>NC_056077.1:18181818-18484848 GCF_016772045.2 Ovis aries | reverse complement strand
AGGCATTGGGGATGGATAGAGCAGTGAACAAGAGCATCTGCTCTGAACCTGCTTTGCACGTATCATCTTTGTTAATACTGGGATGATAATATGCAGTCTGTTATTAGCCAAACTATAGTTCACATCATTTGTGGGTTACATTCAGAATTTTCTTTTAATTAGAGACAGTAGGATATATCAGCAATGAATGCACATAGTAATGGTAAGAATTGTTTTATAAAACATTTATTTCTTGTGTGCATGTGTGTATATGTGTATTAGCAACTGTACTGGATCATGGCATAAAATATTTTCCTTATAGCAGATCATGGTCACTAAGGTTTGTAAAACACTTTCCTATGAAGCAGGTTCTTTACTAACAGGAGACTTCACACTGAACCTAATGCATTGTAGCCACTCAGATTGTGCAAGCAATAATCTCTGTTTCATAGATGAGGAAACTGAGTCTTAGTGAATTGAAATATATTGCCCAATGTCACATGTGAGTTTACCAATCATAGTGATTGGTAAAATAGGAGTTCAAATCCTTGTTGCAGCTTCCAGGTCCTATGCCTTTAACCACCATGCCACCTTATTATGCTGCTATAAAAACTGGGGTATTAGACTATTTTGCCAGGTGAGTGAAATAATATCTGAGCACTCTGGAAACATTAAAACACCTTATGAAGATTAATCACCTCTCAAACTACTTATTTCAAGTCACTTCCTTATACTATGTGAATTGCATGAAGTTGGGGACCTTGTCTGTCATTTGGTGCTTAGCTTCCTGTTTGGCACATAGTAACTACTTAATAAATTTCTGTTGAAAGAATAAATGCATCTAGGAAAGTTCAGAGTTTTCCATGAGGGGATCAGGAGGGTGCCTCCAATAACATGGTGAGTCCAGAACACCCACCCCCATATCTTGCAGGTTCCTGCTCCAGATGAGAGACTCAGCTCTTTCAAATGCACTGAGGCTTGGGGAACTGAGGCTGGGATGTGGTGGGAATTAAGAATAAGGCCACAGAGGGGAAAACTCTACCAAAGCAAGGACCACAGCACTACACATTTTTTGTGGTTCATATAAATGGCATCTCCTGGATTTGCACAGTACACAAACAAAGCACTTTTCCCAACTGTGGGGAAGGGAGTTCCATCATGTGTTTATCTCATCTGACTCTGTTCACAGGACTTCAGGGATCAGAGACAGAAAGGAAATCTCAAGAGGCCAGCCTTTCTTTGCCTTTGGGAAAGTCTTCCTAGACCAGAAGCTGTGAGGAGCAGAAAGGATGAAGTGTCTTTTCTCTCCAACCTTGATGTGGATGGCAGTGGTGGTGACCTCTTGGGTCATCATACCTGCAGCAACTGACACCTCATCAGCAAGTAAGTGCTGTGTGTGCAGAGAGCAGTGTCACCGTCAGCAGAAGAGGTCTCAGTCCCTCTCCTTTTATGCTTGGGATTTGCATAGTCTATTCTAAATTCATTTCTTATACTTTAATGTACATAGGACTCACCCAGGAATTTTACTAAAACGGAGATTCTGATTTGGTAGGCCTGGGGTGGGGCCTGAGACTCTGCATTCTAACGAGCTCCCAGATGATGCTGATGGTGTGATCCTTGGATCACATATGGAGAGACAAAAGTTTAGAACATCACTAAGCCCCCCTGTCCTGGCACTTTATTGGAAGGTCAAGAACACACTCAACCACACAAGAGATGTGAACATACCTGTGTGGTACCCAAAGACATCCCCTTTCACACATACGTGACCCTTCCATTGGGTTGCACATTGCTGGTAGCTTTTTGTTGGAGAAGGGAGCTAGACACCTCTACACAACCCCCAACTGGAGTTCTCTGGAACAGTAAATACCATCATATCATCGTGGAGCACACACACACTGTGGTCCTGCAACCTCGATTTGTGTCCTGGCTCTGCTGCTTACCAATGAAGCAAGTAGCTTAAACCTTCTGAATCTCAAGTTTCCTCACCCTCAAAATATGGCTAAATACAAAAGTCATTCCCCAGGGCCACTGGAGAGGATTCTATCAGATAATGGATAGAAAATGCCTATCCCAGTGTTTGGCATATCCTAAGTGCTTAATACATGAGAACTCACCATCTTTACTGTTATTATTGTCACAGAGAAACACACAAAGTGTCAGTGCCCCTGCTAGGTAGAGAGGGGAGGCAGGGAAGGAGATCTGAGCAAAAGGCATAGAATATACCAAGTTGGGGAAGGGGTGGCAGGGTTCCCTAAATCCTTAACGAAGTGTCAAGAACTCTGCATTATTCCTCTGGTGGTGGAAAGGTGAAAGGTGGAAAGGTGGTGAAAAGATGATACAGCTTGAATGCAGTGCTTAACACAAGAATGCAGGTGGGTGTTTAGACATCGGGGGAGGTTTATTTGTTTCTTTCAAAGGGGGTCTGCTATGTCTCAAAGAACCCTAAGGACCATGGAAAGAGTCTCTTGGTGAACAGTGGCCAAGCGGTCCCCACTCTGGGCTTCTCTGCCTGCAGAAAGCTGCTCTGAATGTCACGCCAATGCCACTTGTACGGTGGACGGGGCTGCCACGACCTGCGCCTGCCAGGAGGGCTTCACTGGCGACGGCCTCGAGTGTGCGGATCTGGATGAATGCGCCATTCTGGGGGCGCACAACTGCTCCGCCACCAACAGCTGCGTGAACACGCTGGGCTCCTACACATGCGTCTGCCCTGAAGGTTTCCTCCTGAGCTCGGAGCTCGGCTGCGAGGATGTGGACGAGTGTGCAGAGCCAGGGCTCAGCCGCTGCCACGCCCTGGCCACCTGCATCAATGGCGAGGGCAACTACTCATGCGTGTGTCCCGCGGGCTACGTGGGGGACGGGAGGCACTGTGAGTGCTACCCGGGCTCCTGCGGGCCTGGGCTAGACTGCGTGCGGGAGGGTGACGCGCTAGTGTGCGCTGACCCCTGCCAGGCGCACCACATCCTGGACGAATACTGGCGCAGCACAGAGTACGGCTCCGGCTACGTCTGTGATGTCAGTCTGGGCGGCTGGTACCGCTTCGTGGGCCAGGGCGGCGTGCGCCTGCCCGAGACCTGCGTGCCGGTCCTGCACTGCAACACGGCCGCACCTATGTGGCTCAACGGCACGCACCCATCGAGCGACGAGGGCATCGTGAACCGCGTGGCCTGTGCGCACTGGAGCGGCGACTGCTGCCTGTGGGACGCCCCTGTCCAAGTGAAGGCCTGTGCCGGCGGCTACTACGTGTACAACCTGACGGCGCCCCCTGAGTGCCATCTGGCTTACTGCACAGGTGAGTGGGTGTCTCCCAGCAACCCCGCCCTGGGCCCTATGGGCGCCCCGAGAGACTGGAGCTCATCCTTGTTGACTGTATATGTGACCCTGCAGACCCCAGCTCTGTGGAGGGGACGTGTGAGGAGTGCCGTGTGGATGAGGACTGCAAATCGGATAATGGCGAATGGCACTGCCAGTGCAAACAGGACTTCAACGTCACCGGTGAGGCCGGTGGGGAGGTGGGGTGGTACTCAGAAATGCCAGGGACCTGGGGAGGGACACATTCCCGTGTGTGAACTGGGGGCCTGTGGGGATGACCCAGGGTGTGCATATTATCCAGTCGGAGTGGCAAGTCAGTCCCATTAATACCCATTAAAATCAGCAAGAAGCTCTCTGGCTTCCTGGAGTCTCCCCTTAGTTGATCCATAAGCTTCCAGAGCTTGAGAAACAACCCCACCCCCAGGCTTCTTTCGGAGGCCCCCAAAATCCTGATGGATAAGAGGAGGTTGCCACCTGTTGGTCAAAGGCTAAACTGAGCTGTATTCCCAGAGCACAAGAACACAGGCCTGGCCAGCAGTCTGTGGTTTCTTGAACTGGGCCCTCCACTGACCAGATGAAGACCCTGAGCAGGGCCCTGGCCATCTCTAAACCTGTTTCCTGTATACATAATGATTGAAGCAGGCTAGTGTTTCCCAAATTCCAGTCTTGGTTTTATCACAACCTGCTTTTAAGTAAACTTGGAATGTTGAAGTTCACTACTGTGTCTTATCTGTGGCAAGTAACATCTTAGGTCTGTAGTAGCAGTAATAAGGAGAAGGCAATGGCACCTCACTCTGGTACTCTTGCCTGGAAAATCCCATGGATGGAGGAGCCTGGTAGGCTGCAGTCCATGGGGTCGCTAAGAGTCGGACACGACTGAGCGACTTCACTTTCACTTTTCACTTTCATTCATTGGAGAAGGAAATGGCAACCCACTCCAGTATTCTTGCCTGGAGAATCCCAGGGATGGGGGAGCCTGGTGGGCTGCTGTCTATGGGGTCGCATAGAGTTGGACACGACTCAAGTGACTTAGCAGCAGCAGCAGCAGTAATAATGAATACAATGAAAGAAAGTTGTTAAATTTCAGCAACTATGTAATACTTTAATTTAAAAAATCTAACTGGATCTCTTTATATGCTGCAAATACTTAACCAGAGTTCTGCTCTCTGTGATCTCAAGGAAAATTAGCAAGTGTCTGGATGCTGGGAGGGATTGGGGGCAGGAGGAGAAGGGGACGACCGAGGATGAGATGGCTGGATGGCATCACTGACTCGATGGACTTGAATCTGAGTGAACTCTGGGAGTTGATGATGGACAGGGAGGCCTGGCGTGCTGCGATTCATGGGGTTACAAAAAGTTGGACACGACTGAGCGACTGAACTGAACTGAACTGAACTGATGGTGTTAATAATAAAAACATTAGCAAATCTTGAAGATTGTCCCCTTGATACAGAAAGGATGGAAAGAAACTACCATTAACTTGTTAGCTCTGTTTGCTTGCTATTTGTTTTGTTTTACTAGGATTCAATGTTATTTAGTGCTGGGGCTGGTGGAGTCTGGCAGGCTATAGTCTGTCTATAGAGTTGCAAAGAGCTGGACACGTCTGAGCACACAGAGAGAGCAGTGAATGACCCAAATGTATTACTTTTCTTTGTGTACAGCCTACGCTTAGGGTAACATGGGCTGGTGGTTAGTCACATGGATCCATCCAGTGATACTGGGAACCCAGTCTCACGTCTCCACCTCTCTGAGAGGGGAGACCACAGCATGACTCTGAGTACTTCCAGCTGGTGGCCAACCTGGCTAGCTGGACCTGGGTCTTGCGGATGTGCTGAACCTTGAATTGTGGTCACAGGCCTCCAATCCTGCCTTCCCTGACCATTTCAGATGTCTCCCTCCTGGAGCGCAGGCTGGAATGTGGGGTTGATGACATTAAGTTGTCCCTGAGCAAGTGCCAGCTGAAGAATCTGGGGTTTGAGAAGGTCTTCATGTACCTGCGTGACAGCCAGTGCTCAGGCTTCACCGAGAGGGGCGACCGGGACTGGATGTCCGTGGTGACCCCAGCCAGGGATGGCCGCTGTGGGACAGTGATGACGGTACGTTCTGGCCGGTGTGGGACGGGGTCAGAGCGCTGCCTGGTTCAAGCCCAGCCCCACCACTTACTTGTTGTGTGAACTGGGTGAGTTATTTAACCTGGATGTGGCTCAGCTTCCTCCACTGAAAATGGAGTAATAGTAACTCCTTCATAGGGTTAGGAGAGTTAAAGGTGTTACTGTGTGCGAAGTGATTAGGACAAATGACTGGCACAAAGTAAATGCCCAATAAATGTCAGTTTCAAATAAAGAGGACAATCCATAGTGACAGTCCCCCATTTGACAGATGGGAAATGTAGTGCCCCAACAGGGCAATGACTATTCTAAGCCAGTAGGTATCAGCGCTGAGTTCAAAAGCAGATCTGTTTGTCTCTGATGGTTCCTGGGAGGCAGAGTCTCTTTCAGTGTTCAAAGAACCAGGGCCTCAGCTACAGAAGCCTCCTCCAAAGGGACCCAGAGGTAAACATTTGTGTGACTGGGTTCTGCTTCCTCGCATCTCCCTCATCCTCCACAGACAAAAAAAAAACAAAAACAAAAACAAAAAAAAAAAAAAACAAAAAAAAAAACCATAAGAAACAAGGAAATAACTGTCATTTGCCAAATATGACCTTTTGACAATCTGCCATTAATGATGACCCAGTATGTGATGTTTAGTCTTTTGGCATGTGCGAGAGGAGGTATGAGGTGATGGGAAGAGTCCCAGGCTTCTTAGACCCCCTGTACCATGGATAAGTTGCCCAGTTCCCATGAACTTCCATCTGTATTAGGGAGGTGGTCATCCTGCCTCTCAGGGTCATTGAAGGATCCATGCAAAGATGCAGTAGGGACATTCACCTTGGGCAGGGGGTGCCTAGCTCATGACTTGTGCTCATTGAAAGTGGGAGGGTAGTTTCAGCAGTTACAATGCCTTTGGTTTTGAATCCTACTCAAATTCTATGCCTTTTCTGCCCTTCCTCCCCCCCACCTTCCTACCCCAATACAGAGGAATGAGACCCACGCCACATACAGCAACACTCTCTACCTGGCAGATGAGATCATCATCCGTGACCTCAACATCAGAATCAACTTTGCGTGCTCCTATCCCCTGGACATGAAAGTCAGCCTGAAGACCTCCCTGCAGCCAATGGTCAGGTGCGGCCAGAGAGGGTCCCCAGTGTCCCTGGCCAACTCCACCCCACAAATCCTTGGCCACCAGGACCTCAGCTTCTCTGTCAGTTGCCATCAATAAGAAGCTGATTGGAGGTGGTCAGCTGGGAGGCAGTGTTGGACTCCAAAAAGAGTCCATGAGGAGCCCAGCTAAGAAATCTGGAGCCCACTTTCAAATCCTGGCTCTATCACACAAATGACTTTGGGAAATTGATAGCCTTATTCTAGGTGTCAGTCTTCTTGTATGTGAAATGGATTTAGCGGTAATGTACAAAAGTGCTCCACAGAGGTAAAACCCATATTAGGGTCCCTGGTTTACCTGAGGGGTAGGGTGGTCGGGAGAAGGCAATGGCACCCCACTCCAGTACTCTTGCCTGGAAAATCCCATGGACAGAGGAGCCTGGTGTTGCAGTCCCTGGGGTTGCTGTGAGTTGGACATGACTGAGCGGCTTCCCTTTCACTTTTCACTTTCATCATTGGAGAAGGAAATAGCAACCCACTGCAGTATTCTTGCCTGGAGAATCCCAGGGATGCGGGAGCCTGGTGGGTTGCTGTCTATGGGGTCGCACAGAGTCGGACATGACTGAAGTGACTTAGCAGCAGCAGCAGCAGCAGCAGGGTGATTGGACCAGAGGAAAGAAGCGAGGGGTCTCAGTTCAGACCTGCTATGGGACTGGGCAAATTGTACCCCACATTTGGACCTCAGTTTCTTTCTCTGTAAATAGGAGAAATTTGAATAAAGAGGGGTTTACAAATTATGCTTCTTGGAGTATAAAGGTCTTTAAGGAGGTGATTTGGGGATGTGAACCAGAGAACGTTTTTAATTTTAATTTTATTTTTTCAATTGAAGTATAGTTGATTTACAGTGTTGTGTTAATTTCTATACATTCTTTTTTTATATTCTTTTCCATTATGGTTTATCATAGATTATTGATTCTAGTTTCCAGTGCTGTACAGTAGGACCTTGCTGTTTATCCATTCTGTGTATAATAGCTTAAATCTGCTAATCCCAACCCCCCTTTCCACCCCTCTTCCCCTGACAGCCACAGCTCTGTTCTATATATCTGTGAGTCTATTTCTGCTTCATAGGTTGCTTCAGTTGTGCCATATTTTAGATTCTACATGTAAGTGACATCATATGATATTCATCTTTCTCTTTCTGACTTTACTTAGTATGATAATCTCTAGTTTCTTCCATGTTGCTGCAAATGGCATTATTTCATCCTTTTTTATAGCTGAGTAGTATTCCATCGTGTATACATACCACATCTTCTTTATCAATTTTATTACTTAAAAAATAAAAGGATCCTGTTGCTAAAGAAACTTGAACATTTCTGAATAGGATGAATCACAAGCCAGTGATGCAGATACTGGGAAAAAAAATTAGAGCTGTGTTCATAACAAGTGTTTATCAAGAGCTGACCATATGTCAGGCATTGTGCTAAGTGCTCTAGTTGGAACACCTCATTGAAATCTTAGCATGGCCTAGAAGGTGTAAGTATTATTATTATTGAAATTGAAGTTCAAAGAAAGCTTAGTAACTTGTCCAAAGTGGTAGAGGACAGTAAGTTACAGAGCTGGGATTCAAACCCAGGCCATCAGGCATAGAGCCTCCACTCTACCGTGACCTTTTTTTTGAAGCTTCTCCATGGTCACATGTTTTCTGGGCCAACCAGCTTTGGGGAAGGGCACCTGCCACTGATGAAGGTGCTTGGCTGACTTGAAGGAAGACAGTTGCTCCTTGTCTGCCTCTGTGTGGAACATCACCTGGACAATGTGGCCATGTCCCAGACCTGCTAGGTTCTAGGGAACAAAACAGCTGTATGCAGATCTCTCTCTGGCTTAAGCTAGGAATCTCATCCCAGTCAAACACCAAGTCCGAACAAATAACCCAGTACTCACCTCTAAAATGGACTTCCACATTACTATTTCTCATGTACTGCCTCTCCTGGGGCATCAGTCTTTCAGTGTCCTTTGTAGGATAATCCCCATGGAGTTGCCATCAGTGTGGCTGTTTTTAATGTGATTTAAAATAATGCATTTTAAAAATCCCAATCTCCTGCTGTAGGTGGAACCAGAACTCTGACTAAGGCCTGTAGGACTCATAGCCCATCTTTTAAAACTGTTCTATATTAAGATCAAAAGAGGAATCTCGGTGATTCCCTTGAGAATGTGTTTGCCACACTTAAATGCAAGGGCCACCATATGAGGGGGTGGATGTGTTACAGAAAAATATGATCTCTGGATCAGAAGGAGCAGCGTCACCTGGGAGCTTATTAGAAATGCAGAACCTTGAGCCCTATCCCAAAGCTACAGATCCAGAATCTGCATTTCAACAAGATCCCTAGGTGACCTGTGTGTGACTATTGTATTTTGCAGAGCAATGTTTGGTGGATTCCAGTCCTCTTGCTGGATTAAAATCCAAAGAACTGCCAGGGACTGCCCAGGAACGCAGATCAGAAAGAGTGGCCTATCTGTTGCTGCTCTTGGTTCTGGTTCTCTCACCAGCCTCTCTCCCCCTGCAGCGCCCTCAACATCAGCATGGGCGGGACCGGCACATTCACCGTGCGAATGGCGCTCTTCCAGAGCCCTGCCTACACACAGCCCTTCCAAGGCTCCTCTGTGACCCTGTCCACCGAGGCGTTTCTCTACGTCGGCACCATGCTGGATGGGGGCGACTTGTCCCGGTTTGTACTGCTCATGACCAACTGCTATGCCACGCCCAGCAGCAATGCCACAGACCCCTTGAAATACTTCATCATCCAGGACAGGTAAGGCCTGTTGGATGGAATCTGGGGCCAGGGAGGGTCTTTAGAGTTGGATGGATACAGAGTACATCTTCACATTCATTCACCTGTAGCTGAAATTTAGCATTGTCATTCATTATGATATAGGCAACAAACCAGAAAAGTATTAGCAGGACATTTGAAGACATTTGCACAAGTCAATATTTTTAGTTACTATATTGTAGTATTAGAATTTCAACTAGATCTTATTATTTGATATATATCAAATACATGCACTTGTAAATATATATTTATATCCAGATATGTAAATATATGATGTATTAAGTTTAATATTTTAAGAATTATATTTAATTTTTTAAAATTAACTTATGTAATTTAGTGTATGCATTGAAAGCATTACTTTTGATGAGGAATGCATGGGCTTCATCAGATGGCAGAGGGGGTCTAGGATTCAGAAAAGGATGAGGAACGTATGGAAAGGGAGGCCCTGGACAGGAGCAGGCTGGCACTTGGCTGGGAGGAGTACGGTAGAGGCATGGTTAGACAAGGGTCAGTTGAAACAGGGAGGACACAGATGGACTGCTTTTGACTCAAACACATTAGAGAAACAGTAACCACACTGTGAGAAAGTAGCTCACATTTTCATTCATAAATTGAACAGATATTTTTGGAGGCTTATTGTGTGCCAGGCTATGTGCATAACAGTGAATAGAAGAGACAAAAGTCTCTGCACCCTTATCGCTGATATTCTAAGTGGGGAGATCAACAATTAAATGAAAGTGCCATCCATGGCATGTTAATGATGACGGCGCTATAGAGAAAAAAGTGAAGTACAAAAAAGGGAGGGGAATTGCTGTTTTAACAGTGCAGTCAGAGAAAGTGCTCCCAGGAGACCCTGGCCTATTTCTGTCTCAGCTCTCTTAGAATCCGCCTGGTCGCGTCAAGGGGAAAAGGCTCAATTGGGTGCTCATCTGGTGTTCACACTTCTGTTATTTGCTAATCTCCCTTTACAACAAAAAGAAAGGAGAGCAGAAGTCTTTTGGGGGTCTTTTACAATCAACAGTGTCGAAGTACAATGTCATAGCAGTGTCTGACTGTGTATGTATGGTCGTGTTTTATATATGGCAAGTAATGTGTTGTGTTCCCAGTCGCTCAGTTCTTTGTGACCCCGAGGACTGTAGCCTGCCAGGCTCCTCTGTCCACGTAAGTCTGCAGGCAAGAGTACTGAAGTGGGTTGCCGTTTCCTACTCCAGGGGATCTTCCTGACCTCAGGATGGAACCCTCATCTCTTGCATCTCCTACATTGGCAGGTGGAGATTCTTCATTTTGCCACCTGGGAAGCCCTTGGTTTGCTATTTGTGGTCATGATCCTTTTAAAAAATAAATGTATTTCTACAAAAACATTTGTAGATTTAAAGAAAAATAGTAATAATAATATAATAATATGAAATAATAGTACAGATATTGGTAAACAGGAAAACATTCAGGGAGGTGGTTTCTGCATTAGGCAAAAAAGAACTGGAATTTGAAAAATCCTGACATGACTTTGCCTGGGACATCATGGAGACTTGGGCTTATAGCATGGGTTTGCTGTTTCTTAGTTCAACATACAAGTCAGCTCATCTATCTGGATATTCATGTTCTCATATGCAAAACAGGCATGAAGAAAATCTACTGTGCAGGGATTTTTAAGCTTTGTGTGTGTGTGTGTGTGTGTGTGTGTGTGTGTGTGTGTGTGTATCTGAGTATAAAGGTAAAGCATGCATATTGTGAAAAGCTTAAAAAGTCTTGAAAACAAAGCATGCACAAGTGTTGGCTCTGGCCCTGTGTTTCTGCCATGGCATGGGTGGGAGCTAAGCTGAGGACTGCCAGTCTGTGAGATGCTCAGAATATCACAGGGGTGTAAGGAGGAGATGAGCTGGGGAGGTGCTTAGGAGCTGGAGGAGACGCGTAGGCGCCTTACTTGGGTTGACTGCCTGGAGCTGCCAAGGGCAGTGCTGGCTGCCTCTCCCTCTGCTTTTCGTACGGTGGGTCCCTTTAACCTCAGGGCTTTTCTTTCTCCAAGTGGAGTCAGATTTGAATTGTAGGGGACACAGAGCAAAGTGAATGCCATCCCGAGAAGTTCCTTTCTCGGTCCTCCTGTGCAGTCAGCCTTCAGCCCCTTTTCGAAGTCCGTTTTGAGCGGATAGTGTCAAAGAGCAGAAGGGATGCCCGATTTGCCTGCTCAAAGAGCCTGCATACCCTGATCCAGCCCAGCACCCACGTGAGTCTCTGGACGTGCAGTTTTGAGTTTCTGTGTGTTTGGGTGTGCTGGGTAGAAATCTGTGCTGATGAGCACACATACACACCCCAATTTGGCCAGCAGCCTTCAGTGCTCAGATGTTTCCAATGTTAAAATTAACACCAGACACTAGTAGATAGCCAATAAATGGTAGGTAATGACTCCTGAATGCCATTTCCTGGGAAATCAAAAAGTGCTTACTTAAGGATACACTTACTTAAGTGCTTACTTACTATCCTTAAGTAGCTGTCCTTAAGCTCTGAACTGTTCACATTTGTATTTTAGAGTTACATACATGTAGCACCTATTGTACGGCAGATGCTGTTTACTTTGTAATTTTAACTCATTTGATTGTCGCAATTATCTCACGATGTAAGGTAAATTATTCCTCGCACATGGATAGGGCAACAGGCTCAGAGGGATTGCGTAAATTGCCCATAGTCACACAGCTAGTAAGTGACAGAGTGAGATCGGAACCCAGGAAGTCTGGCCCCAGAATGTTTGCATAACCAATCGTGGTATATGATGTACGCTTCCCAGATGTCCACGCGCTGCGGACTCAACCATCCAAGTGGAGGAGAATGGGGAGTCCCCTCAGGGCCGGTTTTCTGTCCAGATGTTCCGTTTTGCTGGAAACTACGACCTGGTGTACCTGCATTGTGAAGTGTATCTCTGTGACTCCATGAATGAAAAGTGCAGACCCGTGAGTCAGACCTCCCTTCCCTCAGTCTCGTTGTCACACCCTCACACCCAACTCCCGTAACCGAAGACACTTGGCCACAAGGTTAAAAGAAAACAAACGTCTCTGCCATATTTCCATTTTAGTACGGGGGTAGTCAGAGCTATAGGACGAGGCTGCCATGGCCAGGCAGGAGACTAGGCTGTGGGGAAGCTGGGTGCGATCAGGGGGCTGCAGTAGGCTGGTAAACCTCTCACTTATCTGCAAGCTTGTGTTCTAATAGCAGAAACTGACATTTTTAAGCACTGTGTGCAACTTGTGTGTGTTAACTTTTTGATACTTTGCAGCAACTCTATAAGGGAGGTATTTTATTAACCCCTTTTTCCATATGGGGAGAGAGGCTTAGAAAATGTAAGTGTAATGTATGCCGAAGATCATACATCTAACAAGTGGCAGAGCGGGGACACTAACCCATGTATACAGATCTCCTAACAACCCCTACGTCTACCATCCTCAAGTCCCAGCCTGAGGCAAGAGGTTGCTCCTATGAAGGGTGCACCCAGCTCCCCACGGCAGGGCCTCATTCAGTCTCTCTTGTGGAAAGCTTTCTTTGTCACCATCTCCCTGCAGACCTGCCCTGAGACCAGATTCCGCAGTGGGAGCATCATAGACCAAACCCGTGTCCTGAACTTGGGTCCCATCACACGGAAGGGTAAGAAGGGCACTCCCCTCTCCATGTTCCTGATGAGAAATGTTCTCTGGAGATGAGGAGAGGTGAGAGAACCTGGCACTTGGGATCTTACTGGGGTCCGAAGAGCTGCAGCAAGTGAATCCTGTGAGGCGGGGTAGACTATAAGCTGCCTTCCTCCTGCAGGTTCTCATTCATTGCACAGCTGTCTTCTCATGCCTGCCTTGTGCCAGGGCTTGTGTTAGTGGCTGGGGGCTCAGGATGAGCAGCAATGGGTACAAGCCTGGCTCGTGTGCCGCTTATGGACCAGTAGAGGAGACATCATTTAAATAATCATGTGTCTCTGGAGTTGTGATAAGTGCAGGCGTGAACATGGATCAGGAACTCTGAGCTCTTGCCACAGGGGAAGCAAACCTAGTCTGGAGGACTGGGGAAGAAAGGAAATGAGGTTTGAAAACTGAGAAAGGATTAAGTAACAGGGGTCAGGGGAAATGGAAAAGAGGGTGGAATCCCCGGGAGAGAGTGGAGAATGAGAAAAAGGCCTGTGCAGGAGGGAACCCAGGGTGTCAGAGGAACTGGCCAGGTGGGCTGAAAGGAGGAGGAGAGGTTGGTGTGGGTGAGCTGATGGAGGTGGGGGACCAGACCACGTGAGGCCTTATCAGTTCAGTTCAGTCACTCAGTCGTGTCCAACTCTTTGCAACCCTATGAACTGCAGCATGCCAGGCCTCCCTGTCCATCACCAACTCCCAGAGTTCACCCAAACTTATGTCCATTGAGTCGGTGATGCCATCCAACCATCTCATCCTCTGTCATCCCCTTCTCCCGTCTTCAATCTTTCTCAGCATCAGGGTCTTTTCAAATGAGTTAGCTCTTCGCATCAGGTGGCCAAAGTATTGGAGTTTCAGCTTCAACATCAGTCCTTCCAATGATAGTACTTCTCTTTTTTCTTCTTCTCCTTCCCCTTCCCTTTCTCCTTCTTCTAATTGAAATATAAATAGCATGTAGTTCTTGCTAAGGTTTTGGGCCCTTTTTCCTGAAAGGAGACGGCAGCCTCCAAGGGGTCCAAAGCAGGGGAGTGAGATGACCAGATTGGGGTTTTTAAAAGACCACACTCTGGCTGCAAGGAAGAGCAGATGGAAGGGGCTTCTTCCAGGCTTCCTGTACACTGATCCTTCTGTTTCCTCCCACAGGGGGCCAGGCTGCAGTGTCAAGGGCTGCTCCCAGTAGCTTGGGTAAGTTCAGATCCTCTTTGCACAGGGACTTGACCAAAACCTTCATCTGGGGCTTTTATCTGTTGGCCTAGAATGTGCTGGAATGCCCCATCTGCTTGGCCTGAGTGCTGAAGAGGTGACTGCATTTGTGGAAAGTGTTGGGCCTGGGGCTGCACATGTGCACACATACCTGTGTTGTCCCAGGACAGTGTACATAGACGCAGGCACACACAGGTGCACAAGAGCAAACATCGCCTAGACTTTTCACACACACCCACGAGGTCATATGCACATATTCATACTCACACACAAAATGCCATGACAGCTGCAGCTGCTTGTGTGTGAATCTGCATATGCAGACGTGCGCATGCTTGAACACGCCTGTGCGCAGGGGACAAGCACACTGCACTGTGATTTGCACCTTGGGCATTTCCTGAAGCTTCAAGAGGCATCTCCAACACCTTTGTCAGGATGCTTGGTGCCAGGATGAACATGGCAGACAAACAAAATTCTCTGCTTTCTGCTTCTCTGCTCCTCTGACCACAAAGACCAGAGACTGGCAGCATTTTAATGGCCCTTGACTTTTATGGCTGCTAAATTGTCTGAAAATCTGGATGAAAAGTGAATCTGTGTAATTGTTGCTCTCTTTGGCTCTTGGCATCTAGATCTGAGTGGGTTGTTACACCAACCTAGTGTTTGACATGAGTTAGTTCATTCCAGTATCAGTGAGCTCAGTCCTGGAGACCAAGGTGCCCCCAAGAGGCTTGCCCTTTGTGACTATCCCTCAGGGTCACCAAGGTTGAGTAGGTTGGTCACTTCACAGGAGTACCCTTTTGAGTGGCTATCAGCTAGTGCCTGCAGAAAGGCTGCCTTTTTCAGATTGGCCCATCTGGGAGGGCACCTTTTCCTAACTGGTTTTCTGGGCAGGTAAAGGAAAAACTTCCTTTTTCTAGCTGATCTGCTCAGAGAACATGTCCTTTCCTAATTGGTCAATTTAGAGGAGGAATTTTATGTTAGTTTTGCACATAAAATGTGCATGTCAGTACTAGCAGCAACCCTGTAATCTCTTTCTTTTCAGAGCTCCTACAGGTCTGGCTGCCTCTGCTTCTGTCGGCCACTTTGACCCTGACGTCTCTGTGATCAGTGGCTGGAAATCCTGTACTCTGTGGCTACCAACTCACTTTCTATTGACTGGCGAGGTGATGCAGGCTAGCACTCCACTCATAGAAAAAGGAGCCCACACTTCAGTCACTCTGCTCCTATTTTTCTCCCCTTTAATCCTTGCTACCAAAAAACAGCCTATGTCTATAAATGCTGCTTTCTCTCAAAATGGGGCTTGTGATGTGTCTGTTCACGAGGCCCCTATCTCCTTAAAGGGTATTGCAAAATAATAACTAAAAAAAGCTCAGTCCGTGAGTCATTCATTCATTCAACAATTATTTATTGAGCACCTGCTCTGTGTAGGCACTGTCCGTGGTGCTAAGGATCTGATGGTGAGAAAAACCAGACTCCATTCCTGCCCTCATGGACTTCATGGTCTGGTCACAGACTGGGTTCAACTCTGGTTTTATGAGCTTAAATAAAATGCACACCGTCTCTGAACTTTATCCATCCATCTATCCTTTCAGTCTGTCAAGAAATATTTGCTGGTCACCTTCTATGATCCAGGCAATGTACTGGGGATACAGCAATCTCTGCCTTCCCAGAGCTTAAGGTCTGGAAGGGGAAAAGTACAAGTCATTATAAGTCTGTCAGGCATTGCAGAAATGGAGAGTATAACAGGAGGCTGCTGCTTCTATCGTATGGGGATAATCATGATACCCTCACAGGGTTCATTCAGCTTTCCAGAAACATTTATTTGGCACCCAGTATGTGCCAGGCACTATGCTAGGTGCTGGGAAAAGATAGTCACAGCTCCAGGCTCTGGAGTGTCACAGTCCTTATATAAAGGACTTAGATGGCATGTCCCGCCATCCTTTGCACTTTTCTCCCTGCCCAGTGCAGGAGATGTAGACCTGTTTACAAGGCCTTGGCAGCAGAAATGGAAAGCAGACCATTAACTCCATTTAGAGAGGATGTCTTGCAAGGGAGACCTCTAGGAGGTTCCTTGGAGGCACAACTGGAGACCACCCAGGAGACCCAGATATCTCAAGGGGCTCTAGACTTCTTTGACAAGTGGACCAAAGGAAGTTGATTCTCATGGGAAATGTCCACCTTGATGTCAGCTGCTTCCCTGGACCCCAGCCGTGGCTTTCAGAGAGACCAAGGCCCTGACCCATTTTTAGAACCTCTGATCCCAGGGAAAACCACACATGTGTATCAGCAAACAGGGGGCTGTGAGGTCAGCATATCTCAAGTTAAGAAACCTCTTATCAGAAACAGACATGCACTGAATCCCCATGCCTGCTGCCTTTATGTCAGAGCTATGGGAGGATGTCCATGGTCAGATGCACCTGCTAGATGTCTGCACAATCTATACTTTGATTCAGGTACAAGAGAACATAAAAAAATTAAAACAAGGGTCAAAGGCCAGGAGGAAAAAATATATCAGAATTTATCCCTTTATCTCTCTGTTCCTTTTTTTCCCCTTCCCTTTATGTGTTACTCTTGTTTGCTATCAGACAGTTGTTCAACTCAATATTCAACAAATATTTTGAGCATAAATTCAAGACTTGACTCTTTTATAGGCAGCAGGGAAATTGCCAGTGATCAGAACGGAGCCCTTGCTGATAAGGGCCTTATGTTTAAAGGGGGGATATGTTTAAACAATTGGAGAAGGCAATGGCACCCCACTTCAGTACTCTTGCCTGGAAAATCCCATGGACAGAGGAGCCTGGTAGGCTGTAGTCCATGGGGTTGCTAAGAGTCGGGCACGACTGAGCGACTTCACTTTCACTTTTCACTTTCATGCATTGGAGAAGGAAATGGCAACCCACTCCAGTGTTCTTGCCTGGAGAATCCCAGGGACAGGGGAGCCTGTTGAGCTGCTGTCTATGGGGTCGCAGAGAGTCAGACATGACTGAAGCAACTTAGCAGCAGCAGCATGTTTAAACAATAGCTATGTTATAAGCCACCTGGGGCATCCCAGGTGGTACTAGTGGTAAAGAACCTGCCTGTCAGTGCAGGAAACATAAAGAAACGTGGATTCAATCCCTGGGTCAGGAAGGTCCCCTGGAGGAGGGCATGGCAACCCACTCCAGTATTCTTGCTTGGAGAATCCCCGTGGGCAGAGGAGCCTGGTGGGCCATAGCCCATAGGATCATAAAGAGTCAGACATGACTGAAGCAAAGGACAGGGGGGCAGGGGGAAACAGCAGTAATAAGGTGATGAAGGTGTTAGTTTACATAAGACTGGGGAAAGGTCCTACTGAGATGTAGAAACTGAAAAAAGAAAATGAATATCTGAGGAAGACTACCAGTGGTGGGCCAGCAAACACAAATGCCTTGAGGCCTTGTGTCTTTCTACCAAACTTTCACTAAGACTTGGACACCTAAAGTTTAAGGCATCACTCACAGGAAAGGGTCTTAAACATACATACTGTCATTTTTGTCCATTTGTTAACTAGTACTTACTAGGTGCTCAGTAGAACTGCAAAGATAAGATTGATGTCTGCAAAGATCTTACAACCTTCAGAGGGATACAGATATGCTAGTGGGTAATTGAGTGTGACTGCAATCAGCCCCAAGAGGCACAGGAGCATGGAAGAGCAACACCAGCAAGCCTGTGGAATTTAGGAAAGACTTCCTGGAAGAGGCAAGCCTGAATGGTAAGCAATAGGAAGAGGCTGGGCACAGAGTGATCCAAGCAAGCATATAGTATGTCGGGAGAAGCCGTAGATGAGGTGGGAGCTGTGAACAAGGGTCAGATCCCAGGATATTTCACATGCAAGTCGTGGGGAATAATGCAGAGAGGTGATGCCGTGACATCTGACTGCAGGGAAATAACAGAATCAAAGGGGACAAGAATGAAAGAGATCCACTAGGCAGCTGTTAAAATCACTCTTCTAAGAGATGGTGGTGGCCTTACTTAAGGTTGATGAAATGGGCATGAAGAAGGAAAGATAGGTTCACAAATATTTGAGATATTAGCGATTATTGGAAATGTTAGACTGAGGAGTAAAGGAAGTAAACAGGTTTCCAGCGCAGGTGACCAGGTGAGCAGTGGTGCCAATGATTAAGAGGGATGATGCAATGAGGAAGGTGAAAGTGAAGCTGCTCAGTCGTGTCCGACTCTTTGCAACCCCATTAACTGTGCAGCCCACCAGGCTCCTCTGTCCATGGAATTTTCCAAGCAAGAATACTGGAGTGGGTTGCCATTTCCTTCTCCAGAGGATCTTCCTGACCCAGGGATTGAACCCGGGTATCCCACATTGCAGGCAGATTCTTTACCATCTGAGCCACCAGGGAAGCTCAATGAGGGATCCCCAACCAGGGATGCAATGAGGAGGGAGGGAAATAGTGGAAATCATGAGTTAGGATTTGGACCTGCTCAGAAGCAGAGACATTACTTTGCCGACAAAGGTCTGTCTAGTCAAGGCTATGGTTTTTCCAGTGGTCATGTATAAATGTGAAAGTTGGACTGTGAAGAAAGCTGAGTGCTGAAGAATTGATGCTTTTGAACTGCGGTGTTGGAAAAGACTCTTGAGAGTCCCTTGGACTGCAAGGAGATCCAACCAGTCCATTCTAAAGGAAATCTGTCCTGGGTGTTCTTTGGAAGGACTGATGCTGAAGCTGAAACTCCAATACTTTGGCTACCTGATGCGAAGAGTTGACTTATTGGAAAAGACCCTTATGCTGGGAGGGATTGAGGGCAGGAGGAGAAGGGGACGACAGAGGATGAGATGGCTGGATGGCATCACTGACTTGATGGACATGAGTTTGTGTGAACTCTGGGAGTTGGTGATGGACAGGGAGGCCTGGCGTGCTGCAGTTCATGGGGTCGCAGTCAGACATGACTGAGTGACTGAACTGAACTGAACTGAAGGTTCAAGGTGCCTTGAGCATCTCAGTCCAAGTAAAGCAGTCCAGCAGGCACCTGGGAAGGTGAATCTGAAATTAAGGAAGTATTCAGGGATGGAGGTTCAGATTTGGAACTCATCAGCCTGTAGCTGGTACTTGAAACCATGAGATAACTTGACAGGTCCTAGGGAGAGTCCATGGAATAACAAAGAAAGATAAGACCCAGCAGCCCTCTCAAGGACAACTGGAGGAAGAAGGTGATTATCATGACAATCATCAGGATAATTTTAGAGCACAAGTATCCAGATAGAGGAGAATAAAGAAAGCAGTTGGTGCAGGGCAGTCAAGGAAATGCAAAGTGCCTAAAGAAAGCGGCAAAAAATCCATTGACAAGAGGCCAGAAAAAATGCCCAGTGGACTTGCATAAGAGGGGATGTTTGCAAGGCAGTCTTAGCCATATGCCTCAGATTGGAATGGAGAAGTCAGAGACAGGTGGAGGAACTGATTTTGAAAAGAGGAAAGATCACCTTATCAGAAGCTGGGGAGGAAGTGGAAAGTGGAAGTAGATGTTTATGTTTCTAGAGGAAGGGGACACAAAGGTCAAGTGTGATGGCCTAAATCTTCTTGAGGTGGAATGTAAGACGCCTGCTGAGAATAGAGGCAGCGGGAGAGTGAAGTGAGTAGTAATGGCTGCAGAGACTTGAAAGGAGAAGGTTGAGAGTGGCCACTGGGGAGACTAGGGTGGGTACCTGGCTAAAAGGAACAGACACATGGGCTATTTTGTGGGCTCAGATGGATTTCTGAATCCAGCGTTTGTAGTTGTTATAAGTTCCACATTTAGGGGATTCTTCTCCAAATGCACTATGGTTAAGAAGGTGGCTTGTACCACCTTCTTTGTCCATGCTGAGTTTTTGCTGGAAGGTGTTATCAAGGCAGGACCTCCAGGCTCCTTGTAGCCTTGGCTCCTTGAAGAGTCCCTGTGTAACACAGAAAGGCAATGGCCGTTTATTCTGCTGAAGCTTTGACTCTTTTGTTAATTCCGTAATATCTACTTTGCCACAAAGCCAGGTTCAACCTGAAATTTAAAAGTCCAAGATCTTCAAGTTCCTCTCAGTTCTCTACCTCCCAGTCTCTGCGGTAGCCCGCATATCGACAGGCTCTTCAGATGCTTATTTTGTCCAAGGGTCTAGGCTATCCTTTGCTGGTCTGTGATTCACACGTCCCCAGATTGGCCTTTCCCAGACTGCTCGTGGAGCATCTGAAGTTGGGTAGATTCTATAGGCCAAAAATGAGAAACACCCATCTGCCCTTCCTTATTTAGTCCCTTGTCCTAACTGACTTCAAGTTGAATGGCTTCCAGACAGAAGCAGAAGTGTTCTAAGGTGATTAGCTAGGAACGCAAAAAACAATTGGAAATCTATTGTGCAAACAAGTGTCTGTTTGATTTCTCTCCACTTCCCTTTGGATATTAAGCTTCCTTTTGATTAGTGTTTGGTTTCCAGTAATAAATATGGTGCTACTTCATGCGTTCATTGTGAGGATTAAATGTGAGAAGTAATGGGTGCAAAGCAGTGCCCAGTTATGTTCAGCGTTCAGTACATGTTGCTCTTGTTTATAGAGAAGCATTTGCATGAAGGAGAGACTGCTGGAAGGGTTACATGCAGGGGGGTGATGGGCAGGGGGTGTGGGAACAAAGGGGCCTTCCCTTCACCACCCTTTCTGGTAAATTGTTTATCTTACCTGCACCCAACCAACCCAGTGTATGCCTGGGAAGGTAACTCCAGTCACATCTCTGCACCAATCCCAGAGAGCCACATCGGTGGGAAACGGCAATAAAAGGACGGTCCACAGCAGACGTGCATTTCCACAGCCAGAGAAGGAAGAACATTCCGTGTTCTCGCCACCAGGTAAGTCCTGCTTCAAGCCCCGGAAGGCTTTCTCCTGAGCCTGGGGGCCTCCTCTGATACTTGACCCTTTCAGAACCCAACAAGGAGTTTGGAGCCTGGCCTTTATTGATGACTCCAGATATCACTGTATTTCCAGTTCGACCGTGACTCCGACTACGTGCTGGCTGCTCCAGGGCAAAAAATGCCCCCTTCCCTTGTCTCTGAACACTGTCCCCTCCACCCCCCAGGAAGACAGGCGTCTACTTAGGATTTCACCTCTAAGAATTACCAGTCCTGGGCACTCTCTCATAACATAGCCACAATATCCCTTCCAGAAACAAACTTCTGTCTTCAGTGGAAGTCTTTCAGAGGCTGTAGAACATTATCCAAAGATTCTCCCATTTGAGAAGAGTTTCCCAGAAGAGGCGGTGTTATTTATTTGAGTGTTGGCAGGCTCTTCACAGTTCCTTGTTCCTATCCACTCCCTCCTTGCTCGTTATGCACAGCTCCCCCAAATGTCTCCTGAGCACCTCTTGTGCTCTGGGCACAGTGCGAGGAGGCCATGACGGGCTCAATCTGACATGGTCTCACCCTCATAGACATCTGCATACACAGAGGATGCTTCGGGCTCTCTCTGCACAGTGTGTGATGCACAGAACCGAGAAAGGGAAGCTGCTACTTTTGTCTGTAGACACTCATAGCTCTGCCACCCTCCCTTCCATCCACGCTCCAACAGCCTCTACCTTGACCCGAGCAGGACCTGCCCTGAGACCTTCGAGGACATTCGCTAGTCTTGCTTGCCTTTGGTTCTCTTGCTGTGAACCTCACCCACTTGACAAATCTCCTGCTCCTGTTATAACATCTCTTTTCTGTAAGTCACAGAAAGGACTTTAAAGCAATACATCCTTCATGAAAGAAACCATCAGAACAATTCTGAGAAAGTGGGCCTAAGCAAGCTATTTCACTTCCAGCATAGTACTTGCACATAGGAGGGATTCAATAAATATTTCTGGGATTAATTTACTCTGAGTCTCCGCTATTTCATCTGTAAAATGGAAACGATAAATACACCTTCCCTGGAGGGTGGTTTGGTGTCTTAAATGAGCTAAGGTATGCAAGGTGCTTGGTACGAGTCATGTGCTAACTGATGTGAGTTCTCTAGTTTTTTTCTTACCCCTGCAGTCAGGGGAGCAACCTCTGTCTCCCTAATCATATCTGGGTCTCCCCACGACCACTGCATGGAGAATCTGCAGGTTGCTGAGTGACCCACATGTCTCAGCTCCTGGAAAGGATGACTTCTGTCCTGTGGCTGGCCCTGGCCTCCTACATTCTGACCCTGTCATCTACAGAGCAGCAAGGTGAGTACTCTGCTCACCTGGCATCTCAGATAACCCGTGATACCTGGAGAGGCAGCAGGGGAGAGCAGAAAATTGGTTCAGGGTCAGCAAGAAAACAGGGATGTGATAAAAACTCAAGGGAAACAAGATGAGAGAACCCGGAATCTAGTCACAATCTCTCAAAGAGCCAAATCAAAAATTCCCCCTCAAGGGCAGTGGGAGCCAGTTAAAACCTCCTATGCCTGGATATGGTGGCAATCAGAGGGCTGGGGGTTCATGAGGATGTGAAGCTCCCAGTCTCTCTGTGCCTTGTTTTGGCAATCATCTCTCTTTCCTCCAGATCAGTTTGCTCATCTGTAAAATGAAGAGACCAGGCTTAGTGATCTCTCTGTGGTCCTTCCAAAGATCCATGGATAGGGCATCTTAGATGCTTGTAGGAAGGATTCTCAGGCTTTGCACAAGGGTGAAAATTTCTGCTTACGTCCCTGTGGAGGGAGCTGGAGGCACTTAGCTCATGGCCTCCCTTGGGAAAATAGTGTGTGCAATAACCAGTCCAAGAATAATAAGTGCAGTGACTCCTTTCCTTAAAACAAACATGTACAAAAGCAAGGCTTGAAAATCTTTTTCCTAAAAAGTTCCTCTAATGTGATTCAGCTTTGTGGGGATGGACTGAGAGCCCCAGTAATCAGTGCATCAGCGCTGGGCACATGATCACCCATTAAATAGTTTAATAGATCAAAAGAAAGGAAAGGAATGCGACCCTGGTAGAATGTACTTAAGTCATCATTGGGGCATTTCAGCATATCAGAGCTAGAGGAGAGAACTAGCTTGAACTACTAGGCTCCAGGTGCTGTGCTTGCCATTTCGCACCTAGTACCTCATTTAACCTTCTAACACTCCTTGAAAGGTTTATTCTCCCAAATGGGGCATGCATATCCTGAAATGAGGTTGCACGGCAAACTCTTAACTGCAGGGGCAAGAGTTCACTCCCTGGTTAGGAAACTAAGATCCCACATGCTTCAGGGAATAGCCAAAAAAAAAAAAAAAGAGAGAGAGAGAGAGAGACTTTTTGGTAGCTAAGCTATATGTACTTTTCTTCATGGGTATTAAACCATATAACTAATACATCATACCTATGGTATCACAAATACTATTCCTTAGGATGAAATGAATCTATAAAGAGAATCACTGAAAGAAACATATGAAATATATAATGACCTTGTTAATCACTCAATACAAAATAAAATACAAAATAAAAGGTTTTTTAAAAATCTAAAGAGTAAACTACAGACATCAGTGCATTTTATCTGTAAATATTTCAGCATGCAAATGATTAGTCTCAGTTCAATGTTGCTTTCACTTGCTTTTTTTTTGAGATAAACTTAAAATACAATAAATGTACAAAATTTAAGTGTATAAATAAAGAGAAAAAACACATGAGACAAATACAAGGACAGATGGATACCTGTGTGGCAACCATGACCTGAAGTATAGGAATGGATGATATTTGCATTAGCTTACAGGTGGCATTTTGCAGAAGAGTCTCAGGGGAATTAAACCATCTGCCAAGGTCAGCCAGTCAGCAGGTGCAGAGCTGGATTTAAACCCAGACTGTCTGGCCTGTGACTTCCTCCACCCTCCACCCCACCCCTGCTTTACTTCTCCATATCTTCACACATCACAGTCCTTGAATCTGTTAAAAACCAGAGACCAGCAATAGGAAATGGCCCTATTAGACCCAGTGGTTCTCAGTGGGGGTGGGGTGGTGATTTTGCTTTTCAGGGGACACTTGGCAATGTCTGGAAAGAACTTCAGGGAGGAGTACTCTTGGCATTTAGTGAGAAAACTCAAGGAAGCTGCTAAACATCCTACAGTGCACAGGACAGAGCCCGTCCCCCAATATAATTATCCAGCCCAAACATCAGTAGTGCTGGGGCTGAGAAATCATCATCTACTGATAAAGGAAAAATCTCTGTGATATTCTAAATAATCAATGCAAGTGGAAAGAAAGCTGTACAGCATTAAACACATTTAAAAAAAAAAACTATTTTAAATATATGCACAGGAAGGGTCTGAAAACCGTATGACAAATTTATGGTTACGTCTGGGAATGGAATGAGCTATGACAGGTGTCATTTCTACTTTATTCATTTTAACAACCTTTGAGTTTTCTCCCATGAGCCTATGCTACATTTACAATGAGAAAAACAAATACTGGCAGGCAGAACCACAGTGTGGTGGCTCAGGGGAGCCCTGCAACAATCCAGAGCCCTCTTCACCACTCAGGCTCAGTATGAGTGACACCTCTGAGGCTATGCAGAGAGTGTGGGGACTCTGATGTTCTTAATGCCTGCAATATACCACACAAAGCCCTCATTGTTATTCTGACCCCGAGGTGATGAAGGCTGATGTGCAACCAATGGGTCGTGTGCCTCTTGCCTTCACTGGGTTCCCTAGCCTTCCCAAAACAGAGTGTGCAGGGCACGAAAACCCTGTAGGCCCAGGGTCTGCTCCGTAAACCCGAGCATACCGTTATTCTCCAGGTTACAGAAACTCCACCAACAGCGGTTCCTATGAAGAGGACTTGGATTGCGGAGCCCCTGGCACCCCAGAGGCCCAGCTCTGTTTTGACCCCTGCCAGAATTACACCCTCCTGAATGAACCCTTTCGAAGCACAGAGAACACAGAGGATGTCCAGGGCTGTGACAGCGACAAATACGGCTGGTACCGATTTGTGGGGGACGGAGGAGTGAGGATGCCGGAGGACTGTGTCCCCACGTTCCGATGCCAGACGTCTGCACCCCTGTGGCTGAATGGCACCCATCCCGGCCTTGGGGAGGGCATCGTCAACCGCACCGCCTGTGCCCACTGGAGTGGCAACTGCTGCCTCTGGAAGACAGAGGTGCTGGTGAAGGCCTGCCCGGGCTCATACCACGTGTACCGGTTGGAGGGCACCCCTCAGTGTAGTCTGAGATACTGCACAGGTGAGCGGGGCAGGGCAACCCGGTGAAGTGCCCAGGGTCAGTAGAGTGGGTGCAGCGGGTCAGGAGGAGACTGAACAGAACAGCCTCGGTTCAGTGCCTGCAGTGGGCACAGACAGGTTAAGCAATTCTCCCATCATCACAGAGCTGGAATGTGGCAGAGCCAATTTGAACCTAGCATCCCAGCTAGACGATCCAAATGCTACCCCCACCCCCACGAGGTCTACATGTGAACTGAAAGAATTAAGGCATGGAAAGTTCTGGGAATAGCATTTGCCCTGTAGTAAAAGCACCAAGATGGCAGCTCCAAGGTTCTCACCCCACCGGATCAGGAGTTGGGAAATTCAAGTTCGAGGCCTGATGCTTCCACCAAATATGGCACAACCCTTGTCAAACATGGCACCTCTTCTGTAGAATAAGGTTGGCCTTGGTGACCTCAAGTCCACCCTGCTGTGCACCCTGATCCTCTTCCTCCATGTCTCACCCCAGACCCTGCCACCTCGGAGCACAAGTGTGACAGGACCTGCCGCCCTGAGGAGGAGTGTCGCCTCGTCAGTGGCACCTGGGGCTGCTTCTGCAGACAGGACCTCAACATCTCCGGTGAGCACTGGGACTGTGCTGACTCAGCGGGCAGGGCAGGAGGGAGGGAGCTCCAGAGGGTCAGGACTAGGTGTGGACCACAGTCAGTGGTGATGGAACCGAGGTCAGTGGAAGAGACGTGCCAAGCCAGCG
The DNA here is from genome assembly GCF_016772045.2 of Ovis aries. Lineage (NCBI taxonomy): Eukaryota > Metazoa > Chordata > Mammalia > Artiodactyla > Bovidae > Ovis > Ovis aries. Next base: position 18,458,815 of record NC_056077.1, on the reverse strand, counting down.
AGTTTGCAAGGATGGGGCCAGCGGTCAGACACATTTCCGGGTCAGCCACTGGACTGTGGCCTTGGGAATGGGTGGGCTTGACTCATGAGGGACAAAAATACTGAGGATGAGGACTCTGCCAGCGTTGGAAGTTGTGTTCAGGTGTTGGCATGGTCTCCACGTGAGGAACAAGGGCAGACTCCTGTGTCGGTCTTGGATTTGTCGGGTGGGGTCTGGGACCTGGGACCAGCTGCTTACCCTCTCTGAACCTTAACATCCTTATCTGTAAAATGTGGGTGAGATAATAATAATAAAACAAAACCCACCAAGCAGGGCTTTGATGAGAATTCAATAAGACCAGTCCAAATGGGCAGGCTCTGGAGGTGATGTTCTTGTCATCCCAGCAGGTAAGCAAGCACAGGCAGGTGACCCATGGATACAGATGAGCCCTAAGCCCTGGGTGGGAGTTGGAGGGGCTTCCCAGTGAGATCTTCTTCCCTCCTAGACTCTAACGAGAGCCTTTAATTCTTGCTTTGGGCACAAGCCCGCTTTCCTCTGTGCATACTCCTCGCCCCTGTGGAGGAGAGAGCGTTCTATGTTGAGGGACAAGAAGGAGCTTGAGGTCCCTATCTGTGGTGGCAAGTGTGTCCTTCTACTCCACATGCAGGGAGAGCACCTTTCACATGGGAGAATCATTTCCTGTTTTCAGGGAAACAGAGAGGTGTGTCAGAGCGTGGCTCTTGCATTAGCTGCAACTTAAGTAACTTTAATCAATATACTATTTGGCATATTTGGGGATGATCTGCTCTGGGTCCCAGGAGGGACCAGACATGAGAGCCTTCGCCAAGCCTGCAGACAGCATGCTTGGAAATCTTGGACGGGGGCATCTTGGCCAGCCTTACCTACCGCAAGCCTGAGTGTAAATCCCACATGGGCCTCAGGCCCCTCTAGTCTCCCCAGACTCCTGCTGGGCAAGGCGGTTTGCCAAAGGGCACAATATGTGAGCTCTGCCCTCTCCTTCCAGACCCCTATCCACTCTACCTGCCTTCCTCTCGACTTTCCAGATGTACACAGTTTGCAGCCTCAGCTGGACTGTGGGGACAAGGAGATCAAAGTGTCACTGGACAAGTGTCTGCTGGGAAGCCTGGGTTTTGGAGATGAGGTCCACGCCTACCTGCAGGACGGGAACTGGAACTGCAGCAGCCTCGGGCAGAGTGAAGAGAACTGGATATCCGTGACCGATCCCACCCAGGCTGGTGCCTGCGGAAACATTCTGGAGGTGAGTGATGTTTATACCCCTGCTGCCAGAGTGCAGGAGCTGGGCAGGCGAGGTGTAACTCAGTAACTATGAGTCCTTGGACAAGTAACTTAGCCTCCGTGGACCTCTAAGGGCATGTGAGATTACACACGTTGGTCCAGGAGGCAGCTTAGAATAGGCTTGATGCTTAAGCTCAGTAAATGAAACCTATGATTATGATTCTTTCACTTAGGATAATGTGGGAGGGGTTCACAAAGGAGCAAGCGTGGCAGTTCCTGACTGTTCCCAAGAGTCAACAGTTTATTGTTCTAGTTTTCGATCTGGGATCCTCATTCCCCTTCCAATAAAGTGCCAGTGCCACTCGGGGAGGAGACCCATTGCCTCCGTGAGATCAGAGGACAGGGTTGTCCGCTTGATTGACAGCATCAACTCTGGAGTCACACAGACCTGAATCCCAGATACACTTGTACCTGCATCCATGTCGACATATATGTGGTCTTGTTTTTATGCCAAAGAGAAACCAGACCCATGCCATCTACAAAAACACCCTCTCCTTAGTCAACGATTTCATCATCAGAGACACCATCCTCAGCATCAGCTTCCAGTGTGCCTACCCACTGGACATGAAAGTAAGCCTTCAAACGGCCCTGCAGCCCATTGTAAGGTATGGCACTGATCTTTACCCTTTGACCTATAACCCTGACTGACTTCGTGCACATTTTATCATGTCCACAGGATGCTACCCACCGCCCTCAGGAACTTCCATTCATTCCACAAATATTTGTTGATTATGTATTAGGATGTTCAGCATGAACAAAGCAGGCATAGAATATTTTGTGGATATTGAAGATTATTACTATGAAGCAAGGCAACGACATGAAACAGTGTTAATTAAATAAGCTGAGGAACAGAAGAGCGTGACAATTTCATTTATCTTGAGGCAGAAAGGCATTAAACAACTCATTATATCAAAAATTATTTACAAGTGCAATGCAGGCAATGTAGGGGAGGCACAGGGTGCTGTGGGAGCAGGAACAAGGGTCCCTGACCTAATCTTGGTTGGGGAGGAAAGCTGGGGGCAGGAAAGCTTTCCTGCACATGTGGGATTTAAGCCAGACCAGATCTGATTGGATAAACTCATCAGATACAGAACCAAATAGCAATTTGGGTAGAATTCAATTAGGGCAGGGGGTCTGGTCATTTGTTCACTGCTATCTAAGTGTGCCTGGAATGGTCCCTGCTGAAGGAATTCCTCGACATTCCTAGATGTGCTTAGGAGACTTTCTGAGGTATTCGAAATCCAGAGTACCTGTCCCCATTACCTTTTTGCCTCCTGGGTTCACAGAATGGCATAATCAGGATCAGAAATTTTATAGTTCCATTTCTAGTTTTCAGTCTGTAATGTGTTGGGGCCCAAGGTTCATAAAAATATAAATATTAAAGCTATTTTATTTATCTTATTAAAACTGATGTTTCACTGAAAATTATGGGATAGAGGGAAGAGATGTGCTGCTAAAAATTGTGAGCCCACAGAACTGGTCCCAAGCCCAGTTCTGCAGGTGAGAAGACGGAGGTGCTCTTTGAGTGAAGGCGGTATGTGTGCTCTCTGATGCAGGGAGGACTGGTAGGAAACCTGAAGTCAGACATCTGTTTGTTGAGTTGAATGCCTAGAAGATAGTAGATACTTGATATAAGTAAATGACTAGTTCATTTAGGAATCAAAGGTGCGCCTCTGGCTTCATAATCTGACACAGGTGTGGGACTCGATTTTGTTCTCACTGTTCAAAACCTCACTCTGGTGGTTTTTGTGCTCTCAGTTCCCTGAACATCAGTATGGAAGGGGAGGGCGAGTTCACTGTCAGGATGGCCCTCTTTCAAGACAAGGACTACAGGTCTCCTTATGAAGGGACTGCAGTCACGCTGTCTGTTGAATCCATGCTCTATGTGGGCGCCATCTTGGAGAGAGGGGACACGTCCCGATTTAACCTGGTGTTGAAGAACTGCTATGCCACGCCCACTGAAGACAAGACTGACCCTGTGAAATACTTCATCATCAGGAACAGGTACTGGACAGTCTGGGGTTATCCTTCGGCCTAAATGAGGAGGGGTAGAGAACAATGATCAGCTCATCCCTGCCTGGCAGTTGTGTCAATTGGCTTGCCTCTTTTGGAAAACAATTTGGTGTGACATGACCCTTGACTCAGAAATATCACTCCTGAAATTGTGGCCTGAAAAGATTAATGCAAAATAGATGGGCAAGGTAAAGAAATGCCAGTCATTTTTCATTTCAGTATCTTTTATCATTTTGGAAGTAGGTTCATAGATCAAAGGGGACTTTTATACTGATGTTAACACTGACTACACAACATGAAAACAAAATATGGGACAAAATATGATTGAATTGTTAACTGGCAAAAACAAAGGGAAATGCATATCTATAGATCATGATTCAAACTGTAGTTAAAATACCAGTTAATATTTAGCATAGAGTTTAGGTGTGTACCAAGCACTGTGCTAAGCAGAATACAAGGATTATCTCATTAAATGTTCACATCAATCCTAGGAAGTACATATTCCTGTCCCTACTTTATAGAAAATAAAACTGAGGTTCAGTAAAGTTAAGTAATCAGCTCACAATCATTTAGTTAGAAAGTGGGTTGGGTTGGAATTTAAAATCAGTCTGTCTCGTTCTGGGGACTGTAGGCCCTCAAATTTAAACCATGTGAGTTTATTGGTCACATTGTGGAGAAAACCTGGAGGAATAAAAATCTATGCTATAGGTTGGAATGAACCATGGTGGGGGGTGAGGGGGCTCTTTAATTCTCTCCAATGCTGTTTTTACGCTGGATGCAGATTAGAAATGCAGTAAGAGCCTCAGACCCCCTGAGTTTTCCTAGAAGTTAGATCCTTGTCCCTGTCACCCTCCCAGCTGCCCAAATCAACATGATTCCACTATCTCCGTGGAAGAGAATGGGGTGTCAGCAGAAAGCCGGTTCTCAGTTCAGATGTTCATGTTTGCTGGAAATTATGACCTAGTTTTCCTGCATTGTGAGGTTTCTCTCTGTGATTTCATTAAAGAAGAGTGCCAACCGGTGAGTATATCTTTGGGCTAAATTATTCAGTGCCTGACATGGGGCCTGGTACCTCCATACATGTTTATTGGAATCCTGTATGGATTGAAAGAGGGGAGGGTGGGAAGGAGAGAAGAAGGGAGAAAGGGAGAGAAAGAAAATCAGATAAATGATGAGATGGAAAGATGGATGGATGGATGAATTAATGGAAGGGAGGGAAGGAGAAACAGAGAAAGAGAGGAAAGAAAGGATGAATGGATGTAACTTGAGTCTCCAAAAGCCCATGTGTAAGCAATTATAGTATCCCCAGGAAGCATATTAGATGAAAGAGCCTGTCTACTATGTTTCCTTGGTACAGAACGTTTTGAATGATTTTACTAATAGTTGACTTCTTTCAGTGCTTACTCTGTGTCAGTTCAATCCAGTTCAGTTGCTCAGTCATGTCCGACTCTTTGCAACCCCATGGACTGCAGCACACCAGGCCTCCCTGTCCATCACCAACTCCCAGAGCTTGCTCAAACTCATGTCCATCGAGTGGGTGGTGCCATCCAACCATCTCATCCTCTGTCATCCCCTTCTCTTCCCATCTTCAATCTTTCCCAGCATCCGGGTCTTTTCTAATGAGTCAGTTTTTTGCATCAGGTGGCCAAAGTATTGGGGTTTCAGCTTCAGCATCAGTCCTTCCAATGAATATTCAAGACTGATTTCCTTTAGGATGGACTGGTTGGATCTCTTTGCAGTCCAAGGGACTCTCAAGAGTCTTCTCCAACACCACGGTTCAAAAGCATCAATTCTTCTGTGCTTTCTTTACAGTCCAACTCTCACATCCATACATGACTACTGGAAAAACCATAGCTTTGACTAGATGGACCTTTATTGACAAAGTAATGTCTCTGCTTTTTAATATACTGTCTAGGTTGGTCATAACTTTTCTTCTAAGGAGCAAACGCCTTTTAATTTCATGGCTACAGTCACCATCTGCAGTGATTTTGGAGGCCAAGAAAATAAAGTCTGTCACTGTTTTCATTGTTTCTCCATCTATTTGCCATGATATGATGGGACCGGATGCCATGATCTTGGTTTTTTGAATGTTGAGTTTTAAGCCTGTGTCAAGCATCATTCTAAAACTTTTATATGCCTTATCCAATTTAATTCTCACAGCACACTTTAAAGTAGATTCTTTTATTAACCACATCTTCCAGGTGAAGAAACTGAGCTCAGAGAGGTTACTTGCCTAAGGGCCACAGAGCTAGAAAGTACCAGGGCTGAGTATGCCCTGGCTGAGGAGTGACTTACATGCCCATGCTCTTAACCCAGATTCAACACTGCCTACTAAGAGTTGGCATTTCTTGAGTGCTTGCTGTGTGCCTGTGTGTTGCACGCATATTTCCTTTTAACCTTCACAGCCTAGAAGATATGATTTAATAATAGTAGACAGGTGTCATCATTTATCCCAAGTTAGACAACTGAAAGAAAAGAGAGGAGATTCAAACCCAAGTTCATTTGACATGACTGAGAATTCTCTAGACTGAGAAAACCACAGCATCAGAGTCAGGATCATATTGTGGGTGGGGGCCCATTCCTGGGCCAGAGCTCCTCAAGGCAGGAGCAATTTGGATAGGAACATGCCTTTACATTTTGATATAATGAGAATTCTCCATCCCCACAGTCTTGCTCAAGAAGTCAACTCCGCAGTGAAGGAGTGGCTATCGACCCAGCCCGAGTTCTAGACCTGGGACCCATCACTCGCAAAGGTAAGAAGTAGCCAAGTCCTGGTGATAGCTCCAGCTGGCCAAGTGCTGACAGTTAACCTCAGGATCCTGGGGTCACCAACTTAACAGCCCAGGTCCTTTTCTGCTTCCTCAGGAAACCCAGTGGTAAGTGCATCTTTGCAGGAGATGTGTTGGGTAATGATAGTAGCATTTGCCACTTGTGCTGGGCTTCCTATGTACTAGAGATCAGGCTAAGGTCTCAGAACCCACTGACTCAATCCTCCCTGACTGCATCCATTTTACAGGTGAGAAACTGAAGCTCAGAGAGATTAAGTGACTCCCCCAAGATCACCTACTCATGAGCAGCTGGAGTTAGCATTGAACCCAGCTCAGGCTGATTCCCAAGCATGTGTCTTTTGTCTTTTCCTTCCTGCCAGGCGCTCATAACTCGATCCCTTTGAGATGAGGTCTAAGTGCTAAACCAGCTTAGGTTTCTGGAGAATGACCATGTTTCTCACAATCCAGTTATGGTGTTCAGGGGCATGACATAGGAGAAGCTTTCCAAACGCTCCTTAGATTTTCCTATGTCTATCCCGCAGGCTAGCAGTTGTCTCATAGCTTTTACTTGCACTGAATTGACAGAATCAAGAAGTCAAAAAACTTAAAGCATTTCTTCTGTCCTAGAGAAATTAAGGTGCAGTAAGTAACATTAATAATGGGTTTCCCAGGTGGCCCTAGTGGGAAAGAACCCAGCTGCCAATGCAGGAGACATAAAAGACTCTGGTTCCATTCCTATAACAGGAAGATCCCCTGGGAGGAGGGCACGGCAACCCACTCCAGTATTCTTGCCTGGAGACTCCCATGGACAGAGGAGTTTGGTGGGCTACAGTCCATAGGGTTGCAAAGAGTTGGACATGACTGAAGTGACTTAGCATGCATGCAACATTAATAATATTAATAACAGTAACAATAATAATACCTCCTGCCTGGCACCACATTTATATGCATTATCACATGGAATGTTCACAATAGTCTAGGGACATAAGCACTATTACCACTATCATTCTCCAGATAAGTAAACTGAGGCTGTCTCATGAAGAAGACCCTGCCTCTAGTTATCTTGTTCTTTTATTGAATCTTCCACTAGAAGCTCATGTGTTGTCACAGAGTACATTGGGGAGGAGGGAGGAGGGATTGAGAACTCCACTTTGCAATCAGGTAGACTGGGGTTCAAATCGAAACTCTTCCACTTATTAGCAGACATTGCTGAGCCTCAGTCTTCTCATCCGTCAAATGGGGATGAGAACACTCTTCACAAATCTCTCAGGAGGATTAAGTTTCAAATGCATGAAATGTGTTTAGAAAGGTACTTGCTAAATAATAGATGTTTCCACAATGTGGATTGCCAGTGACTGTGATGACCAGATCCAGGAGGTCTTGGAGCAACTCTGGCTACAGTGCCGCAGCCAGTGGAGCATGACTGTGGAAATCCTCACCTTCTGATCTTGTCTCTAGGTGCCCAGCCTCTTGGTGTCATGAGTGGAACACCCAACACTGCAGGTACATTATTTTCTCTTGCCTTTCCCACAGCTCTCCCAACTCTCCTTCGTTTTAATTCAGTGCATATTTATTTAGTCTCCTCTATATGACAGGCCCCATGAACTGTGCCAAGATCTGTGAACCCTGAAATGAATCAAACCCTAGACTGGCTCTAGAGATGCTCACAGTGCAGCAGGAGGGCCATCATTAGACAAAAAAAAAAAATGTTTATTGAGCACCAGCTGGGGTTAGGCATTGTTATTGGCACTAAGGTTATAATGGTGAATGGTACAGGTCAGGTGCCTGCCCTAATGGAGATTGTGTTCCAGTTTCAAAATAGATGATAAAAAAGCTCACAAGGCAATTTAGAAATAGAAGAGAATGATGTGATAGAAAATTATCAGCATGGGTAATACTGCCTTCAACAATGCAGAAGTTTATTTCTCTCACACACAAAAGAAGTCAATAAGACAAGCAATCCAGGACTAACAGGCCAGTATCATGGGGTCTTCAAGAATCCAGACTGTCTTCTTGGGCAGGGGAAGGCTAGCTCCTAATAAAGAGAGCAAGGCTCTGAAGGCATTGGTTCAAGGCTATCAGAAGAATCACAATCCTTAGGAGCCTCTATCCAGATGATTCCACCCCATGTTCCTCAGTCCCCAGGTTTTTCCAACCAGGGCTCTGACATTGTTACAAAGCTGCCCAAACAGAGCATTCAACCATCTTTTAAACCTGGCAACTACCATGAGTCCAAATTTGCTCCTCAGGGGTATCCACTCTTCTAATGCTGGAGATAAGGGCCTCTTACAAGTTACCTACCAAAGAGACACTCCAGCTCTTTCACTTGGCCCTAACTATTAAAACCCCTCCATTTCTCACTTTTCTGCAATAGGGCATTACTATGGACAGGGAGGCCTGGCGTGCTGTGATTCATGGGGTTGCAAAGAGTTGGACATGACTGAGCGACTGAACTGAACTGAACTGACCTGACTGATAAAGCAGTAATCATTAACCAAGTCCATTTCCCCTGTACTTAAAGGCCTGAATCATTGCACTGGACAGAGAATTCCCCTCCTCAATAGTAACTTTCTCTTGGGTCACTAACTGAAGAAATTTTTTAGCAATTATTTTGCTACCTTATGATGGGAACTACTCATGCCACGCAGATTGTGTTCTTAAAAAAAAAAAGAATCCAGGCTCCTTCCATCTCACCCCTCTACCATGTTTAGGATGTTACCATCATATTCATGGTCCAAGATGGCAGACAGAACACCAATCTTTATATCTAGGCCAGGATGGAGGGAACTTGGAAGAAGTCCATGACTTTTAAGGAACAATCCTGGAAGCTGACACCTTATATCTTCACTTACATCTCATTGATCAGTGCTGAGTCACATGGCCACATCTGGCTGCAAAGGAAGTTGGGAAATACAGTCTTTATCCTGGATGGTCACACACCCAACCAATGTTTGATGGATCTGTTAACAAGATAGGAAGGAAGAATGAATATCAGAATGGAAAAATAGTCAGAAAATTTTTTGAAGGAGGTAATATTTGAACTAAATGAGAAAAAGGAGCCAGGTATGCAAATATTAGCAGAACAAGCCCTGTAGGAAAAATGAACAACAATTGTGAAATTAAATACTCATATAAGCAAATAAATCACAAGCAAGTAGATAGTGCAGAAGAGTAATTAATTGTATTGAATAAGATCAGAAGAGAATTTCAGCTGATGTTAACATCTGAATGTGGTTTTGATGAATGAATGGAGTTCTGTAGGGAGACAAATCTAAGAAACATATTTTGGTCCAAAGGGAAAGCAATGCTATTAAGATTTCACTATCCCCCAAAATGGCCTATACTGGTGAACCCAGACATTAGAAAGTTCTACCCATCCTTAAATCTCCAACTAGATAACAGTCTAAATGTTTCCAAATAACCTCAGTGCTAACATTCAGACAATGCTCGGAAAAGCAATACTCATTAGAGAGGGTGGTTAGAGCTCAGACTGCAAGCAGCTTGAGAGCAGGGACCCAAATCTCATTAATTTCTTCCAGTCCTTCAGGTTAGCATAGTGCCTGGAACCACCCGGCTTCTCAATGGACTTTTCTAAATTGACTAATTTCTTGGTGGGTACTGGTTTCTGGAGACTTTTGAAAACGGAGGAATCACTCCAACATGACGCGGTGGCAGACTACTGCAAGAGTGTGCCTATGGGTTTCATAGTTTGCTCTCTCCCACAGCCATTTATGACGTTTTTAGAATTAACTGAACATCAACCTACATTTCATAATTATAAACTGGTTTTCATATAATGATATGTATCTGAAAATTGTGATATTCATCTCCCTCTCCCTCCTAAGGACATCAGAAAGTTATTTTGAAATTTAGGGCTTGAGGAGCCACTATAATCTGGTGTTGGGTAGAAGGGGCTTGCACATGCCTCTCCAAGATCCTCTAATATGAGACAGCTATGATCCAGGAGACAAGCCCTTCTTTAACCCTGAGTATACAGTAATGTTCAGAAGAGATATGATTCCAACCTCCCAGATCTTAGAGTCTGATTTTCAAAACCAATACTTACGTGGTGTTTACCATGTGTCAGGCACTGTTCTAAATGCTTGCTATGAGTTCACTCACTCTCCTTACAAAAATCTCATGCAATAATAGCTGTTAGTAATGATCCTATTCTGCACACAGGGACATTCAGGCACAGAGAGGTTCAATAACTCACCTGGGCCTGCATAGCTAGTTGCAGAGCTAAAATTCTAAACTAAGTAGTCAGGCTTCAGAGGTAATGCTTTTTTAACCTCTTTCTGCCTTCAGTGTCTTTCTGCCTCTTCACTGTCAGAGTGAGTAATGCTAGCTACTGTGACAAGTGATCCACAGCTTTCCGTGCTTTTATGCAACAGTTTATTTCCCATAAAATCACTGGAAGATGCAGCTCAGTGCCCTTTACAGTCATTAGAAACTGGAGTTCTTACCTTCTGGTAAATTCTGGCAACTCTGCTGTCCCCTGAAAGTCCTCTCTTGGAGGCTCTGCATCTGGTCCCTAGATGCTGGCTGAGGGAGCATGGAAAATTATGTACGAGGCTTTAAGAACCAGGCCTAAAAGTGGCACATGTGACTTCTACCCACATTCTATTGGTCAGATCCAGTCATATGGCCCTACCTACTGCAATGCATGGAGGAAAAAGTAACTTCCTATGTGCCCACAGGGAAATGCAGTGTTTGGTGGTGGTGAGTCAGCTTTGCCTCTAAGACATGGCCCTTTGCCACCTCCCAGGGGCAGAAATCTAAAATAGATATTAAGGATACTCTGTGTTTGTCATCCTTGTCCAGCAGAAGATAGGGACGCCACCTCACGTTGGCTGCTGAGTTCCAGAGCCCAGCACCCGACAGTCCTCTCTTGTGTTTCAGGATTCCTGGTGGCCTGGCCCATGGTTCTCCTGCCTGTCCTCCTGGCTGGGCTGTTCTGAGAGCTCGGCTGGGCATCTGGCCTTGAAGCTTGTGTTCTTCCCTCTGGCGACGGCTTCCAGTCACCCTGCAACTCTGCTGGTTCTGTCTTCAAACAAATCATGTTGTCTCCAGGCCTGGCTAGTTCTGGAGAAAAAGAAGAGCTTTCCCTTGTTTAACACTCACAGTCCTTTGTATTCCTCTTTTTCTCATGGTGTGGGGGGCGGGGGGGGCTCTGACACCTGGCCTGGACTGACTTTTCTCATTCATTAGCAGGCTCTTGAAAGCAAACGTGCTGGGTGCTTGTGTGTCTACAAGTATAACACATGTTCACAGCTTCAGGGAAGAGGGGCTATGTCAGTGAGGGGAAGGAGCAGGGGCAGAGCTTGTAAAAGAGGCACCCTCCACGATCTTCGGAAGCACCTCCATTCTGACTGCCAATAAACTGAACAGACTGATGCTTGCTTTCACCCCACTTCCTCTGGTTATTTCCATCATGGTTTCAACAATTTCTATGAAACATGTAATGTGACCACTTTTGGAGACCTTGCACCAGAGAAGACTAGTCCCCATTGCTCCCTGACCCCACCACACTGCAGACCTGCTTCGACGTACTAGAACTATACAAACTCCTACCCCTGGGACCTGGATGCTAGAAGAACTGCTCAGTTTGGGTGCAGAGATGTTGTCTCCCAAGAGCACACCTCTAGTGGTAAATAGTGATGCCCTTGCTCTGAAGGGTTCAGCAGGGAGTCCCAGTGTAAAATAATGCATCAATTCTGCCCTGAGGATGTAGCAGCAGAGCCTGGAGGGTGAGTAAAACCCCTTTCTGGAAACCTTGAATAAACCTTCAGGAAGACTCCACAAAGATGCCTCAGATAGAGAATGCTATGCATGAGGCCCCTCCAAGCTGGCTTCAGGGAAAGTGACAGGATCAATGCTAGGAGATCAGCAGGAGTGTGTGCACAGTCATGTCTGACTCTTTGAGACCCCATGGATTGTAGCTGCCAGGTTTCTCTGTCCATGGAATTTTCCAGGCAAGAACACTGGAGTGAGTTACCATTTCCTAGTCCAGACGATCTTCCCAACCCAGGGCCTAAACCTGCATCTCTTGCGTCCCCTGCATTGGCAGGTGGACTCTTTACCACTGCGCCACCTGGAAGTCCATAATTGACCAGGGGCAGAGCCTATTCATCTGCCAGGAGGAGACTTTGCAAAGCGCCACATTGGTCAGAGACAACGTGATTGCAAGAAACAAAACCCCACTCCAACAGACTCAGACCAAAGGGGAATTAATTGTAAGAATATAGGAGCACAAAGACCAAGGACAAAAGATACAGCCTGACTGCACAAGGAGAACCACGAGAAACAGGTTTGTCTCTTTCCACCTGTCAGTCTTCCTGAAAGCACACCGCCTTTACATCTGCTTATTTTTGTGTGTCCCCTTCATTTTCCCCTCTCTGTGAAATTAAGTTTTCCCATCCATTCATCATCGTTGACTACATATGGACACTGCAGCTTCACATCACTTCAGGGACCACAGAGACCAACTGGCATTCTGGTGTCCCACATCCAAACTGTACCTAGGGAGTGGTGAGTTCCCTGCGTGGGTCTGAGTGCTTTCCCTGGCTTGTTGAGGCCATGTGAGTGGGCTCATCTAGGACAAACAGAGCCCCTAGGGCTGACCTGAGGGGGCAAGTCTCAGATAAATGGGGGTGTTGCCTGGACAGATATACCAAAAGACCACTGTGATAGTGGCTTCTTTGAAAGGGGGATTCCCGGGAGAAATTGCTTTCTTTTTCCCAATAAGTTGGAGGATTCACAGCTACTACATGCCAAGGAAGGTGGCGTGCTAGCAATGGACCTCAAAGGAGGTCGGAGGTCCTAAATTTTCCCCTCTCTGAGGCTCATCTTCTCCCTTCTGTAGGGAAAAGGGGCTTGGCTATAACAAGAGTCACAACATTTACAGGGGAGCCTTTTTTTCTTTTTTTTTAATACAAGTCTGCCTGAGCATCCAATATAGAGAAGTTAATAGACTCTTTCTGATGCCAGGTTTACCTCTTCCATTCTGTGCTTGCCTCCTCAACCCCTCAAAGAAACTCCATGATAACCCACAGGGTTACCAGGGGCAAAATTTTGAAATTCCCTGGGACATACAACCTCTAATATCTCTTCCAGTTTAAATTACATGGGATTCTACTTAACTAGACTCAATCCTATCTGTCTGTCTCCTATCTATCTATCCGTCTAGATCCTATTCTCTCTTTCCCTTTCCGTCTGTCTGCCAATCACCGATGTACTTACAACCTTTTGTTTTCTATGAATGGGCATGCTGAACGAGTTAACAGCCACTGAATATTCAGTCTATGTCATTCATTCAATCAACACTAATCTGCTGAGCAATTGCTATGTTCCAAGTCTAAGGGCCTGGGTAAAATAATGAAGAAACACAGTTCTTGCCCCTAAGACATTCAAAAGCTGGTGGAATGCAAACACTCACAGAGGCACACGCATGCGTATCACACTCACACACACACTTACCACTGACCCTCAGGCCTAGTCCTCACACCCATGCCAACATGCACATGAAACTGTGTACATGTCACCTTCCTGTGCTCAAAGACGCATCTCATACACAGAGGACCTGGCCTGGGCCCTCAAGCTCAATCACTTACGTATTTATTGCCATGAATAACTTAGTAACAGCTAACAGTTTACCGTATCCTCTGCATCATTCTAGATGCCCTGTGGACACTGTATCATTCCACCCTCACATTAGATACTGAAGATACATACTTTTATTGCCCCTAGTTTAGAGATGAGTAAACCAAGGAATAAGGAATTACTCAAGAGCTTATAGCTTTTAAATGCTGTATTCAGGGCTTGAACCCAGGTAGCCTGAATTTGGAGCATTTGCTTTTAACTAGACACTGCATGCTGCCTCTATACACAGAGCACACACACACACACACACACACACATATGCATACACAGACATACTCATATACCCCTATGCGTATCACCATATATGTACATGCACCCACTCACATACAGACACATGGGAACACCTACGTACACAGCAACACTCACATGTGGACAGACATATACATTTGCTCACACAGAGACTCTCACACATACACAGGCATGAAAATTAATGGACACACAGATGCTAAGGCGCACACTGACTTATGTGTGGCCTTGTAGATGCAGACACATACACCGCAGTACAGAAAAATAAATAAAACCAGAAACAGATCTTCTGCTATATACATGCCCATACAAACACTTATAGATACATAAGCATATGCATGCATACCTACAGCACACAGGACCTGAATCCAGCTCCCCAGGAGCCAGGATTCTAACCACATCTCCTCTCTCATTCATTTTCCTCTCCTCCATCCCCAGTCCTGCCCGGCTGGGCACTGAGATAAGAAGTCCATCCCAAGACCCAGTGAAAATAGACTCTAGACTCAGCATCTGGAAGTTCTGGAGTAGAAGGATAGAGACAGTGAGAAGGAGCTTGACCTGTATCAGGAACACCGCTGTCTCCATCCTTGAGGGTGGGAGCATCTCCCGTAGCAGCGATTGGGGATGCAGAGAACAGGGCAGCCCTGCCCTCTAGGACCTTCGAGTCAACTTGGGGAAGCCAGGCATGCAAACTACAGGCTAAAGCCAAGCAGTGTGAGACTGGCGCAGACGCTGCTGCAACATCGAGAGAAAGGAAGACTCGACTTACCCTGGGAGAAGAGGGAAGGAGCCCATCTCAGAAGATTTTTAGCTCCTTTATTTTCCAGGTGGAAACTGAGGTCCCCAAAAGAGAAAGGAGCACATCCATTCTTAATCCTATAAGGGATCCTAGAAGATATATTGTAACCAGCTGGGTGTGAGGCGGCAGGGAGAGTGGTCCTCTGAAAATGGGTCACCTGAAGGAAATTGGAATGAGGACCCTAAAGGATACATTCCACCCAACCTAAGTCATTTCATAATCTCTTCTCACCCTCTCCTTCTACTTCCACCGGAAATCACCCTTTTCTTTTCCTTCTCATCACGGTAGATTCTCCCTTCTAAAACACTACTACATTCAGTCACTTTTCTTCAGCTCCTTTGACCCAGATCTTCTCTGAGTTACTGTCCCCTCTCACCTCTATTAATAGTTCCTCAAGTGGTCTGTCTCCAGTCTCACCCCTCCTCATCCACTCTCTACTCCGCAGTGAGCCAGCATTTAAAGCAACTTTACTTCTCTCTTGCAACCCCTTCGCCAGCTCTTTACCTTCTATGGGATGGGATTGGCCTGCTAGCCGGAAAAGTCCTCCACAGTCTGAACCCTGCCTGTCTCTCCAGTCTTAGATCTTAGATGCATCTGCCCTACACCCTTGTTCTGCCTGCTCTGAATTTCCCAGTTCTCTGACCTATTTCACTTCACCTGCGCTGCCTTCGCAGATGCTGGTCTCACTGCCTGGAGACCCTTCACATTCTGGGGATGTGATCCTGTGATCCTAATCAGTTTTAGGGTCATTTCTTCTGAGAAGCCTTCCTGACCCTGCTTCCCAGTCTAGATCTGACCACACTCCACTCTGTGAGCCCTTCTCTACAGAACCTCATGCTCATGTGCTTTACCTGCCTCTAAAGTGATCTATTTACACTCTTCACCCACATCTCCCACCCTGGACTGCTGGTTTTTTGAAGGCAGAGGCTTTTCCATATCCATACATTACTGGCTGGATAAATGAAGACACAGGCTGCATTATGCTGTCATCTTCCAGGAAGGGGAGAAATAGCTTATATCAAAAATAAAGAAGAACTTCTCACTTGGATAATTATGATGGAAGAACCAACTCAGAATGTGAATAGGAATTCTGGGTTCAACTCCAAACGTGCACCCCCATCCCAGGGTCAGCCAGTTTCACTGCAGATCCATTTTCTCTCCCTTTAGTTCCCATCTTCTCTTGCTTCAGGGGAAGTTGATTGGGAATCTGAGTATTTTCTTCCTCTTTTTCTTATTGAGAGGGGTTATAATGAAACTGATAAAGTGGTTATTGGTGGAGAGCAAATTGAGAGGGCTGAAGAGGGAGTACTAATTAGCAGCAGCGGGGTAAATACACACAAACCCCCACAAAAACCAAGCCCATAAATGCTAAGGAGACTAAGCCCAGAACTGAATGCACACAGCAGTTGGGTGGAAAAATAGCATTCCCTCTGCCCTTACAGGGCTTCCCTTGTAGCTCAGTTGGTAAAGAATCTGCCTGCAATTTAGGAGACCTGGGTTCTACTCCTGGGTCAGGAAGATCCCCTGGAGAAGGAAATGGCAACCCACTCCAGTATTCTGGCCTGGAGAATCCCATGGACAGATGAGCCTGGCAGGCTACAGGCCGTGGGATTGCAAGAGTCGGACACAACTTAGTGACTAGACCACCACCACCAGCCCTACAGGTGGAGGTTGAGACACATCCTCCATGCGCGCGCGCGTGCACACACACACACACACACACACACACACACACACATTGTGACAAAAGAAAGACTAACAGGAGAAGAGCAAACAGAAACTTAATAACATGTCTGCTGCTGCTGCTGCTGCGTCACTTCAGTCATGTCCAACTCTGTGTGACCCCATAGACGGCAGCCCACCAGGCTCCCCCCTCCCTGGGATTCTCCAGGCAAGAACACTGGAGTGGGTTGCCATTTCCTTCTCCAATGTATGAAAGTGAAAAGTGAAAGTGAAGTTGCTCAGTCATTTCCGACTCTTTGCAACCCCATGGACTGCAGCCTACTAGGCTCCTCTGTCTATGGGATTTCCCAGGCAAGAATACTGGAGTGGGGTGCTATTGCCTTCTCCAATAACATGCCTACCTCCTATATACATGAGAGATGCCCAGGAAAAGTGTGTAACTCCCTGAAATGGTCCAAGCCATCACCTTAAATACCATCTCCAACAAGAGGTGAAGGACAATTTGGGGGAGATGAGTGGGGAGGAGGCCAGTTATGGACAGTCACCAGGAAAATAAGGGCCAAGTGGTTTTGCAAAGTTGTTATACAGATTTAAATCTTTGCCTGTCTTTTGTTAGAGGTTTCTAGAGGTTTAGAGTCATCTTTCTCTTCCTGGTACAGAGAAGGAGACACCCTTACAGATGGAATTTTCCCTCATAGATGTGAACATCTCTTGTAAGACATTAGATAAATTCTAACACCTTATTAAAAAGATAACTTCTACTCAGGTTTCAGAGTGTCTCCTGTGTCTGCCATTTCTTAAAAATAACAGCTCAAAATGATCCTTATGTCCAAGAATCATATTTTGGAGTGGTGAATTCTGTCCCTCTTAGCAGCCAATCAGCAAACAAATCTTAGAAAATCACAGAGAGGGACTTTCAAACAGACAAGTGTTAGAGAAAGAGTCCATTGTGCACTCCAGCCACAATACCGGATTCCGGGAGCTCTTGTATTCAAGAAAAATTAGCCTTGCTTCATACAATACTTTGCTTGTGAATTGAGTTGGCAAGGAGGCAGAGGGGCCTGGTTTGTACATACTTTATTTCCGTGCACACACCTGCCTCCAAACTCACTGAGAAGAGCTACGACTTTAAAGGGCAGCACACTCAGACTCTGGGTCCCAAACAACCCATGTAAGTGCTCCCACTCCTTAAATGTAAAAATGGGATTTTCAAGATTGCCAGAGAATCAAAGAAGATACAAGCCATGAAGTCACTTTGCAACCATACAGATGATGACTGCAGCACTACCAACATGACTGATCATCCTCACCGTGGCTATTTCCCCACTGTGGGGTAATAAGCTGTATCTCATGTCTCTGTTTGTACTCCTAGCTTCTAGATGGGACCAAAATAGATTGTTTTTCATAATCTTTGTGCTTGCCAGAAATAGGACTCTTGGGAGCATGTGGAAGGGAGTACCCCCTCCCTCAGACATGGGGTAATACTTTATGAGAACTTAATATGTACAAGATCTCGTCAAGAGAATTAGAGGTACCAAGGGAACATTTCATGAAAAGATGAGCACAATAAAGGACAGAAATGGTATGGACCTAACAGAAGCAGAAGATATTAAGAAGAGGTGGCAAGAATACACAGAAGAATTATACAAAAAAGATCATCATGACCCAGATAATCATGATGGTGTGATCACTCATCTAGAGTCAGACATCCTGGAAAGTGAAGTCAAGTGGGCTTTAGGAAGCATCATTACAAACAAAGTGAGTGGAGGTGATGGAATTCCAGTTGAGCTATTTCAAATCCTAAAAGATGATGCTGTGAAAGTGCTGCATTCAATATGCCAGCAAATCTGGAAAACTCAGCAGTGGCCTGGAAACAGTGCTGGAAAAGGTCAGTTTTCATTCCAATCCCAAAGAAGGGCAATGGCAAAAAATGTTCAAACTACTGCACAATTGCCCTCATCTCACATGCTAACTAATAATGCTCAAAATTCTCCAAGCCAGGTTTCAACTTCCAGATGTTCAAGCTGGATTTAGAAAAGGAAGAGGAACCAGAGATCAAATTGCCAACATCTGCTGGATCATGGGAAAAAGTAAGAGAGTTCCAGAAAAACATATACTTTTGCTTTATTGACTATGCCAAAACCTTTGACTGTGTGGGTCACCACAAACGGTGGAAAATTCTTCAAGAGATGGGAACACCAGACCACCTGACCTGCCTCCTGAGAAATCTGTATTCAGGTCAAGAAGCAACAGTTAGAACCAGACATGGAACAACCGACTGGTTCCAAATTGGGAAAGGAGTACATCAAGGCTGTATATTCTCACCTTGCTTATTTAACTTATATGCAAAATGCTGGGCTGGATGAAGCACAAGCTGGAATCAAGATTGCTGGGAGAAATATCAATAACCTCAGATATGCAGATGACACCACCCTTATGGCAGAAAGTGAAGAACTAAAGAGCCTCTTGATGAAAGTGAAAGAGGAGAGTGAAAAAGTTGGCTTAAAGCTCAACATTCAGGAAATGAAGATCATGGCATCTGGATCATGGCAAATGGGTGGGGAAACAATGGAAACAGTGATAGACTTTATTTTCTTGGTCTCCGAAATCACTGCAGATGGTGACTGCAGCCATGAAATTATAAGATGCTTGTTTCTTGGAAGAAAAGTTATGACCAAAACTAGACAGCATATTAAAAAGCAGAGACATTACTTTACCAACAAAGATCCATCTAGTCAAAGCTATGGCTTTTCCAGTAGTCGTGTATGGATGTGAGAGCTGGACTATAAAGAAAGCTGAACACCGAAGAATTGATGCATTTGAACTGTGGTGTTGGAGAAGACTCTTAAGAGTCCCTTGGACTGCAAAGAGATATAACCAGTCAATCTTACAGGAAATTAGTCCTGAATATTCACTGGAAGGACTGATGCTGAAGCTGAACCTCCAATACTTTGGCCACCTGATGTGAAGAACTGACTCATTTGAAAAGACCCTGACGCTGGGAAAGATTGAAGGCGGGAGGAGAAGGGGATGACAGAGGATGAGATGATTGGATGGCATCACTGATGGGATGGACATGAGTTTGAGTAGGCTCCAGGATTTGCTGATGGACGGAGAAGCCTGGTGTGCTATAGTCCACGGGGTCGCAAAGCGTTGGACATGACTGAGTGGCTGAACTGGACTGAATACGTACAAACTGTTGAGGCAGTCTGAGCACAGGGGGAAAAAGAATTTCCTGACACAGAGAAGTTCAGAAGGGAGTGAGTTTATTAAGGGCAGGAGCAGACATAATGAAGTCACTGCAAATGCAGTGGGCCAACCTCCTGACAGACCAGAGAGAGCGGATGCTTTTCACGGGTTAGTTGCTAATTTTTATAGCCACAAGACAAAGAACAGTCCTGCTGGCAGGCTGGTATTTGGTGAATGGTTAGAGCACTACAGAGAGTACCAGGGTGGGCATTTTTGCCTGATTTGGGGTCAGGAAGCTTGCTGGTGATGATCAAGGGGGCTTTTGACAGTGATTACAGTGGGGTTCAGTCAGCTTCAAAAGTGACCTTGATTCTGGGCTCTGCTTCTGTGGCCTTGGTGCAAGACCTCACACCTGTGGCCTTGGGGCAGGACTCCACACAAACCAGTGTGCTGCACATTTTACATTTAGTACCTAACTTAATCCTCACAATAATCCTTTGAGATAGGTGCTATTACGCCCACTTAACAGAGGAAGAAATTGAGGTATTGGGAGATTTAAGGGACTCATCATCACATGGATAGCACACACCCGTCATTTGTGTATGTGTGCTCAATGGGTCAGCGGTTCACATTTCACCTATTACAGAGGAGGAAGCTGAGATTCTGAAACACTGGTAACCTGTTCAAGGTTGCACAGTGAGGAAATGACAGACTCCAAGGCTGGAACTCAGGGTTGCTGAAGTGTAAAATATATGCTCTTGCTTCCATGCCACGCTGGCCTCCCCACCTGAGCCTTGATGCTCTGCAATGGCAGTTAACAACCTACCTCGGAACTATGGCAAAATGCAACACGCATATGTGTGTGCGTGCATGCAAGTACGCGGGCTTCCCAGGTGGCTCGGTGGGTAAAGAATCTGCCTGCAATGCAGAAGACACAAGGGACATGGGTTCGATCCCCGGGTCGGGAAGATCCCTTGGCCAAGGGCATGGCAACCCACTGGAGAATCCCAAAGACAGGAGCCTGGCAGGTTACAGTCCAGAGGGTCGCAAGGAGTCAGACATGACTGAGGTGACTAGCACAGACGCACACATGCACACGCTTTTTCGTGTACTTGTAGGTGTATGCACACGTGTATGTACACGTGTGTTCTGGCAGCCACTAGATAACTAACTGTAAGCTGAATGATATAAAAGCCACTTTTCCTGAGACATCCTTGAAATCCTTTCCCACTCAGTAGGAATTCAGAAGGCTCTCTGGACCTGGGAGGCCTGAGGAGCTTTACAGATGATCTAATCCTACCCCTGCTTGTGTCCGCAGCTAAGGTGAGACCCAAAATGCACTGGGGCAAGAATCCGGAAATTCAGATTTTAGACTGATATCTACTGATGTGAGTTCAAGAATGCCGCATAACTTCCCTCAGGCCGTCAGGAAATGAAAAGAATGATATCTCCTCTGCTGCACTTAATGATCTTTGACTCTGCCATTGACAGGCCGTGGCCGTCACACATTCTAGTCCCAGCACAGCCGTCTCTGTCTAGCCTGGGGCTGACTCAAGACACATTCTCAGTGGTAAACTTGTCCTTGGCCTCTATTTGCCTCAGAACCTGGGAGAAGATTTCTCTGGTCCTGAAATGCTAGGCGGGAGGGCGGTTCAGAACTCAGAGGCTGCTCCCTGCCTTGATTCCTTCAAGCTCTTTCTGAAGAGTCCAGTAGGCCAGCCCTTGTGTTAGTCTTTCTTTGCTTTTCAGGGACTCACTGGAACTGGTTTACTTTGCCAAGTGTCCCTTCCAGCTGAAACTTCTCAGGTGGAAAAATGGCACAAAAAGCCTTTTTTTTGTCCTCAAAATAGTTGTGGCTGTGTTGCATTGTGAACAATAGTAACGCAACTGTGATTGAAAAGGTGATGTCACTTTGTAGCCACAGAATGCTTTTACTGGTGTATAATACACATAGCTAAGATCATGGCATCCGGTCCCATCGCTTCACGGCAAATAGATGGGGAAACAATGGAAACAGTGACAGACTTTATTTTCTTGGGCTTCAAAATCACTGCAGATGGTGACTGCAGCCATTAAATGAAAAGGCTCTTGCTCCTTGGAAGAAATGGAGAATGGAAAGGCAACCGACTCCAGTATTCTTGCCTGGAGAATTCCATGGACAGGGGAGCCTGGTGGGCTACAGTCCTTGGAGTTGCATAGAGTCAGACACGACTGAGCAACTAACACTTACCTTGGAAGAAAAGTTATGACAAACCTAGACAGTATATTCAAAAGCAGCGACATCACTTTGCCAACAAAGGTCCATATAGTCAAAGCTATGGTTTTTCCAGTAGTCATGTATGGATGTGAGAGTTGGACCATAAAGAAGGCTGAGTGCTGAAGAACTGATGTTTTTGGACAGTGGTGTTGGAGAAGATTCTTGAGAGTCCCCTGGACTACAAGGAGATCCAACCAGTCCATCTTAAAGCAGATCAGTCCTGGGTGTTCACTGGAAGGACTGATGTTGAAGCTGAAAATCCAATACTTTAGCCACCTTATGTGAAGATATGACTCATTAGAAAAGACCCTGATGCTGGGAAAGACTGAAGGCAGGAGGAGAGGGGGATGACAGAAGACAGGATGGTTGGATGGCATCACCGACTCGATGGACATGAGTTTGAGTAAGCTCCGGGAGATGGTGAAGGACAGGGAGGTCTGGCGTGCTGCAGTCCATGGGGTCCCAAAGGATCAGACACGACTGAGTGACTGAACAACAATACACATTTCATGCATATCTCATGTACATGGCTGGATGAATTTTAACAAAGCGAGCACTCCAATGTAAGCACTACCCAGTTCAAAATTAGAAGCCCCCTTCCTGCCTCTCCAGTTACTGCATCTCCCAAATGCAGCACCTGTCCCAGCTTCCAGCACCACAGAGTAGCTCTGTCTGATTTTTAACTTTATCTAAGAGGAGTCCTACAATGTCTCTTTGGAGCCTGGCTTCTTATAGTCAGTGTTATCTTTGTGAACTTAATCCATGTTGTTGTGTTTAGTTATAGTTTGATTGACATTATTCTATTGAAAGAATGCAACCTAAATTATTCATCACTTCTACTATTGACAAGCTTGTCAGTTGTTTCTGGTTTTCAGCTGTCGTAAAGTGTGCTGCTTCTTGTTCAGGGCTTTTGGTGAACACACGTACCCATTTCTGATGAAGTATGTGTATTCAACTACAGTAATAACAACTAGGGCCATTTTTCAAGCTGACTGTACTTATATCCTACATGCTTCTTTTAAATTATTTTTTAAAACATCCCAAGATTCTTTATCCTCTAGTATCTAGTGACTATTGACTCTATTTTCTTTCATTCCTTGAGCACAGCAAGGCCCTTGCCTTCCTCGGGGCCTTTGCACATGCGTCCTCTTGGCCTGTCATGATCTTTCCAGGTGAAGGATGGACAAGTGCTCACTCACCCTGTAGGTCTCATTACTGATGTGCCCCCTTTTAAGCCTGTGACTGTTATGCTCACCACTTCATGCGCTGTGACCAGCCCGGCCTGGTAAATAGCCAGCAGTAAGCAAATATTAGCTAATACTGCTGTGGTTGCAATAAACAGTCTCTTTGCAAAAAGAAAAAGACGACCACGTTTCTCTCTCCGAAATTCTGATTCCAGGAAGTCAGATTTCCTTACTCTTCTTATTTCGATGTGCCGATCCATATGTACCTGCTAAGGATTCTAAATCCCCCGGGGGGTTGAGGGGTAGGCATTAGCAAGGGGAGATCTCCACAGGCCCAGGGGTACCTCCTATCTTCCGGGAGGTGCGCACTGCCTGTTCTCTACAGAATGGCCAGTAGAGGGCACTGTGGGAACATGTCCAAAGAAGGAGGGAGGCGGTCAGAATTAGAGCCGGAAGGGATCTTCACTCTGCAGACCCAAACCATCATTTTACAGCTGAGCAAACAGATGCCTAGATAGGAGACGTGACTGACCCAAGGTCACCCTGCTTCTGCTCGGCTAGCAGAGGTGACTCTTCACCGGTTGGCGTTCTCCGCTCTGCTCTGAAGCTGCCAGCACCGAATCAGCCGGCCACCGGTGGGCGCTGCAGCCTTCAGCCGCCGAGGCCCCTTTTGCCAAGCCCCTCACAGCCCCTTCCTTGCTTTCCCCTTCCTCGCCCGTGTTGCATCAGAGAAAGGATCTAGATTTTGGAAGCAGGAGAAAGCACACAACGCCCTTTTGATTCCACAATGATCTCTGAGAAAGTATTCTACTTTTCTTAATAATAGCTACCAATTACTGGGAACTTCCTGGGTGCCAAATACTATGCATTACAGATTTAACCCTCAATCCAGGAATGCTTTGCAGGTTCAATTTTTCCGTCTCTTCTGGGAGTACTTTCCTGATCATCACCCGACTGAAAGAGATCTCTTCCCACACCCATTTCCTCCCTATCACAGTGCTTGGTTTATTCCTTTACAGTTCTAACAATTATGTTTATAACAATTCTGGTTATTTACTTATCTACTTATTTACTGTTTGTATCAACTCCTCTCCTCCTCCCAGTAGACTCTGAATTTAGTGAAAGAAGAAATCTGGAGCTAGACAGGCCTGAATTCAAGTTTCAACTCATTAATTTACAAGCATTATGACAACCTTGCATTAGTCATTAAAACTGAGGCCCTTATTTCCTTTTGTAAAATAGGGATTCATGCTTGTATTGTACAAGTATATGGGTGGCTGTGCCAGTCGTTTGTTGATTAGATCTCCTCTCTAATACTGATATTGTGGTCATCAACCCTGTATTTGGGGGGCTTCCCAGGTGGCTCAGTGGTAAAGAATCTGCCTGCAAATAAAGGAGACGCAGGAGACATGGGTTCAATCCCTGGATCGAGAAGATCCCCTGGAGTAGGAAATGGCAACCCACTCCGTATTCCTGTCTGGAAAATTCCATATAAAGAGGAGCCTGGTGCGCTACAGTCTATGGGGTTGCAAAGAGTCAGACATGACTGAGTGTGCAGCACGCACCCTATATTTGATTGCCTTTAGTGATGGAGAACTCACTAAAAGGCAGTCCAAATAAGACAACATATTTTGGCATCCCAAGGTCATTCATAGCTATGTAACTTTGGAAAAGCCATAAAACTTTTCTGAGCCTCAATTTCTTATTCTGTAAAGTGGAGATGCTGATGATAATACCCATTTCCCAGGGTTGCTATGAGGATGCAGCGAGATTGTGTACTGTGTATAAGCGGATGGCATCTGGCAGGTGCTTACTAAGTGTTAGTTTCCTCACCTTGTTACTTAGATAGGGGGAAATGACTCTAAAAAGCACATCTTATGACATCTGAAGATTCTATAATTGATGGCATGACATAGTTTCTAGGTACTATTCTTTTATTCTTGGTGATATATATAATGATGGTGTCTTTTATAATCAAAGTAATCTTAGATTCATTGATATCTGATAGTAGTTTCCAGAGACAATATTCAAATTCAGATTTGCCTGACTCCCAAGGTCTGTTTCTGGGGAGAAGAGTTGGGTGATGGAGGACAGGATTGAGAAGAAAACAAACAGCAGAAGTGTGTTCCAACTAAGGTTTATCTGAGCCTAGCTGTCCAGAATGCCCCCACTGCTCAGCTGGTATTTGAATTTGGAAATATTTTACCATGTAGATCTGTCTGAATAAGACTCTCATAACCACTGGCTCCTCTGCAACCCCAGCCCTATCTGCAGTCAAGCCAAACAAAAACTTAAAGCTGTTAAGGGTCATATTAAAATGCTATGCTTATGTGTCTGGGGCAAGGAGAATCTGGGGATGAATTAAACAAAGATGTCCATCATGTGCTATTGTTAATAGATAAGTCTGGAGATTGTACCTGTGGTTGCTGGAAAGGACATGACATTTATTGAGTTTCTACTGAGTTCAAGGCATTGGGCTTTGCATTTCGACAAAGGCAAGCAAATCAGCTCCTCACCACAACCCTGTGAGGTTCAGTTCAGTTCAGTTCAGTCGCTCAGTCGTGTCCGACTCTTTGTGACCCCGTGAATCACAGCACGCCAGGCCTCCCTGTCCATCACCAGCTCCCGGAGTTCACTCAGACTCACGTCCATCGAGTCCGTGATGCCATCCAGCCATCTCATCCTCAGTCGTCCCCTCCTCCTCCTGCCCTCAATCCCTCCCAGCAGGTGTTATTAATTAAGCTCATTTACATATAGGGTTAAGAGACTTGTCCAAGATCGTGCAACTAGAAAGCGGCAGAGCATGGACTGGAGTCCAGGGTTACCTGGGCACAGAACAGCAAGGAAGTTGGTTGAAATCACTAGTTGTAAATCTTGAATGGTCCAACACTCATTCTGTTTCTTGGATCACAGGGATCCCCAAATTCTGACTGTGTCACCTTTGCAACATGTACCCTGTATTCACGAAAAATTAGACAAAGGGATGAAAACCCCCATATATAAGCATTCATCTACTTCTCCCTCTTTCAAGACTGGGTGTCTTTTTTGGGTGGACTTTGTAGCAAAATGCACCAGGTTGGCCCAAGTTCCATGTTACTCTTTTAGGCCCCAGTAACAACATCTAAGGGAGGGTGCTAACCCTTCCTTTGTTGTGGGACAAGAGCCTAAAAAGATGCTCTGAAGGTTCAGGAGCAATGATCAAAGGAGAAAGTGTCAGCGTTGACCCAGCTGGGGAGCCAAAACTTTGGGCACAGGGATTTCCAGACCCAAATGGAACAGAAAAGAAAATTAGAAGATTTGAACCCAAGGAGGTAATATTTCAGGGTCCACCCTATCAATCGTTATGTTATTTGCCTTTCTGATCCTCACTGCTTCTGTCCTCTCAGCTTCTCTGCTCCAATTACTATAGGCCAGTCATTAAACTTCAACTACTTTATTCCAGGATTCCTCAAGCTCAGCACTCTTGACCATTTTGAAGTTAAACCAGCTGAAGCTCAGAGAGGTTAAATTACTTGCACAGAGCTGAGCAATCTGAAACAAGTCTGACTCCCAAACCCAAGTTTGTTCCACTACAGTATACTTTCTGCCCACTGGAGCATGGTTCAGGCAGATGGACAGTCATGGGCATGAGTGACAAGCTATTAGAAACAAGAAATAATGTCATTGGGACAACCATTTCGAAGGATGTGTATTTCCCCCCAGACACAACACAACACTTGATAATCAGCACATTCTATGGTTACGTCCTGGTATGCAGTTCCCAGATCTCAGCCCTAAACTGAAAAAACTAAGACAGGGACAAGCTCCTTAACAACAAACACATAGTGTTTATCATGTTGCAGGCACTGCCCCAAGCATCATAACAATATTAAGTCCTTTAACCCTAACAAGGAAAGTACAATTGTATTCTCCTGTAAGATGGGAAACTAAGTCACAGAGACATTAAACAACTGCCAAGTCACACAGCTAGCAGACTGCAGTGGTAAGATTTCAACCCAGGCAGTTGGGTGGTAAAGCCTGCGTCATTCAACCATTGTGCCTGTCTGAACCCATATGTTTTCAGCCCCAAGGCTTCTCTGCTCCCAGAGCCTTGGCATCCTGGTTTGAAGGATTTGTTTTGAAGGCTCTCCCTGACAACCTCTGTAGTCCAGCCAATAAATTACCAATGGGCTGTCAACAAGGAGGCTTCAAAAGCGTACAGAAAGACCCCATAGGATAGATTCTTCGGATGTCTCCATACTTTCTGGGTGGGTATACTTTCAATAGCCTCTGGGGTTTTTATCTATCCCCTAAACTTCCCCTTGTCTTGCTTTTACCCCAGTATATGTTTATTTTACTCTGGCCTAGAAAAGTCTTCACTCTCAGCAGCCAGAGGGGTGAATCATACTGTGGCTTTTCACCTCCTGTTGGCAGTAGGCAAACAGATCACCACTGATAAGAGTCTCTTCCTACACCTCTTGGAACTCACTGCTGTTATGGCCTGTTCCAAACTGTGATGGTTTGTTTATGCGTCTGTCTCTACTCCTCTAACTTGTGAACTCCTACAGAGAGTGAACCATCTTATCCACCCAAGAACCATCTTCCACACCCTTAGTGTAGAACCTGCCACTTAAAGAAACTTTATACATATTGGTTGAATACATAGGTGGGTGGATGGGTTGGTGGATGGATGGATGGAAGGATGGATGGATGGATGAATATACCAGATAACTCTCAGAGAGACCACTTTTCATCACTACCCCCATCAGTTCCTATTCAGATAGACATAGCAGCTTTCTAGAAGTCTCTTCACTTCCACTTTGCACCCCCTCAATCCATTATTCATACAACAGCCAAAGGAATGCTGTAAAGATGTATATCTGATCAGCCTTGACTCAACCTCTACCTAAAATATGCTAATGACTTCCCATTGCCCTTAGAATAAACTCCAAATTCCTTCCCAGGGCCTATGTGGACCTATAAGCTGTGGTTCTGCTGACCACTCCATCTTCATTCTGTGTCAGCCTCCTCCTCACTGATGACGTTTGGACACCCTGACCATCTTTCATTTCCTAGAATGAGCCCAGCTCTTTCCTGCCTCAGCGGTTGTGTCTGAACTTGCTGTTCTCTGTTACTGGGATGCCCTTCCTCTGACTTTTTGCGTTGCTGGCTCCTTCTCTCTAAGGTTTCACTTTCAAAATAAACTCTTGGGGAAATTTTCTTTGCCTCCCCCTTTGAAGTTGTACCACCTGCATCTTCTTTAAGGCACTCACGTGTTACATCCACTTTCATTATAGTACTTTGGTGAACATTTTCAGCATTCTTTGTTAATATCTATCTTCTTAGCTGGGGGCTTCCCTGGTGGCTCAGAAGATAAAGAATCTGCCTGCAACACAGCAGACCTGGATTTGAACACTGTGTCAGGAAGACCCCCTGGAGAAGGAAATGGCAACCCACTCTAGTATTCTTGCTTGAAGAATTCTATGGACAGAGCAGCCTGGCAGGCTACAGCCCATGGGTCTGCAAAGAGTTGGACATGACTGACCGACTTACACTTTCATAGACATCTTCTTAGCTAAGCTGCAAACTTTAAGAGGACAAGGAGGACAGGGACCACCTGTCTTATTCACTGCTGTACCCTTAATACTAAGCAAATGGTAGGTACCTGAAAATACTTTTAATAGGTAATGTAAGTGAATGGATGGACAGGCACAGGATATGTTCTGGCATTTCATCAGACTGAGGACACTTGGAGGACTTCATGAGGGTAATACCCGGGCCTCTTTCCTTTCCCCTGAACATCACTGATAAGTATTAATAAGTTTAGGTTCAGAATCATGAAATCCAATAACCTTGGAGTTGAAATGAATTTCTTTGATCATTTTGAATCATTAAGATGATAAATGAAAGAGCAATCTCATTTTAAATTTACAGAGATGGAGCCCAAATGTGAAAGTCACTTGCCAGGGGTTACTGTAGTTGGAATTGCTAGTTACCTGAGCAATATCAGGTGTTGCTTCTTTGTCCTTATAAGCAAAACCCAGATTTTGGTAGCAATGGTGATAAGCCCAGAAATGAATAAATAAGCAAATAAATACTATATTTATCAGCCTCATTTTCAGGGGGATATGGTCATGTAATGGTTCTGACCAATGCGATGTAAATGGACATTGTTGATATGGCTTCTAGAACATCTTCTTAAAAGAGGGTCTGACAACAGATATCCCCTTTGTCTTTTCCCCCTTTCTTCTTCTGTAACACAAGGATGAAGGCCAGAGCTAAGGAGACTATTTTATGTCCAAGAGGCAATCTTAGAGACAGAAGCCAAAAGCAAGAGTAGAGCAGAAAGTTAGGGGTCTGGAATATTGATGACATCCAGAACCTAGCCCTGGATCACTTTGCATTTTTTGTCACTTGAGGCAAAAATAGGCCCCCATTTTGTACAAGCCATTGTTATCTGGATTTTCCATTATACAGAGCTAACTTAATCCATAATGGATATGGTCAATGACAGAGCCAGTGGCACAGCCAGGATTCGAAGCCAGGGGTCCTATTTCCATACCAGGTGCCACGTACATAGGGATAGTCCAGTGCGTCTAACCACATGCACATAATAAGCAAATGCCATCCTAGAGATATTACTGTGATACAGCCATTCTCAACTGGCCCCTAGACAAGCAGTATCAACATCACCTGGGAACTTGAAACTGCAAATTCTCAGACCCCCACCACAGATCTACTGAAGCAGAAGCTCTGGGATGAGGGCCATTGAGCTATACTTTCACAGGTCTTCCAAATGAGTCTATAGCATTCTGAAGATTGGGAACCACTACCAGGATAATAATGTGTATAACTTATGGGAAGTACAAGCAAAGCAAATCATATCTCAGCCTGGGGAGGCTTCTGTGGGATGGGGGCGGGGCGGGGCAGAGGTGCAGAAGTCACTCCTAGCACAGAAAGGAGAGAGTTCTCTCCAAGTTCAGGGGTACATGGGCTCTTACAGACAGAACAGGCAGTTATACTTGCTTTTTTATCCACTTGCTATGCAGAGTGTGGTCTGCAGATCAGCAGCACTTGCTTTACCAGGGACTTTGTTGGAACTGCAGAATCTCAGGCTTCACCAGACCTAGTGAATGAAACCACACACTTTAATAATATTCCCCCATGGTGGTGCATACAGAGGTTAAAATTTGAGTGCCCAACTCACTCAGCAAGGGCTGGGGATAGGAATGAGGTGGCCCAGGCTCTGATCCCTGGAAATACATGCAGATGTTTGTGGGAAGATGGCACCCCACCTGGTGCCAAAGGAGATGGGGGCACAAAGCTGACAATTAGCATAGCTACCACATGGCACTTATTACCCACCCATCCACCCACCAGCCCCTCCATCTTGCTGTCTCCACTTCCCCCTAACATTCCCCTAATACTTCCTATCCATCGTCACCCTAATGTTTATGAGAGTCCTAGAGTCAGACCTGCCTTGCTTTAACTTTACAACTTTGAACTGTTTCATATCTCTGAGTCTTGGTACCAACTTGATGGAGCTGTCATGGAGATTAAATTTCTAAAACACCTAGGCCAGAGCTTCACAATCCTGGATCACCTGAGGAGCTTTTCAAGCATGCTGATGGCTGGGCACCTGAGACCATTTAAATAAAAGTCTTCAGAAAAAAGGGCCCAGCATTCATATTAAAATAGATCAAGCACAAGCTTCCATAGGTCTTTCTAATGTGCAGCCAGGAGAAAGAATCACTGATGTAATGCAGCAGCAGGCACACAGTAGATACTCCATAAATGCTGCTGTTGTTATTCACACCGTTTGCCCTTCCTCACACACCCCCAGACTGTCATCATCCCAAGGCTTAATCCTTTGCCTCAAATGACCTGCCCCTCCAGGACTGCCTGGCACACAGCTGTTCCTCCAAGATTCGGCAAATCTCACCACCTTGAGGAAGACTTTCCTGATTCCTCCAGACTATGGACCACCTCCTCCCCCAGGCTCTCATGTAACTGAGCTGATAATAAACATACTGACTTAACCCTTTTATGGGGTATGAATTTATCCTAGGTGTTGTGCTGGGTTGAGTGTACCTTCTCTTTCATGTCTCATAAATCTAGGAAGGTTCCATTGAAAGCCCTATTGTATGAGTGAGGAGATAAGGATCCAGAAAGGTGTAGTCACAAGTTTGGAGTGCCTGCTGATACCTTCGACAGGTCGTATTTGCACTCAGACTTAGCAGCTCCAGGGCCTGGGTTCAAACCCCAGCACCACACTGCCTGTATCTGCATGCCTGTCTCCTGCTACAGCTTCTTAAACTTTTCAAGGACAAGGATTGTGTGAAATTTATCATTCATTGTATTTCTAACACCTGAGATATGTTGGGCACATAATAAATGATTTAATTAATTAACTGTCAAGGTAGGATGTGATATATATCTGCCACCTACTGTGAGCCAGACAGTTGGCTTGCTGCTTTCTCAATACTGGGGACAAAAAGTACAGAATTTGAATGCAAGAACTGTGGTGGTGGTCTCACTGGGCTCAAAGACTGGCTGCCTACAGGACTCCGCTGAGATGGTGACCTTGGTAAGTCACATCATCTCTTACAGAACTAGCTCCTTGTCTGTAAGTGGGGACAGCGAATATGGCCTCTTCATGGGATTGAGTTACTCACGTGAGGTTCCTAGCCTGGAGCCTGGTACTCAGCCAGGGCTCATCAGTGTGAGCGACTATTGGTATCCCCTTTTATCTTCATAATAACTGGTTTAGATGGATGAGCATGCTTTTCTTTTTTTAGTGGAGGAAGCTGAGTCTTTGCCACTCCAAAGCTGAGAAGTTGCCACTGCCAGAAGTCACTCCTACTTTAGGGGGCAGAGAAGGGACTAGAACACAGTTTGGCCTGAGAGTAAGTCTGAGCTGCTTTCTAGGCTCACTCAGGCAGACAATATGGTCTAGTGGCCTTGGGCTCTGCCCTGGAGGAGGTTGTAGGTGGGGAGCACATGGGGAAAGAGGCTGTCTGAAGCATCACAGCTCGGAGATTCCTCCTGTTTCCGCACTTAAATGTGCGCCCAGGAGAGAGGCAGCCCCAAGGCCCGTGGGGGCTATGGCCGGTGGGCAGAGAGCAGGGGGAACCAATGAGGAGGGGCCAAGTGCAGGGAGAGGACGGATGGGGAGGCTGGGATGAGAGGAGGGGGTAGGATGGGGAAGCATGATGGAGGGAGGGGGATGGTGGCGGCGCAGGACGACTGTCAGGAGCAGATGGAAAGGTGACTAGGACGACGGTGTGGTGGGGACGAGGTGGTACAGGGGCTGAAGAGAGGGAGAGGTGGCCTGGGAAGAGGAGGCGGGAAGACTGAGGACAGTCTCCGCTGTGGCGAGCTGATCTCTTCCGAGTAGGAGAGCCGTTGCCATGACAACGCTGAGAGCCAGATCGATGCTTGGCGCTGGATGGAGCTCTCAGTCACTGCCAGCTCCCTCCATCTCTTTCGCCCCTGAAGTGGGGAGTGTGGCGGGGAGTGGGGGATCATTTCTCACTCTTCAGAGCCTTCCGCAGTGACCACCGGGGTCCCCAGAGCCCCTCTACCGGAGTACTGCACATCCTGTCCCAGAGAATGGGCCAAGTGGGCAATAAAAGGGCTGCTTCTTCCTCCCTCCCAGCTCCTTTGATGATGGGGTGAGGAGGGAACACGGGGTTCCCTGAGAGCTGGGGGAGCCTCTCGGCTGCTGTCACTAAGGCTCAAGGGTACAGAAGCCAGGTGACAGCTCCTCCCCTCCGTCTTGCCGAGAGGCCTGCAGAGGGTATCACAAGGCATGAGTTCAAATTCCTTTCTAGCCTTCCTGTTTGAAACGTGGAAAACAGCAGTAGATTTTCTCTGAAACTCCGTTCCGTCCTAAAAGCCATGACTTTTTTTCTTGTTAGCTTTCTGAGGTGGGGTCACCTGGTATGACTGCAGAACCCCGTGGAATCCTCTCCCGCCTCAATACAGGCTTTTCCACTGATCAGTCAAGACGGTCTGAAAGGACATTAGAAGGTCAACTTCTTTGAACTGCTATAAAAATGCGAGTTCTCCATGGCAGGGTCATGTGTTAGCTTCTTACCAGGCTCAGGCCTGGAGCTCCCAGACCTTTACGTAAAAAGCTGAGCCCTCCATGTGCTGGCTCTTTGATCCTAGCAAACGACACAACTTCTCTGAAAGCAGTTCCTCCACCAAAAAGTACTGTTTGTGAAAATAATACAAGGGGGTATGGTGAGCATGGGTATAAGTGAGATGACAGAAATTAAAATATATTTAAAAGTAGAAATCATTATGTAACTATTTTAAATTATTATCAGTCATACCTGAGTGAGTCAGCCTGATAGAGGTTTTAATGAGCATGGGGACCTGGGAACAAGCCTTGTGCAGTGCCACGTACTATACTATATCATTTGATCTCAACAACACTGGTGGGCCTGTTATTCCATTTTTCGGTTAAAGAAACTGAGTCTCAGAAAGGTTAAGTATATCACCAAGGTCACATTAAAGGTCGGAGACCATTCTGGGATTTGATCTCAGGACTCTCTGATTCCAAAGTTCCTCAGCTATCCTCAGGAAGAATAGCTGTTGAGCTGAGTCTCTTGTCCAAGAAGGGCCAGGCTTAGGAGCTATCTTGTAAAGACATAAGAGGTTTGGGCAAGAAAGGTAATGAAGTTGGTGAGGGACTGAAGATTGATTCTACCCACCCTCTCTGTGGGGTCCCAGAAGAAGAATTTCTGAATGAGTTCAAGTTCAGAGGATGCCTCAGGGGTGAGCAGTTTGTCATTGATATCAGCTCAGGAAGGAAGATAGAAACCAAGGAGGGAAGGAAGGGGGAAGGGAAGAGAAGGAAGAAGGGAGGGAAGAAAGGAATGGAGAGCAAGAAATCCTGACTCCAATGTAATGCAGTTCTCCTTTCTCTAGGCAAAGGGTGACAGGATTTCATAAAGGTCCCACCTAGACAATCCAGACACGCCCCGCCCAGGCACTCCCAACTTTGCCAAAGTCTGACCCCCTGGGTTTGTGGGGAGCAAGGAAGGGGAGTGCAACTCTGCAGCAGTTTGAGCATTCTTTGGCATTGCCCTTCTTTGGGATTGGAATGAAAACTGATCTTTTCCAGTCCTGTGGCCACTGCTGAGTTTTCCAAATTTGCTGGCATACTGAGTGCAGCACTTTCATAGCACCATCTTTTAAGATTTGAAATAGCTCAGCTGGAATTTCATCACCTCCACTAGCTTAGTTTGTACTAATGCTCCCTAAGGCCCATTCCAGGATGTCTGGCTCTAGGTGAGTGATTGCACCATCGTGGTCATCTGGATCATTAAGACCTTTTCTGTATAGTTCTTCTGTGTATTCTTGCCACCTCTTCTTAATATCTTCTGCTTCTGTTAGGTCCATAGCATTTCTGTCCTTTATTATGTCCATCTTTGCATGAAATCTTCCCTTGGTATCTCTAATTTTCTTGGATATCTCTAGTCTTTCCCATTCTATTGTTTTCCTCTATTTCTTTGCATTGTTCACTTAAGAAGGCTTTCTTCTCTCTCCTTGCTTTGGGACTCTGCATTCAGATGAATGTATCTTTCCTTTGCTCCTTTGCCTTTTGCTTCTCTTCCTTTCTCAGCTATTTGTAAGGCCTCCTCAGACAACCAATTTGCCTTTTTGCATTTCTTTTTCTTGGAGATGATTTTGATCACCACCTGTTACAAACCTCCATCCATAGTTTTTCAGGCACTCTATCAGATCTAACCCCTTAAATCTATTTGTCACCTCCACTGTATAATTATAAGGGATTTGATTTAGATCATACCTGAATGGCATAATGGTTTTCCCTACTTTCTTCAACTGAAGTCTGAATTTTGCTATAAGGAGTTCATTATCTGAGCCACAGTCAGCTCCAGGTCTGGATTATGCTGACTGTATAGAACTTCTCCATCTTCAGCTGCAAAAATATAATCAACAAAGAGCAGTTTATCATTGATTTTGATGAAAAGGGTGTTTACTATGACCAGCATATTCTCTTGACTCTGTTAGCTCTTGCCCTACTTCATTTTGTACTCCAAGGCCAAACTTGCCTGTTACTCCAGCTATCTCTTGAATTCCTACTTTTGCATTCCAGTCACCTCTGATGATAAAGGACATCTTTTTTTGGTGTTAGTTCCAGAAGGTCTTGTAGGTCTTCATAGAATTCTTCAGCTTCAACTTCTTTAGCTTTAGTGGTGGGGGCATAGACTTGGATTACTGTGATGTTGAAGTTTTGCCTTGGAAACAAACCGAGATCATTCTGTTGTTTTTGAGATTGCACCCAAGTACTAAGTACTGAATTTTGAACTCTTTCATTGACTGTAGGGGCTATTTCATTTCTCCTAAGGGAATCTTGCTCACAGTAGTAGATATAATGGTCATCTGAATTTAAATCACCCATTCCAGGCCATTTTAGTTCACTGATTCCTAAAATGTCGATGTTCACTCTTGCCACCTCCTGTTTAACCACTCAAAATTTGCCTTGATTCATAGAGCTAACAGTCAAGGTTCCAATGCAATATTGTTCTTTACAGGATCGGACTTTATTTTCACCACCAGACACCTCCACAGCTGGGTGTCATTTCTGCTTTAGCTCAACCTCTTAATTCCTTCTGGAGCTATTATTGCACTATTCTCCAGTAGCATATTGGACATCTAAGACCCTGATACTGGGAAGGATCAAAGGCAGGAGGAGAAGGGGACAACAGAGGATGAGATGGCTGGATGGCATCACTGACTCAATGGACATGAGTTCGGGTAAACTCCGGGAGTTGGTGATGGACAGGGAGGCCTGGTGTGCTGCAGTCCATGGGGTTGCAAACAGTCAGACAAGACTGAGCAACTGAAATGAACTGAACTGAACTGAACCAACCTGGGGGTTTCATCTGTCAATGTCATATCTTTTTCCTTTTTCATACTTTTTGTGGGGTTCTCAAGGCAAGAATGCTGAAGTCGTTTGCCATTCCCTTCTCCACTGGATCATGTTTTGTCAGAACTCTCCACCATGATCTGTCCACCTTGCGTGGACCTACATGGCATAGTTTTATTAATTACACAAAACTGTGGTCCATGTGATCATTTTGGTTAGTTTTCTGTGATTGTGGGTTTCATTCAGTCTACCCTCTGGTGGATGAGGATGAGAGATTTCTGCAAGTTGAAATGGCAACCTACTCCAGTATTCTTGCCTGGAGAATCCCACTGATGAAGGAGCCTGGTGGGCTACAGTCCACGGGGACACAAAGAGTCGGACACAACTGAGCGACTCACTTTCACTTTCCTGATGGGAGGAGCTGGCTTGGGGAAAACTGGGTCTTGCCCTAGTGAGCAGTACCATGCTTCAGTTGAGTTCAGTTCAGTCGCTCAGTCATGTCTGACTCTTTGCGGCCCCAAGAAGTGTAGCACACCAGGGCTCCCGGTTCATCACCAACTCTAGGAGTTCACTCAAACACATGTCCATTGAGTCAGTGATGCCATCCAGCCATCTCATCCTCTGTCGTCCCCTTCTTCTCCTGCCCCCAGGAGAAGCATCAGAGTCTTTTCCAATGAGTCAACTCTTCGCATGAGGTGGCCAAAGTATTGGAGTTTCATCTTTAGCATCAGTCCTTCCAATGAATACCAAGGACTGATCTCCTTTAGAATGAACTGGTTGAATTTCCTTACAGACCAAGGGACTCTCAAGAGTCTTCTCCAACACCACAATTCAAAAGCATCAATTCTTTGGTGCTCAGCTTTCTTCACAGTCCAACTCTCACATCCATACATGACCACTGGAAAACCATAGCCTTGACTAGACGGACCTTTGTTGGCAAAGTAATGTTTCTGCTTTTGAACATGCTATCTGGGTTGGTCATAACTTTCTTTCCAAGGAGTAAGCATCTTTTTTTGTTAGTTGGTTTTTATTATTTATTTACTTTTTTTTTTTACTTTGGCTGCAGTCACCATCTGCAATGATTTTGGAGCCCCCAAAAAATAAAGTCTGACACTGTTTCCACTGTTTCCCCATCTATTTCCCATGAAGTGATGGGACCAGACGCCATGATCTTCATTTTCTGAATGTTGAATTGAAGCCAACTTTTTCACTCTCCTCTATCACTTTCATCAACAGGCTTTTTAATTCCTCTTCACTTTTTGCCATAAGGGTGGTGTCATCTGCATATCTGAGATTACTGATATTTCTCCCAGCAATCTTGATTCCAGCTTGTGCTTCTTCCAGTCCAGCGTTTCTCATGATGTACTCTGCATATAAGTTAAATAAGCAGGGTGACAATATACTGCCTTGAAGTACTCCTTTTCCTATTTGGAACCAGCCTGTTGTTCCATGTCCAATTCTGACTGTTGCTTCCTGAGCTGCATACAGGTTTCTCAAGAGGCAGGTCAGGTGGTCTGGTATTCCCATCTCTTTCAGAATTTTCCACAGTTTATTGTGATTCACACAGTCAAAGGCTTTGGCATAGTCAATAAAGTGTAAATAGATGTTTTCCTGGAACTCTCTTGCTTTTTCGATGATGCAGCGGATGTTGGCAATTTGATCTCTCATTCCTCTGCCTTTTCTAAAACCACCTTGAACATCTGGAAGTTCATGGTTGATGTATTGCTGAAGCCTGGAGAAGGGAATGGCAAACCACTTCAGTATTGTTGCCTTGAGAACCCCATGAACAGTATGAAAAGGCAAAATGATACGATACTGAAAGAGGAACTCCCCAGGTCTGTAAGTGCCTAATATGCTACAGGCGATCTGTGGAGAAATAACTCCAGAAAGAATGAAGGGATGGAGTCAAACCAAAAACAATACCCAGTTGTGGATGTGACTGGTGATAGAAGCAAGGTCCGATGCTGTAAAGAGCAATATTGCATAGGAACCTGGAATGTCAGGTCCATGAATCAAGGCAAATTGGAAGTGGTCAAACAGAAGATGGCAAGAGTGAACGTTGACATTCTAGGAATCAGCAAACTAAAATGGACTGGAATGGGTGAATTTAAATCAGATGACCACTATATCTACTACTGTGGGCAAGAATCCCTTAGAAGAAGTGGAGTAGCCATCATGGTCAGTAAAACAGTCCGAAATGCAGTACTTGGATGCAATCTCAAAAATAACAGAATGATCTCTGTTCATTTCCAAGGCAAACCATTCAATATCACAGTTATCCAAGCCTATGCTCCAACAAGTAACACTGAAGAAGCTGAAGTTGAATGGTTCTATGAAGACCTACAAGACCTTTTAGAACTAACACCCAAAACAGAT
Source organism: Ovis aries (assembly GCF_016772045.2). Classification (NCBI taxonomy): domain Eukaryota; kingdom Metazoa; phylum Chordata; class Mammalia; order Artiodactyla; family Bovidae; genus Ovis; species Ovis aries. Next base: position 18,420,459 of record NC_056077.1, on the reverse strand, counting down.
GTCCTTTTCATTATAGGGGACTGGAATGCAAAAGTAGGAAGTCAAGAAACACCTGGAGTAACAGGCAAATTTGGCCTTGGAATATGAAATGAAGCAGGGCAAAGCCTAATAGAGTTTTGCCAAGAAAATGCACTGGTCATAGAAAACACCCTCTTCCAACAACACAAGAGAAGACTCTACACATGGACATCACCAGGTGGTCAACACCAAAATCAGATTGATTATATTCTTTGCAGCCAAAGATGGAGAAGCTCTATATAGTCAACAAAAACAAGACCAGGAGCTGACTGTGGCTCAGACCATGAACTCCTTATTGCCAAATTCAGACTTAAATTGAAGAAACTGGGGAAAACCACTAGACCATTCAGGTATGACCTAAATCAAATCCCTTATGATTATACAGTGGAAGTGAGAAATAGATTTAAGGGCCTAGATCTGATAGATAGAGTGCCTGAAAAACTATGGAATGAGGTTCGTGACATTGTACAGGAGATAGGGATCAAGACCATCCCCATGGAAAAGACATGCAAAAAAGCAAAATGGCTGTCTGGGGAGGCCTTACAAATAGCTGTGAAAAGAAGAAAAGTGAAAAGCAAAGGAGAAAAGGAAAGCTATAAGCATCTGAATGCAGAGTTCCAAAGAATAGCAAGGAGAGATAAGAAAGCCTTCCTCAGCGATCAATGCAAAAAAATAGAGGAAAGCAACAGAATGGGAAAGACTAAAGATCTCTTCAAGAAAAACTAAAGATACCAAGGGAAGATCCCATGCAAAGATGGGTTCGATAAAGGACAGAAATGGTCTGGACCTAACAGAAGCAGAAGATATTAAGAAGAGGTGGCAAGAATACACATAACTATACAAAAAAGATCTTTATGACCAGGATAATCACGATGGTGTGATCACTCACCTAGAGCCAGACATCCTGGAATGTGAAGTCAAGTGGGCCTTAGAAAGCATCACTACGAACAAAGCTAGTGGAGGTGATGGAATTCCAGTTGAGCTATTTCAAATCCTGAAAGATGATGCTATGAAAGTGCCGCACTCAATATGCCAGCAAATTTGGAAAACTCAGCATTGGCCACAGGACTGAAAAAGGTCAGTGTTCATTCCAATCCCAAAGAAAGGCAATGCCAAAGAATGCTTAAACTACTGCACAATTGCACTCATCTCACACGCTAGTACCATGCTTAGTAAATCTTTAATCCAATTTTCTGCTAATGGATGTTGCCTCCTTATAGTTTGTCCTGAGGCCAAACTGTGGTAGAGGTAATGGTGATAATGGCAACCTCCTCCAAAAAGACTTATGCCAGCATACTGTGCCTCCAAGGACATGAGTTTGAGCAAACTCTGGGAGATGGTGAAGGACAGGGAAGCCTGGTGTGCTGCAGTCCATATGGTCACAAAGAGTTGGACATGACTGAGTGACTGAACAACAACAAAGAGAAGGGGAGCATTTTATAGTAAAGCAAGCAGTTGACACAGAGAGCATGGCTTTCCCAGAGAGGAGAGGGGAGGATGGCATGACTGCACGGTCAGATTTCAAGAAACCCCCAGCCAGCAAATGCCAGTCTGGCTCTCCAGTAATCAGACCAGAGCCAGAGGCTCAGAGGCTATGGGTGAGAGCCAGCCCTGCAGGGAGGGCAGTGAGCTCTGCTAACTAGCAGCCGCATACAGATGCCAGCCTTCTGCTATCTGTTTTGGTTTGGATACTGGCTTTTTTTTTTTTTTTTTTTTTAGGAGTAAGTTTTGCTCTAACTTGGAAATTGAGCAGATTTTTCTGCACATAGTGATCAATTTGCTTCTTAACAACATGGTCTCTGCTGTTAGGCGTTACTGGGTTCTGCTCCTGTCCAGCCTGTGATGAACCGTACAACCTCCAAGGACCAGTGTCTTTGGTGATGTCTAGCCTGGAGGGTGGCTGTAGGGATTAAATGAGATGATGTGTGAATGGAGCTTAAAGGGGCCCTGTCTTCCAATTTCAGATGTGCAAAGGGGCTAAGTGAGATTTCTCCTAGGAATTCAGGGTTCAGAGCAAGGGCTGGAATGGACTCTGAGGTCCCAAAGAGGGCACATCACTGAGGGTGTAAGAAGGAGGTGTGGGTCCCAGGGCTGACGAGGGGTCCCGCAGGAGTAGAATGTTTCATTTTCACTGGGTGGGACACCATCAGCCCCATTTTACAGATATGGGGCTGAGAAAGTTGATCTGGTCACCAAGTTCCACCGAGTGGTAGAAACAGAAGGCAAGCCCAAGCCTTTCTCATACTGTCCCTGGAGAGGGCAGCATTGGAGGCAGACAGCCCTGGGTGCCAGCTTCACCTCTGCCACTGTAGTCAGAGGGCTTCGTCTCACTGAGCCTCAGTTTCCTTATCTGTAAAGTGAGGGTTATCTCTGATAACCTACTAAAAGAGCCCAGCAATTTCAGGTGAATGAAGATGTGTTGGGAAGACTGTTCTGAGAACCAGGAGTCCTGGGCTCTAGCCTTGCCTCTGCCTCTTGTTGTATGACCTTGGGCAAATCCCACTCTCTCTGGACATTAGGATTACCAGGGAAACTTTAAACACACAAGCAATTTAGCCTTTCTTCTAGAGATTCTGATTCAGTTGGTCTGGATGCCGACATACCCCGTGCTGTGGCTATATAACCAGCATTGAGATGACAACGGTGCTTCTCAAATGTAGTCCTGAACCAGCAACATCACTGAGGAACTTGCTAGAAATGCAAAATCTTAGCCCTACAGGGACCCATTGCATCAGAAACTTCAGAGATGGAGCCCAGAAATCTGTTTTTATAAAACCAAGTCTGAGGGTCTCTGGGCTACAGGACCCAGCCCTAAGATCTTGCACTTTTCAGGTTGTGTGCTTCACAGGAGCAAAATGAAGTGTAAGAGTAGGAGAAAACATGGGTGAGATCAGGAAAACAAAGAGAGATGGGAGAAGAGACCCAGAGAATCAAGAGGTGACCTCAGCCTTGTCCCTGGGTGTGTTGGCATCACAGCTATGGAATCTGTTAAAAAATTTAAAAGCCTCCAAGGACATGCTTCTGAAAACAGCATGTGCAGTGTGGGTGGTGGAAGCCACAGAAGGAAGATAACCATCTTCCTCCTGGAAAGTCAATTTACCAGAAGATGTTTTAGGTGGCGGGGGGTGGGGGGTGGGGTTAAATTATTTCATCAATGAGTAATTGAAAACAAGACCATTAGATTAAAGCAAACAGATATATTAAGGCACAGAATACACTTCAAAGATAAAAGAAAGACCCCCGAAACACATTGCACTTATGTTCAGGAGCTTCAGACCCCAGTCTCAGGCCCTAGGAGGTCAGTTCTCTTTTCCTGGCCCTTTGGACAACTGCAGTAGAAGACAACCATTAATGAATGAATTAATGGATTGACTGATTAGACAAATGGCTGAGCTCCTACCCTGTCCCAAGCTCACTGCTAGACACAGAGAATTACCAGCAGCAAAAATAGGCAGTTTCTGTCTTGCAAAAGCTTATGTGTAATGAGTGAGGGAAGGGTGGACAAACACCAACATTTACCCAATTATCACACAAAGAGATAGATAATTACAATCTGTGATAAACGTTTGGAGGGGGAAAAAGGGAGAAAAAAGGAAAGGGAGCATGTGATAAGAGAGCAAAGTGACAGGGAGATCGGGAAAGACTTCTCCCAGAAAGTAACACTGGACCCCAACCTTAGAGTTAAGAGTGGGAAGCCTGTTCAGGTCTAGAAACAGCACACCAAATCTTTGTTCCCCCCACCTGAAACTGTCTTTCTTCTGCATCAATTTAATCCCTAGATCAAGCCCAGTCCCCTCCAGGAAACATGGCCTGACCTGGACCAATTCTGGCTATTTTGGCCATGCTCTGAATCTCTATGCCCCATTTTTCTAGCACCTACTGTCATTTTTTTTTTTTTTTTTTGTCATTCAGATCCCACCTTCATGATATTCTCTGCTGCTGCTGCTGCTGCTGCTGCTGCTAAGTCACTTCAGTCATGTCTGACTCTGTGTGACCCCACAGAAGGCAGCCCACCAGGCTCCCCCATCCCTGAGATTCTCCAGGCAAGAACACTGGAGTGGGTTGCCATTTCCTTCTCCAATGCATGAAAGTGAAAAGTGAAAGTGAAGTCGCTCAGTCGTGTCAGACTCTTAGTGATCCCATGGACTGCAGCTCACCAGGATCCTCCATCTATGGGATTTCCCCAGGCAAGAGCACTGGAGTGGGTTGCCATCGCCTTCTCTGCATGATATTCTCTATACCCAAGTAATATCAATCCATTTTGTCTTCAATAAAAGGTAAATAAAAGTAACTGCTATGCCACTTCCTTTGTGATGAAGGGAAACTGGCCAATTTTAGAAGGATGTTAAAGACATATCGGCACTGAGACACGGCACTGAGACATCTTCCTCAGGTCAGAAAGACCAATGAAGATATACAAAGGGAAATATGCTCGCTCTGTGATTCACTGGTTGTCCACATAGCTCCGGAGATAACTTCCTGTCTCACTACTGATACAAGCATTGCATTTTTTTGTTAGTTTGTTGTTTCGTGTTTTGTTTCTAGGAGGATGTTAGGGATCTGTAATAAAACTGAAATCTTCAAGGATAAGGGTTCTCCATAGTACCTGCAGTTAGTTTTCAAATGTTTCTGAATTCAGAGGAAATATTTTTGACTTGCCATGACCCAGAAGAGCTGAGATTTGTTGTGTCCTTAATGTCTTCCCTGAACTATGTGAAATGCTTTACATCTATTGCCTCATTTTATTCTCACAATAACCCTGGGACAGAGGTCGCGCAGTCATTTCAGTTTTAGAGGAAAAGAAACAGGTTCAAGAGACAGAAGGAAATGACTTAATTGTGTTCATCTAGGAAGAGTCAGAGCTCAGTCTGGAGCCAGGCCTGGCCTGAAGTGCTCCTGGTCATGGCAGTCAGCTAGAGCACGCGGACACAGCAGGGTCATTCAAGCCTGACTCACAGGCATATGTTCTGATGAGCAGTCTCACTTTGGGGGAGGGGCCCCTCGGATCGTTATGAAAATGCAATGAGAACACAGACGTGTAAGAGGGTGAAAGGAACAACGTGATGCCAAGTACTACACACAACTGGCTAACTCTCCTCAGCCACCCTGCTCTTCTCTGCCTTCCCACTGCCTACACGTGGGTCTCAGACACATGCCTTGTACTGCCATGATGATCTTTACCAAAGAGATGACTTGCACTCCTTAATATTAAGTAATTGAGCTTAGAATGCATTTATGTGGTTCAAAATGCAGAAATTACCAGAGGGTATACAGCAAAAATTCTCCTACCCACTCTGTCGGTTAGGTTCCTTTCTCAAAGGCGGCCACCATTGCTATGGTCTGAATGTACATCTTCCCAAAATTTGTATGTTGGAATCCCAACTCCCATGTCATGGTGTTAGAAGGTATGGGCTTCAGAAGGGGATTAGGTCATGAGGTTGGAGGCCCTGTGAATGGATTAGTGCCCTTATGAAACAGACCCCAGAGAGTTCTCGTCCCCTTTCCCTTGTGTGAGGACTCATGGAAAAGACTTCAGCTGTGAACCCTGAAGAGGGTATCCTCCAGAAAGCGCCCATGCTGGTACTGTGAACTTGGACTTCTCAATCTCCAGAACTGTGAAAAATAAATCTGTTTTTTTATTTTTTAACTTTTTACACACATTTAATGTAGAATAATTTTTAAAATTACAAATCAATATGTATTCACTATGGAAAAACCAAAACATAATACAGGCAGATATAACTAATGTTAACACCTTAGAGGATTAGACATTTACCAGACTTGTTTTCCCATACTGTCCACATAGTGTGTAATGAAACCAAACAGAATATACTCTTATAGACTATTGCATAATTTGTCATGAACATCTTTCCATGGCATTGAGTAGATGTCTAGATATTCTTATTAATGCTTCCTGCCATTTTCACAGATTTCTAGGTTCTGTCCATTTTTTTGCATTTTTAGCATGACCACAAACAGGCTGGCACCAAAAACTTTTATTCATATCCATGATTATTTTCTTAGATGAATCTCTGGGAGTAAAATCTCCTAGTCAAATGATCTATGTAAATTCTTTTGCCATCAGAGTCAAATTGCCCCCACAGAAAGGCTTACATGCATCAGAAACAAATCAGTGTGCATGATTCTTGACAAACTAAAAATATTTTTAAAAACTTGACCAATGTAATGTGAGGAAATGAATCTCATGTAACTTTTATTTACATTTGTTTGGAGTCAAACGTGAAAGTCATTTTAAATGGCCCCAGGAATATCTTGGGTTAGTGAACAAGTACTTTATTGGAAGTAAATAACACCTACTGGATCTTCAGTCCTAAAATTTTTAACTTTCTACAGGTTACCAAAACATTTAATATTTAACTTTAAATTTTCATTAATCAGCCATATGTCTTGCTTGTGCTGAAATCCCTAAATGTTTGATATTTTGAATGAAATAACTAGATAATGGAAGAAACTTTTCATTTTTCCGTGTAGATGTTTTGATGTGGTTTGGATTTAGCCAAAGATGCCTTTCAAAACACTTAATTGGTATTGAAGCCATATTTTTTCCATATTCAAAATTTCCATGCATTTCAAAAATTATGGTGCTGGAATCACAGAACTTTATTGGCACTAGTCACATTTAAATAATATTTTAAAACATCTTGCTGTTTGGCATCATGTAGGTCCTTTCCCTTTCTCAGTATCCCCCACTCCTCCAAAACAGAAACATACCAGATTTCACACAGTTACCTGTGGTAACCTATCTGGAGCAGACTGAACGGAGGTGCTAACATTGGCCAGTTAATCCACATGAGGAATCAACACCTAAACCAGAGAGAAAAAGACTCTCAAAGCTTCATCTCCACACCAGTTCCACCACCCCATCTAATTCTCTACAAGAAATATTCCTCAGATTATTTGACATGCAATCCATTTTGTACCCAACGATATGCCAACGTTTGCAAAGGGGAGAGAGCATGGAATTTAAGCGTTTGCTTCAAGTTCCATTTTTCAGAAAATAACTCGTAGGAAAAATAAAGACTGATAAACCAATCAAATCAATTAACCAGAACTATTAACATTTTCTACTTTGCCTGAAATTACTGAACTTGAGTTCTCAAGACTTCTCAATCTCCAGAACTGTGAGAAATAAATTTCTGTTGTTTTTAAGCTGTTCCCTTCTACCCAGGGATTGAATCCAGGTCTCCCACATTGTAAGCAGATTCCTTACCAGCTGGGCCAACAAGGAAGCCTAAGAGCACTGAAGTGGGTAGCCTATCCCTTCTCCAGCAGACCTTCCCTACCCACGAGTCAAACTGGGGTTTTCTGCGTGGCAGGCAGATTCTTTACCAGGGAAACCCTTAAGCAACCCAGAGTATGGTATTTTGTTATAGCAGCCTGAGCAGACTAAGACAACTGTTACTAGTGCTTGTGTCCTTCTGGAGAAAATCCACTAATACATAAGCAAATAAACACACACACACACATAGACACACACACACACATACCCCTTTTAACACAAAAAATCTATCAGACATAATGTTCTGCCAATTGCTTTTATGACTTAACAGTACACCTTAGAGCTTGTTCTAGATCAGAATACAGAAATCTTCTTCATTTTTAAAGGCTACTTTGTATTCACTTGCCCCATTCTTCGACCAAAAGATGAACATTTAGGTGGTTCCTAATATTTTCATATTGTAAACAATGCAACATGAATAATCCTCCAGTTATATTGTTTGTGATATAACATCTTTCTCTCAATGAACTATTTTTTAAAACTTTGCTCCCACACTAAGCAATATCTATGAAATCATAGGTTTGGTGGGCTTGTTGTTGTTGTTCAGTCACTAGTCATGTCCGACTCTTTGCGAGCCCATGGATTGCAGCTTGCCAGGCCTCCCTATCCTCCACCATCTCCCAGAGCTTGCTCAAACTCATGTCCATCAGTGATGCCATCCAATCATCTTGTCCTATGTCATCCCCTTCTCCTCCTGCCTTCAATCTTCCCCAGCATTTGGGTCTTTTCTAATGAGTCAGTTCTTCAAGTCAGGTGGCCAAAGTACTGGAGCTTCAGCTTCAGTATCAGTCTTTCCAAAGAATATTCCGGATTGATTTCCTTTAGGATTGACTGGTTTGATCTTGCAGTCCAAGGGACTCTCAAGAGACTTATCCAACATCACAGTTTGAACACATCAGTTCTTCAGTGCTCAGTCTTCTTTATGGTCCAACTCTCACATCCATACATGACAATTGGAAAAACCGTAGCTTTGACTATATGCACTTTTGTTGGCAAAGTAACGTCTCTGCTTTTTAATATGCTGTCTAGGTATGCTCCTCTTCCAAGGAGCAAGAGCATTTTATTTTCATGACTGCAGTCACCATCTGCAGTGATTTTTGAGCCCAAGAAAATAAAGTCTGTCACTGTTTCCATTGTTTCCCCATCTATTTGCCATGAAGTGATGGGACCAGATGCCATGATCTTAGTTTTTCGAATGTTGAATTTTAAGCCAGCTTTTTCATTCTCCTCTTTTGCCTTCATCAAGAGGCTCTTTAGTTCCTCTTCGCTTTCTGCCATAAGGGTGGTGTCATCTGCCTATCTGATGTTATTGATATTTCTCCCAGCAATCCTGACTACAGCTTGAGCTTCCTTCAGCCCGGCATTTTGCATGATGTACTCTGCATATAAGTTAACTAAGCAGGGTGACAATATACAGCCTTGACATACTCCTTCCCCAATTTTGAACCAGTCCATTGTTCCATGTCTGGTTCTAACTGTTGCTTCTTGACCTACATATAGGTTTCTCAGAAGGAAGGTGATGGGCCAAACATAGTTTTCAAATTCACATTGATATAAATAGATAAGAAGTCCATAATCATTCAAATGAAAGTGCTTGCCTATGTGTTACATATAATTTGCTTGTACCATGCATTCACTATTTAGGGAAACACTGATCCCCCAGACATTACAAATTTCTTGGCCGTGATCCAATCTCTGCCTCCTCCAAGCTCATTTCTCAGATATGCTATGCTCCAGCCTTCTGGACTCATGAGTTCTTTCAGGCCTGTGCCTAGCTTGATCATGCCCATGACTGTACATGCTGCCCCAGCCAAGATGAGCATCTGTACCCTGTTCCCCAGAGAAATCCCATTCCTTGTTCAAGTCACAGTCCAAGTCCTCCTACTCCAGGATGCCTTCTTCATCCCAAACCTGGATCCACACATTTTGTGCATGCTTCCACTAGCACTCAGTGCACAGAACTATAATAAAAAGTAGGGACTGAATTGGGTAGCTCTAGGTTCAAATCCCACATCGACCACTTATTATCTGTTGTGAAATGAAAGCGAAAAAGTGTGAAAGGGTTAGTCACTCAGTCATGTCCTACTCTTTGCAACCCCATGCACTATAGCTCACCAGGCTCCTTTGTCCATGGAGTTCCCCAGGCAAGAATACTGGAGTGGGTAGCCATTCCCTTCTCCAGGGGATCCTCCTGACTCAGGGAAAGAATCCAGGTCTCCTGCATTGAAGACAAACTCTTTACTGGCTGAGCCACCAAGGAATGTGTGTGCATGTGTGCTAAGTCGCTTCAGGTGTGTCCCACTCTTTGCAGCCCTATGGACTGTAGCCCACCAGGATCCTCTGTCCGTAGAATTCTCCAGGCAAGAATACTGGAGTGGGTTGCCAGGCCCTCTTCCGGGGGATCTTCCCAACCCAGGGGTCACAGCAGCGTCTGTTATGTCCACCTGCATCGGCAGGCAGGTCCTTTACCACTGGTGCTGCCTGGGAAGCTGCACCAGAGAATGGGAGGCCTCAGTTCTCCCATATGTAAGATGGTGATAAGCATAACATCTACCTCCTTGTTACAGTGAGGATTGTGTTTAGCAGATATGGTGTTCCCTATACATAGCTGTTGCTTTTACAGCTGTTTCCCCCACTATATTACTAGCTCTTTTGAGCTTCTGAACTTTCTATTTGGAATCCTGTCAGGTTTATCTTCAAAACAGATCTCATTTCTCAGCACACCTTAACTCATCCAAAGCACCTGCCAAACCACCAGCCATCTTCTCCCACCTGGATATTAGCCTCCTACCAGACTCTGTGTACTGTGCCCACTCCCTCGGACTGTGCTTCACAGCGGCCAGAGGGATCCTTCAACACAGAAGTCAAATTGGGCCTTATCCTGCTCTGAACCATCTAGTGGTTTCTCATCATTACTAATGTAAAATCCAAAGCACAAAATCCAAAATCCACTGTGGCAAAAGTGGCCCATGGGACCTGGCCCTGCCTTCTCCTTCCTTGCACCACCTTCTCCTACCTTGCACCACCTTCTCCAGCCACACCGGCCTCTTTGTTCCTCTGTCTCATGTAGCAAGAGCTTTGCACTGGCTGGTCGGTCCTGTGGTCTGATTTCTCCACGGGAAACTGCACTGCACAGCTGGATCTGTCATTTCATTCAGGTTGCTGCCCAGTTGCTGTTTCTAGATCTTCTCAGACCCTACCCAAAAGGACCATCACCACCCCTCTCTAGTCCTCTGTTCAAAGCATCACAGCTTCCTAATATGACGTTTAAATTTGTCAGTCCGTCCCACTGAATGCATGTTCTGCAAGGCCAGGGGATTGACTTTATTCACGGTGGTCTCCCCACTCCCCACGCCAGTGCCTGGCACATAATAGACACTCAATACATATCTGCAGAGTGAGTGGATGAATGAATGACTTCAGTACCTAGTACTGGGCCAGGCACACTTTGTGAGCAAATGTTGAGAGGAACAGAGAGAGGGAGAGAGAGAAGAAAGCAAGGAATAAAGGAAGGAGAGAAAGAAGTCCAGAGGATTCCTTTTAGTTGCCCTGTCTCTTTAGTGAGGTGTAATTTGCATCCCATAAAAATCACCCATTGCAAGTGTACAGTTCAGTAAGTCTTAGTAAATTTCCACTGTTAGGAAACCATCCCCACAATCCTGCTCTCCTTGCTCATTTGCTGCCAGCCCCTACTCAGAACTCCAGTCCCAAGCGACCACTGATCAGCTTCCTCACTCTCTAATTTTTCCTTTTCTAGAAATTTCATATAAATGGAATCATACATTATGTAGTCTTTTCTGTCTGGCTTTCCCCACAAAGTTTCATAACTATTTTTAGGTTCAGCCATGTCAGGCATGCATCAGTAGTTTGTTCCTTTTAATTTTGGAGTAGCATTCTAGTCCATGGATGTGCCACATTTTATGGAGGCACTAGTGGTAAAGAACCCACCTGCCAGGCAAGAGACATGGGTTCAAACCCCTGGGTCGAGACGATCCCCTGGAGTAGGAAACAGCAAACTGCTCCAGTATTCTTGATTAGAAAATTCCATGAAGAGAGGAGCCTGGTGGGCTACAGTCCATGGGGCTGCAAAGAGTCAGACATGACTGAGCACACGCGCACACACACACACACACACACACACACACACACACACACACACACAACACACACGCCAGTTGATGGATGTTTGTAGGGTTCCCATTTTTAGGCTGTTATGAAGAATGTGGTCATGATTTTCATGAACAGGTTTTGAAATGGACATATATTTCCAATATCTGAGATGAATGACCCCTAGGAGTAAAATTGCTGGGCCACACAGAAAGCATGTGAGTCCAGAAGATTCTGCTGCCCTAAAACACGGCTTACTTTTGGAGTCTCCACCTAAGCTTGTAAGAAAATGACCCAAACATGGTAGAAAAAAATGCAAGTAAAACTCAGTTTGAGCTGCCAGCTCAGCTCCAAGCCCTCAATTGCTGTTCTAAGTGCATGGCCAATTCATTACGCCTGTGTTTGAGGCCCATTTGTAGCTGCATTTGATGTATTGTCTGTTGGGAGGTGGTGAAATTTGCCAGCCTCAAGACTAACAACTGTGCCTTATTTTTCACCCAGTGATTCTCAAGAAGTGTCTTCTTGGCAGAGGTTTGAGAGAGAAACAGTTGATGAAATTGATTGTGGCACAACGATGTGGGAAGAAGTCACACATTTTTTTATCACTGAAAGGCACAAATAAGAGGTGAAGTGAACACAGGTGAACACAACCATATGGAAACTTCTCTGCCCCCTATTAGATTTTGGCCCCTTCCGAGTGTCACCATTTCCAACTGTAGATGTCCCCAGCACCAAGATCTCAAGTCCTGCCAGATACATCATGCCAGATCCTTGCTTTGGGTTTTAAACTATATCTACTATGATAATGAGGCTGCAGGTAGCATTTACACAAAGCTTTGAGGCTTTCACCTCCTGCCTTGCCACTGATACAGCACTTTGCTCTGTTGTACTTCAGTTTCAAAGACTTTACCCAGGGAGGGAGTTGACCTCCAGGTAGGAACTTCAGGGGCTTCTTGTCCTGTTGAGAAAAATGAACGTTGAGAAAAATGAAAAGCTCACTCACCTCTCATTAGTGATCTTTTGTAGCATAAAATCAGAGTTGGTCCTAGGATATAATTTTGGCTTCTAAGCCAGCTTCTGATATTCATGATTGAACAATGTCCATTCAAAAGAAGAAGAAAATAGCAGACTAAAAGCAGAAGTTCTCAGAGCCTTGGGTAAATAAATAACCTTTCTGATGGGTTTCAGTCTCCCTGAAGAGAAGACACTGACAAAATGATGAGTCAAGGATTTCATACGAATTTTTGTTGCTTGATGTAACAGGGGTTCTGTCTGAGAAAATGGGGATTCAAGCTATTTTGCAGGTCAGACAAGTTGGGAGGTCAGCATCCCCAAGATAATCCACGTGCAGGTGTTGATTGACGTGGAGTAAAAATGTGGGGTTCCCACTGGCTGCAAGGATGGTGTACAAGCCCCAAGGAGAGAGATGCTGAGGGAATATCTTTGGGTCTCAAGCTCAAACAGCTTTGGAGACCAGGGGACCAGGTGGGGGCAGGTGCAACGGCAGGGTGGCATTTGACTCATGTCAATACAGTGTGGCTTCCACTCAGGAAAGACTGGAAATTTGGTCTTCCCCAGTGGGGCAGACTTCAGGCTCTGGACTGACCACCTGGGTTCAAACTCTGGCTCTGCTTCTTTCTAACTAACTTTGGGCAAGTTGCTTCTCCTGTTTGAGTCTTGTTTTTCTCATCTGTCAAATGGGTATATTAATTAATAATGACAGCCTCCTAAGTCTGATGTGAGGAATATGTAAGTTCCCACATGGAGAGTGCTTATCTGGGTGTACAGAGAATGTTTGCTAAATGCTGGATAGTTTTTTGATGTTGCTGTTGTTAAGGAATTCCAGCTTTGAGAAGCACAGGGTGACATCTCCCTGATGTATACATCAATGCTGTCAAGGTGGTTCCAGCAGGAGCTGGTGAGAGGTAGCCACTGGAGAGGGGCCTGGGGTAAACACAGCTGGAACAAATTATTTTAGAGCTAGTGTGAAACCCCTTTGGGACTCACAGAAAAATCTGGGTGAGACCTCACCTGGAAGGGGAGAACCCAAAGGCCTACACAGATGGGGTGTCAAACAGTGAAATAATGGTGACCCACTGTCAGTAATGATCTGTTAAACTCTCAGCTTCAGGGTCATGGGGCTATCCAGGTTACCCCCCAAAGGGACTGGTAGAGACATAGAGGAAATAACTGCTGAATAGTTAACAACGGAGAGCATAGCCATCCACACGCCCTGGACTCAAACCCGAGATCTGTCACTTCCTGTCTATGTGTTCTGAGCAAGTCAAATTTCTTTGTGCCTCAGTTTACTCAACTGCAAAGTGAGAATAAAACTAATAGTCCATATTTTATAAGTTGTTAGGCTTTAAAGAGAGCATTAAAATAAAACACTTGACATGGTATTGTAAACCTTAGTGAGTCAAACTAGCAGATTAGAAGGACAAAGTTCCCATGTGCAAAGGCCCAGAGGCGCAGGAGGCAAGGTCTGAGGCTGTTCTAGGCTCACGGGGCTTCTTGTCACAAGTACAGTCATGATGAGCAAGAGAGGAATTTCTGGGGGGTCAGTCAAGAACCCTATTTGTGTGTGTGTGACCATCTGAACTGTAAGCCTTTGACAGCAGGAATCTTATTTTCTCTTCTTTGTTCCCAGAGCATCTACCACCACACCTGGCAGGCAGTGAGTGCTAAGTTGGCATTTTCAAGATGTAAAAAGCACTGGAAAAAGCTCCAGACCAGGATTCTGGTCCACCTTGGCCTTTACTGATTTTCTTTGGGCCTATGGCCAAGTCATACCATTGATGTCCAGGTTTTGCTAGATTGACAGAGATCATGGAAAGGATTTTATTTTCTATAATTTTTTTTACCATACCAAAACTGTTTATTATTCATTTTATCAACACTTACTGCCAAATGAAAGATGCTTCCCCAGGTGGCACAGTGGCAAAGAATCCACCGGCCAGTGCAGGAGATGCAAGAGACTCAGGTTTGGTCCTGGAGTCAGGAAGATCCCCTGGAGTAGGACAGAGCACCTCATTCCAGTTTTCTTGCCTGGGAAATCCCAAGGACAGAGGAGCCTGGTGGGCTGCAGTTCATGGGGTTACCAAGGAGTCCGACACGACCAAGCACACAGTATGAGCACAAAGCATCAAGTGTTAGCTCCCAAGAAGTTTGATGAGGCTCCTCTTTTCTCCTGGAAGGGATTTTAGAGATGAGGAAATGAAGGCCCAGAGGACAGAAGGAACACAGTTAATGTAGACACTGAGATAGCAATAGAGTCCGGCCTGGAAGCCACTCGCTCTGCTAAGTCCAGTGTTCATTTCCACTTGATTTCTCACAGGGCAGATCAATGGCAGATTTTGCTGTGTAGTTGAACTTCATAGCTTCTATCAAGCTTGCATATTTATTTTCAGTGAGCTGATCAATTCACCCTGAAACTATTCTTTCAAACAAAGTTAGGGATTAATAATACACAGTTAAAACAGTGGTATGAAGAAATGTTACAAATGAGGACAGTTAGCCTCAAAAAAGCTGAATTGACTTGTCTAGGTTCTCACACCTGGTAGGGAAGTTGCAGAGTGCACACTCAACTCAGATCTCTCTGAAGCCAAAGCCCATGCACTTACCTACTGAGAGCAAATTCCAGGTATAGTTAAGGAACTTTGCCTGGGTTCAAGGGTTCTACTAGAAGTCTGGGGTTCTGCCTGCCCCACTAAGAAAGGCCTCTAGGATAGAAGGCTATAGTATGGGGTGATGGCTCAGCTATTCAGGAGGTTCGATGCCCTCTTGGTGTGCTTGGCTATTTCGGTAAACCAGTTAAAATCTCAATCCCTCCCTAATTCTCTCCCTTTCTCCTTCCCTGAGGAGCATTGAGCCTGAAGAAAAGTCTTCACTCTCACCATGCCAATTTCCCAGACTGAAAACAGAGGTCAAGTCGAAATGTAGCTTCATAATTTGCAACTGATGGGAGAGAGCAGGGAATGCTCTGAGTGATGGTATTAGATACAGCACAAAGGATGTGGGTCACCTTCAAATTAAACAGCCTCCAGAGACTCCACAAATTTCTCCCTCCTAGCCCTAATCCTCTTCAAGAGAATCAATGTTTTCACCTTACTTTAACTGAAATTAATATTTAAATCCCCATTACCACATAAAATGTCTTGTGCATTCCCACAGATTTACCAAATGTCTTTTGCATTTATTTATTTTTTTCATAAAGATCTATCTTAATCAAATATTGCTCCATCTCCATTAAGGCACCTCCTTTAAAGGTTAGCCCCATAAGAATGCTCCTTAAGTGGCTGCAGTTTCACCCCCATTGTCAGCTGGAGAATTCTAAAGATAAATCACAGCTACAATCTTTTGAGCACCTACTATGTGCCATGCCTCTTACACAATGATAGATTATATAATTTAAATTATAATTTTGGTTACTATAACTTAAATCCCCAAATTGCAATGGTTAAAAATATTAAATTTTATTTCTCTCTCATTTAATAGTCAAGGAGTAAGCTGCCCAGGGTTGGTATGGGGTCTCCAGGATACCAGAAATCCCAGGTTCCTTTTATCTTGTTGCTCTGCTATCTTTACATATTGCCCTCATTAACCTTCTCCAAGATGGTGCATTGCTTATTCCAGCCAGCTGGAAAGAGAGATGGAGAAAAAGAATGCCCCTTTCCTGTAAGGATGTGAACTTACGAATACCATAGTTGTACATTTCCCATTAGCCAGCTGCAAGGGTGGCTGAAAATTGTAATCTTTAATCTCCTTGGATGGCATAGACCCAAGGAGAAATCAGAGGTTCTCATTCCATCGATATAGGTCTCTTGCACTCCAGGCAGATTCTTTACCATCTGAGCCACCAGGGAAGCCCAATTCCATACACAAAGATAATAATATGTTAATATATGCCATATCAGATGTTTCTAAAGGAGATCAGGCCACAAGATTTTTGAACCTATGATAAGAAAAGGCTGAAAAGAAAATTCTCTGAGAGAAGTACAGCTTCACCTGGACTGGAATCTCCATGCCTCATTTCCAACTTTACTTAATATAAAATAACCTCAAAGATGGGATGTGGGATTGTTCTGTCTGTGAGCAGGGACAGGTCACAGCCCTGTGGGTGGGGGTGGGGTTTTCCCTGAAAAGGGAGGCTGCTGCGGTCAGACCTCTTGGAGGGTAGTCAGTCCTAGAGCAGGAAATGAGAATTCTGAAAACAGATCTAAAATGAGAAGGATGGAAAGTGGTCTCCTCTGTGAACTGGGGGTCAGCTGGGCCTGGAGTCAGTGCAGAGATGCCTGGAGTATTTCTGGTGAGGGAAGGGGGGGACTCTAGCCCAGTTACGGTGAAACAGGCTGAGAGAGACATACGGAGCCAGGCATTCGAGAAAAGCTGAGGACACATCTGGACCAGCTTAGTCGTTTGTATGTGTTCATGTGTGTGAGTGTGTGTTCAGTCGCTCAGTCGTGTCCAACTCTTTGTGACCCCATGGACTAGGCCACCAGGTTCCTCTGTCCATGGAATGTTCCAGGCAAGAATACTGGAGTGGGTTGCCATTACCTACTCTAGGGGATCTTCCCCACCCAGGGGTCGAAACTGCATCTCTTGCATCTCCTGCATTGGCAGGTAGATTCTCCACCACTGCACCACCTGGGAAGCTCCTGTTCAGTCCTAATTATTCTCTATATTATTTCCTTCTCAACTAGCCCCAGGTTGCCAATAAATGCTTGTTATTAGCTGATATTGGTCTCTGCTCTAATGGGGGAGTGAAGGCAAAGTGCCTACACCACACTTAGGGGGAGGTAGGCGTTTCACTCTGGCCTTCCTTCAGACCTTCAAATACGCTACATCCCTTCCTGCCTCAGAGCCTTTGCACACCTTTGCCTGGAAGGCTGGCCTCCACCTACTTTGCCTTCACACTCCTATCTGGTCACTCTGACCTATCACTGAAAATGTCACTTCTTCAAGAAAACCCTCCTAATTGTCATCCTCAGACCAGGTAGATGCCTCCTATGTTCTCTCATAATCCCCTAATTATCATATTCATGACTTGCAATTACATATTTATTCATGGGATTGTTTGATCAGTATCTTTCTCCCCTGTGCTGTGCTGTGCTTAGTTGCTTAGTCATGTCCTACTCTTTACAGCCCCATGGACTGCAACCTGCCAGGCTCCTCCGTCCATGGGGATTTTCCTGGCAAAAATGCTGGAGAAGGTTGCCATGCCCTCCTCCAGGGAATCTTTCCAACCTAGGGATCCCACATTATAGGCAGATTCTTTACCATCTGAGCCACCATGGAAGCTCTCTTTCTCTCCTACTAGACTGTAAGTACCACAAGGAGAGGAAGCATATTCAATTATTCTCACTCTTCAATTTCCGGCATCTAAGTTCCTGGCATGTAGTAGGTACTCAATAGATATATGTGGAATGAATGCTGAGAATGGTGTCCCATCCATCGCAGAGGCCAGAGTACTTGGGCTCATCAGCAGAGTACGGGTTTGAGGACCAGAGTATTGGCCCTCAAGGGACTTTGCCACGGTGGCATGAAGGGAAGATGGGGACAGAAATACTGCCAGTTCAGAAGGTCCCCTAAGAGCTTCCCAGAAATATTTGAGGAGACATACGGGGGCATAAGGGGCCTAACCTGGCAGGCTCTTAAGTTCTCTGGATTCTATACATGGAAATGATCTCATCTAATTCTCTAAGCATCCTGCGGGACAAGTGTTTTTATCTCCAATTAATAGATGTGAAAACTGAGATCCAGAAATGTTTGAAAACCACTCAATGACATACAGTCAATAAATGAAGTCTAGGTTCAGATTCCTGTCATCTTCAAAGATCACCCTCATGCTACCCATCCAGTTTGTTCCCCAGAGAAACAAAAGGAAATGGGAAAAAACTACAAAGTCAGCTCACTGAAACAACTCAAGTGTCAACTGTTTCCAGCTCATGGCTGCTCCAGGAGGCCTTTCCTCCTCCGTGAATGTTTGTGTGGTTGAATACTCCTAGCCTACTCCCAGACCTCTGCTACTTGAGCTTGACACTACCTTTCGTGACATTTGGTGCCAGTTACCAACAAAGATCCGTCTAGTCAAGGCTATGGTTTTTCCAGTAGTCATGTATGGATGTGAGAGTTGGACTGTGAAGAAAGCTGAGTGCCAAAGAATTGATGCTTTTGAACTGTGGTTTGGAGAAGACTCTTGAGGGTCCCTTGGACTGCAAGGAGATCCAACCAGTCCATTCTGAAGGAGATCAGTCCTGGGATTTCTTTGGAAGAACTGATGCTAAAGCTGAAGCTCCAGTACTTTGGCCAACTTATGAGAAGAGTTGACTCATTGGAAAAGACTCTGATGCTGGGAGGGATTGGGGGCAGGAGGAGAAGGGGACGACCGAGGATGAGATGGCTGGATGGCATCACGGACTCGATGAACGTGAGTCTGAGTGAACTCCGGGAGTTGGTGATGGACAGGGAGGCCTGGCGTGCTGCGATTCATGGGGTCACAAAGAGTTGGACACTACTGAGCGATTGAACTGAACTGAACTGATGCCTTTTGGCTTCCGCTAACAGACTCTCAGGTTTCCATATCTTTGAAGGCTGCTGTTGTCACTTCCCTGAACTACCTTTCTCCCAGGCTAGCTGGATTTCTCTTTCTTTCTTTCATGCTTTGGGGTCCTGTGCTCTGAACACATCTATGCTGCTTTAAGGCTAGCAGCCCAAAAAGATGCCTAAGTAAACTTGGTCTTTTCAAAGCACAGTTTGAACTTGTGTCTGCAAAGCTTCTGAAATCTGCATCTATTCCATCCAGCATTTCTGCTTCATGGGGTTTATCTCAAGAACTTAATCAGACAGATGTGTAAAGATGTCAAATCAGGGATTTTTTATTGGCAGAAGTATTTACAACAGTAAAAATACGGAAACAACCAAATATCCAATAATAGGGGATCAGTAATATAAATGGAGAGACATCTACACAATGATATACATTAAAATGTGCATATATGTCATTAGAATGACATATACAGACTTTTGCTGATGTTGAAAAATATTCACAATGAGAAAAAGCAGGTTCAGAAATAATACGATTTCATTTCTGTTACAATCAGGTTCATTTGTTGATTCAATAAAATGTATTGAGTGGTAGCTCTTTATCAGATGCTATAACAGTTGGGGATATAGCAGTGAACAAAATAAAGATTGTCCATCAAGAAATCACCAATCCATCGACCAGTCTCTGCTGGTGACCACTGAGGTCAAACTCTGAGCCTCCATGTTCTCATCTATCAAGAAAGAATAATAAGAGTTATCTACAGAGATGTGAGGAGGTTAAACATGAATGAAAACAAGGGTTCAATAAATGTAAGAGAGTGTATTTATCACACCAAAATCTACTACTCCCTACTACTCCCATTTACCATTACTCCCTAAGAAGGAAAGAAAGTGAAGTTGCTCAGTCGTGTCCGACTCTTTGTGACCCCATGGATTGTAGCCTACCAGGCTGCTCCTCTGTCCATGGGGTTTTCCAGGCAATAGTCCTGGAGTGGATTGCCATTTCCTTCTCCAGGGGATCTTCCCAACCCAGGGATCAAACCTGGGTCTCCCGCATTGTAGACAGATGCTTTGCCGTCTGAGCCACCATTTACCAGGGATTATTGTGATCATGGGGCTTCCCTGGTAGCTCAGACAGTGAAGAATCTGCCTAGCAATGCAGGAGACTCAGGTTCAGTCCTTGAGTTGGGAAGATCCCTTGGAGAAGGAAATGGCAATCCACTTCAGTATTCTTGCCTGGAGAATTCCATTGGCAGAGAAGCCTGGAGGGCTGCAGTCCATGGGTTTGCAAAGAGTCAAACACAGTTGAGCAACTGACACTTAAAAACTTATTGTGATCTTATGTAAAAACTCTAAGGCTGCGTCTCAAGTTTTAGTCTCAACAAAACTATCAAATACTTCATATGAAAGAAAGAAAAAGTGAAGGTGTAGTCACTCAATCTATATCGACTAGGATAAATCACTACATTCAGTCACTTCGATCAGTTGGTTAGTCATTCAACAAACACTGAGCATCTACGATGTATCCTCCCATAGCCTCAAAGCTTCTACACCCTTTAAGCTCTACCATCATTCTGTTCTCTTCTCCTACCACCAGCTTCCCAACTCTGGCCTTCTCGAAGTTTCTCAAACACGGCAAGTTTGTTCCCGTTTCAGGACCTGCTGTTTCCTCTTCCTTCTCTATGTTATAACTGACACTTTCTATCCTCCCAGTCTCAGTGTGAATATCTCCTCTCAGAAAAGTCCTCAGCATCCTAGGGCATCCTAGACCCCATGCTCACAACTCAACTCTGGTGTTTTCATAACATTACTATGATCTTGAGATCAAATTTATTTTCTTGTTTATTATCTGTCTTCCTCTATATAAGGTAAGCTCCAGGACAGCAGACACCTACTTTGTCTAGTTCATTGCTATACTCTAGCTCTTAAAACTGTACCTGTAATATAATGGATGTTTAATGAATCAGGTCAGAGGAAAGAATGAAAGGATGGGCCTGGCCCTTTACTAAGGCATAGGGCACACCCATGAAAAGGACACATGTAATTAGTTATAGTCATCACCTTGTGATGTCTAGTTTCTCAGTCCTCCAAAAGGGAACTATTCTTGCCCCTGTCTTACCTGAGAATTCTTTATAGTTTTGAAACTAACATTCATTTAAATATGCACAGCCCCCATCAGATTCTTTCTTCAAGATTATCCTCTGCCAAAGTGCTGAGTAATTATCTTTTAGGAGTTACAATGGCTCCAAATTTTGATTAAGTGTTTTCCTGGCTTTTAAGATGCCAGGCCAGACTATTAGGCTGTGTTCTGCTACGGCATTACTCAACGCAGTGATTGACTGAGACAGACTTTGTCCTCCACTTACTTTGCAGCTATTTCCTTAGTATTTTGATCCAGGCAAGAAGTATGACATTATTGATTTGCTCTGCTCCACGCACCAACTGCCTCATCTGCAAGAGCAGGAATCTTTATGGCTTCAATAATTTCCCGGAGTGCAGAGAACTCTTTTATATTTTTGCTTGGCACTTTGCAATTCTGTAAATTTTTTATGGACTCTGAGGTTAAGTTTCGTCCTTTGCTCTCAGGCTCATCGTCTGCTTGCGCTCTATGAAAGCACCTGACCCCTTTGGTACCCAGTTTTGTTGCATGCCATTCTTATCATCAGACAGGGATGGAGAGAAGAAAGAGAAATAGATTAGAATAGAATTCTGGAAGAATAGAATTCTATATTCTTTTTACTGAAAAAAAAAAAAAGCAGCTCAGTAAAGTTTAGTGATTTACCTAAAAGAACCTCTATTAGTAGTGAATAATAAGTGAGAAACATTCTTCTGCTTCTGGGACCATCATTGGCGGTCTTCACCAATATTTTGGTTCTCCTCTTTCTGAGCACAAAATAGGGTTCCCTTTCTTTGACCCGACCAAGGCCATGAGATTTGCAGGGGCCAATATAATATGAGTGGAAGTGAGCTATGTCACTTCAGGTGGAAGCCATCCAGAGTGTCAAGATGGTAGTGTCTCCATCTGCCTGCATCCCTGAATGAGCTCAAGCTCATCAAGCAATGAAAGGTCCAGTTCACTAGGAAAATATTCAGATCCCTTCACAACTTGACCCTAAGCTTCCTTCTCAGTCTCAACTCTCCATCACTCCACTACCCCTGGCGACACACTGCTTCCATATCATTAACCTCTTTCCCTGCACAGATTTATTAATTCTTTGTTTGCACAGTCATTCATTCAAAAAATGCCTACTGCGTTTCTGGCATGTTCAAAACATGCTGTGGCTTCCGTGTACCAAATTGTTGCCTGTACTTCTTTATTCATGTTTCAAAGTTCAGATCCAAATCCTTTCCACCAAGAAGGCTTGTCTAACACCACTTTTTACCAAAGCACATTTAGCCTCTTCTTTCTCTGGGTGTTAACATTTTGTAGGTGTTTCTTTTACCTGTTGCACTTATGGTACTACAAATATTGTTTCATATATTTATGTCTCTCACTAGACAGTGAACTCTTTGAAGGTAGGGATCATGCTGGAGTCATCCTGAGCTCCAATGCCTGACTCATAGTCTATGCTCAATAAATATCTAATGGATGGAGGGATGGACAGTGATTCAATGTCACTATTCTGTTTCTGCTTTCAACATCCCAGCAGCATCTTAGCTCTCCAAGGGGCAAAATGGCACCCAGAGTCCCAGAAATATGGTTGAGCTGGAAATCTGGGTGTGTCTGATTTATAAACATACCAGGTAAGTTAGTGAGGATGAGGAGCTATTTGATATCTTTGCACCTACCTGGACAAGAAGCAGCAGAGAGAGACTACAATGATGAGCTAATACTTGGTAGAAGGAACTTTGAGACTGGCTTGCTTAGGGGAGCAAATGCCACTTAATGAGCAGGAATCACTCTTTCAGAGGCCCTGGAAAATAATTATGCCAGTGGGGATGTTCTCCCTCTCTGCTTATATTTCAAACATAATAAGTCATGAACCACCCTCCTGAGTCCAAGCTTGGATCCCAATGGTAGAGTATAATGAGACTCAGGCTGTGCAGGAAGGCCTGTCACTTCAGCAACAACATCAGCACTATTGATCTGTGGAGTAACTGAGTCAGCTGAGCCTTCAGACAGCCACCCCCTCACCCTACAGTTACCCTCCCCTCATGCTTGTGTCAACACAGAGCCTGGGCTTTCTGTGTTAGTTTCCTCAGCCACATATGACATAATCCATAGCTTCCATTTTAAATATTTATAGAAAACTTGGAGAGAAAACATTCTTTTTGAACAGGCCTTCTAATTTCATTTAACAGTGAAGGTCAGAGCAATGAATGCTCTGCAAAGGAATTTCTCTCTTGATTGTCGGTCTACGGCAAGTAGAACGGAGAGCAGGAAGCTGGGCATTCTTATACCTAGTTTCACTCTCCATTCCCTGCACTACCAAAGATCTGGAGTCTCCTATTAAAGGGAAAACAGCTGAGAAATCACCTTTTCATAGATTTATAGTATTTTTTGGATTATAAAAATGTTTATCCCTTTCAATAATTTCAGGATATAGATAAAACTGAGGGCTTCCCAGAGGGTGCTAGTGGTAATGAATCTGCCTGCCAATGCAGGACACAGACAGACTCGGTTTCGATCCCTGGGCTGAGAAGACCCCATGGAGGAGGGCTTAGCTGCCCAATTCAGTATTCTTGCCTGGAGAATCCCATGGACAGAGGAGCCTGGAGGGCTACAGTGCATAGGGTCACAAAGAGTCAGACACTACTAAAGTGACTTAGCATGTACACACGCATAGATAACATTATACAGAAGAAAATAAAGGCTGCCTTTAATCCAGCATACAGAAATAATGATTATTAACAATTTGATGTCTAATCTTTTAGATCTTCTTCCAGAAAAGAAATATATTATTTATTACTAAAATGGGATTGTATTATGCAAACTATTTTGCAAATATCTTTTCTAATTATAATTACAGTATGGAGATCTTTCTTGCATGGAAGTGTGTTTTTCTGATGCACATAACTTAAAAAAATTTTTTTTAATTGAAGGATAATTGCTTTGCAGAATTTTGTTGTTTTCTGTCAAACCTCAACATGGAATCAACCATAGGTATATATATATCCCCTCCCTTTTGAACCTCCCTCCCATCTTCCTCCCCATTCCACCCCTCTAGGTTGATACAGAGCCCCTGTTTGAGTTTCCTGAGCCATACAGCAAATTCCCATTGGCTACCTATTTTACATATGGTAATATAAGTTTCCATGTTACTCTTTCCATACATCTCACCCTCTCCTCCTCTCTCCCCATGTCCATAAGTCTATTCTCTATGTCTATTTCTCCATTCTAATGCACATAACTTTTAATGGCTGTATGTTATTCCACTGTATAAAAGTACAAGAGATAACTAATCAATCCCCTGTCACTGGACACTTAGATTGTTTCCAATTGTTCATTATTATGTAAAAAATAACTTAAAGATGTAGTGAGTATCTACAGACAGATGAGTGCCTTTCTCTTACTATTTCCTTCATATAAATTTCTTGATGTGAAACTGTTTTTTCAGAGGATATGGGTCTTTTAAAGACTTTGACTCCCATTACGAAAAGAAAAAAAAAAAAAAAAACAGAAAATAAATGCTCAGTTTGCTTTCACAAACAGTGCATGACCCTGCTATTTCCTAGCAAATGCCACATCAGTTCTGTGTATGAGCCATCTTTATATTTTTGACAATCTGATGGCAGAAAAAAATGGTGATAACATTACTGTTTCCTTTTTAATACATTAATACATTTCATTAATACTAAGTTTATTAAACACATTTTTGTGAGTGTGTATATTAGGCGTCTTGTTCATTTTTTCCCATTGAAGTAACTTGGTATACTGCCATTTTAAATTTTAGATAGATATGCTGTAAATATCTTCTTTTAAATATAAATTTATTTATTTTAACTGGAGGTTAATTACTTTACAATATTGTATTGGTTTTGCCATACACCAACATGAATCCACCACAGGTATACACGTGTTCCCCATCCTGAACCCCCCTCTCTCCTCCCTCCCCGTACCATCCCTCTGGGTCATCTCAGTGCACCAGCCCCAAGCATCCAGTATCATGCCTCGAACCTGGACTGGCTATTTGTTCCATATATGATATTATACATGTTTCAATGCCATTCTCCAAAATCATCCCACGCTCGCCCTCTCCCACAGAGTCTAAAAGACTGTTCTATACATCTGTGTCTCTTTTGCTGTCTCGCATACAGGGTTATCGTTACCATCTTTCTAAATTCCATATATATGCATTAGTATACTGTATTGATGTTTTTCTTTCTGGCTTACTTCACTCTGTATAATAGGCTCCAGTTTCGTCCACCTCATTAGAACTGATTCAAATGAATTCTTTTTAATGGCTGAGTAATATTCCATTGTGTATATGTACCACAGCTTTCTTATCCATTCATCTGCTGATGGACATCTAGGTTACTTCCATGTCCTGGTTATTATAAACAGTGCTGCGATGAACATTGGGGTACACATGTCTCTTTCAATTCTGGTTTCCTTGGTGTGTATGCCCAGCAGTGGGATTGCTGGGTCATAAGGCAGTTCTTGGAGAAGGCAATGGCACCCCACTCCAGTACTCTTGCCTGGAAAATCCCATGGATGGAGGAGCCTGGTAGGCTGCAGTCCATGGGGTCACTAAGAGTCGGACACGACTGAGAGACTTCACTTTCACTTTCCACTTTCATGCGTTGGAGAAGGAAATGGCACCCCACTCCAGTGTTCTTGCCTGGAGAATCCCAGGGACGGGGGAGCCTGGTGGGCTGCCGTCTATGGGGTCGCATAAAGTTGGACACAACTGAAGCAACTTAGCAGTTCTATTTCCAGTTTTTTAAGGAATCTCCACACTGTTCTCCATAGTGGCTGTACTAGTTTGCATTCCCACCAACAGTGTAAGAGGGTTCCCTTTTCTCCACACCCTCTCCAGCATTTATTGTTTGTAGACTTTTTGATCGCAGCCATTCTGACTGAATGTGCCTTTGTCCTTTAACTTTGTTCTCTTTTGCTGTGCAGATTTTCAATTGTGTGTAATAAAGGCATTGATGTTTTTTCTTTTTGAAAAATTTATTTTGGTCATACATAGTTGATTTACTTCTAAATGGCTGTAAATGTTGTGCTAATTTTTGCTGTATAGCAGAGTGATACAGCTATACATATATACACATTCTTTTACATATTCTTTTCCATTGTGGTTTATCACAGGGTACAGAGCATAGTTCCCTGTGCTATACAGTAGCCTCCTGTTGTTTATCCATCCTATATATAATACTTTGTATCTGCTAATCCTAAATCCCTCATCTATCCCTCGCCCTCCCTTCCTCACTTGGCAGCCACAAGCCTGTTCTCTGTGTCTGTGAGTCTGTTTTGTAGATAAGTGTCTCATATTTTAGACTCCATATATAAGCGATATCATATGGCATTTATCTTTCTCTTTCTGACTTACTCCATTTAGTATAATAATCTCCAGGCCCATCCACATGGCTGCAAATGGCATTGTCTCATTCTTTTCTATGGCTGAGTAGTATTCCATTGCATACAAGCACGACATCTTCTTTATCCATTCATCTGTTGATAGATATATCAGTGTTTTTTCTTGATGGTTTCTGACTTTGATTTCAAATTGTAAAAGGCTTTCCCCTCTCTTAAGAGAATAGAACTTTCACCTATATTTTTCCATAAGAATTTTGTTTATTTGCTTATTTTTACATAAATATTTAAACAATGTGAAATTTATTTTTATATAAAATATGAGATAGGGGATCTAACTTTATTCTTTCCAATAAAGTTAATTCATTTTACAATTAACCCTTCCCTCTGTTCTGAAATACTTTTATGATATATAGATATTTTCTTAGAAGAAATCCATTCATTGCTCTTCTTTTTTCAGAAAATCCTTGAATAATTTTTAGCCATTTATTGTTCCAGATGAGTTTATTATTTTGTCAAGTGATAAAAATGCTGCTAATATTTAATTAATATCACATAATATTTATATCATTTTGGATAAACTGGCAAGTATTTGATACTGAAAACATAAGATCACATTTATTGATCTCTTATACACTTCAATAAAGATTTTCAATTTCATACAATACAGCATATGTTTCTTTTTAAAAATTTTAATTGGAGGCTAATTGCTTTACAATATCATGGTGGTTTTTGCCATACACTCACATGAATCCACCACGGGTGTACATGTGTTCCCCATCCCAGCTCCCTCCCCATCCCATCCCTCTGGCTCATTCCAGTGCATCAGCCCTGAGCTCCCTGTCTCATGCATCGAACCTGGACTGGAGATCTATTTCACATATGATAATATACATGTTTCAATGCTATTCTCTCAAATCATCCCACCCTTGTCTTCTCCCACAGAGTCCAAAAGTCTGTTCTTTACGTCTGTGTCTCTTTTGCTGTCTTACACATAGGGTCATCGCTACCATCTTTCTAAATTCCATATATATGCATTAATATCCTGTTACAATACAGCATATGTTTCTTACTAAAGTTTTATCTGGATACCCTGCATTTGTGCTCAGAATTTTATTATGACTTTATTTTATTATTGATTTTTATGATCTATAAGAAAGCTACTGGGAATTTTTGTGTATATTTTATATATATACTTGTTTATGAAGGTAATTATTTGGTGGTTAAAGCCATCTCATAAAGAAGGCTGAGCACTGAAGAATTGATGCTTTTGAACTGTGGTGTTAGAGAAGACTCCTGAGAGTCCCTTGGATTGTAAGGAGATCAAACCAATCAATCCTAAAGGAAATCAACCCTGAATATTCATTGAAAGGACTGATGCTGAAGCTGAAACTCCAATACTTTGGCCACCTGATGTGAAGAGCCAACTCATTAGAAAAGACCCTAGTGCTGGGAAAGAGTGAAGGCAGGAAGAAAGGGGGACAACAGAGGGCAAGATAGTTGGATGGCATCACCAACCAAATGGACATGAGTTTGAGCAAGCTCTGAGAAATGATGAAAGACAGAGAGGCCTGGTGTGCTGCAGTCCGTGGGGTCGCAAAAAGCCAGACATGACTGAGTGACTGAACAACAAAAAACATCTCATGGTGCTTCATAATTGCAATTATGTAACAAATAGACATAAATCACGCAAACTCATCTGCAAATCCCACTGATAGAATAACAGTTGCCAGGCTTAGCAAGTCCACCAAGAATAGATGTATTAATCACATTTTTTTCATTTTCTGTATTATTATTATGCTTTGATATTTTGAGGACTTGTTGACTTGGAAAAGACTGTCCCACCCAGAGCTAGTTAATTCCTAGAGACAGCAAACTACTCTCTTACAAGCATGCTTCTCATATGCAAACAACCCACCCTCCAACCACCTCCTTTACTAAGCTCTTATACTCTTGCCCATATTCTCCTGTTCTAATCACCCTACAGCCAGGTACTAGACAATTCAGGTCATGAATTCCTCCTGCTCCTCTGCCTCTTGACCAACCATAGTTCTTCCCCCAGGGGTGGGCCTGCATGGAGTGGCAGACCTCTTGCTCTTGGGAACTGTAAGTAACTATCTATCTTTTTGGTCTATTCAACATGTTTCAGTCTCCTGATCTATTGGCATCACCAGACTTGAAAAATAAGAAAAAAAATTACATTTAAAAACAATGGAATTTCAGGAAGTCTGATACGAGAGCAAAATGCTAGATTTTAGAGTCACACAGTCCTAGGGCTGAAATAAACTCCCTGGCTTGCTAGTAGGGTGACGTTAGACAAATAACTCACTCCTCCAGTACTCAAATTCTCTTCATAAGAAGTCATTTGGAAATGGAATGATTCACTGGAGTTCACCCAGGCAGTTGGTGGCTGAACTGGGATTCAAACCCATATGAGTTGGAACCCAGACCCATGCCCCTGCCACTTAATTACATGGTATATCTTCTCGCTGTGTTGTGTGAGGGTCTTTCAGGGTCCAGCCACAATTCTGAGTCCTTGACACCATCATCCAAGTCTAAGACTAGAGTCTAAGATACAGAAGAAAAGGAGAAAAGACAGAGGCCTCTTTCTACCAACTAAAGCCTACCGTTTTCATTAATAGAGTGTTCTGGAGTTTTATTGATTGAATGGAGCTACTCTGAGGTCCAGACATGCTGTATATGCCCAATGAATCATGAGACACACCAGCCACAACTTGAATAAGCAGGAAGGCAACAGCAGGAGAGGTAGCTTGGATTAAAATGGCCCTCTGATAAAGGAGCTACCCCAAGGACTCACAGCCTCACCTCAGCTCTTGTGAAATGTACACTGAAGCTTCTGCTTCTTTATATGCATTTACTACTTACTTTAGAGCTTACTTTAATACATTTACTACTTGCTTTAGAGCACACTTTCCTCTGAGACAATGGTAAAGAATTCATAATCATAAATTCACATGAACCCCACAGCAGTCCTGTGAGAAAGAAACAGTCGTCATCTCCATTTTACACATTAGGAAGCTGGGATTCAGAGAATAGGCAGTCTAATTCAGGTCATATGTCTCAGAAGTGGCAGAGACAGGATTTGAACCTAAGCTTGCCTGGCTTTTAAAGCACTTTGTTCTACTGTCTTTCTTCTGATGTTCTCTGTGCCCATTCATATTCTGGCATTGATATGTCCTAATTGGCTATTTGCTGATCTTATTGATCCAATAATGAGTCACTAGTGAACATTCATAACAGTGCAGGTGGCATGATCGGTAGTTTTAGACTTCAGGTTGCAACGTGTTTTATATTTTAACTGTTACTGTCAGTTGCTCTCCTGCTTGTCAGCGTGGCTGCTGAGGTCTCACGGCATGTTCCATGACGCCCTGGGTATGTAAACCATGTTTTGACCTCAGAGCAATGACACCCCAATACATAAGAGCTGATGTTGCTTTAAGGAGACATCTAATAATGTCCAGTGGGTTCTGTAGATGAAATGGTCCCACACCCGCACAACCCCTTTAACATAGGATGAGAGAGGATGCACATTTGATATTGGCCAACAAGGGAAAGACATAATTGTGCAGAAACATGCTGGCCAACAATCTAAAACTGAGTGTTCCTGTTTGGTATTTAGGGAGCTCACTGGTATTCTCCTGGGGCCTTTCACTAGAGGAGCAACTCTCACCAGCCAGCTCAGTGCTACCACTCATAACCATTGTTGGTGGGAGGTGCTGAAGCCAGAAGAGCTGTCAGTGTCCATATATTTCCAAATGCCACCCCACAGGGTGTCACTTCCCAGGCCTGAGTTGGCTGCCTCTACATGTCTACAGTACATGGTCTTCCATGGGAGGCAGCAGAAGTGGTACTTGAGAGTGAGCAGGAACAAAAAGCTTCTGAGATGTTATGCATTAATGTTGAGAGCAACATCAAGCCCGGAAGCCAGGGACTCAAAGCCTTTCATTGGTGTATGACCTCAGGAACCTAGGGCTGCCTGGGCTGGGTGAGGCTTACTCATCATAGACATTGTCACCGAAATCACATCCAAAAGGACACTGTTCTCTTTTAAGAACACCAGGTCATGGAGCCTGCAGAGTGTATGGTAAAACAGATTAAGAGGGCGAGAAAAATTTTCTGTGCCAAGACATTGACCTCATTTTACATAGATTAGTACCCATGACTGAAGTCATTTCCTCTCAGTTTTGGCTGAGGAACTTAAAGACCAGAGCCGGGACCAGGGCAAGACATTGGGAGAAGAGGCAAATTACATCTTGTGACTTTCTCTGGCTGCTTGCTGATGAGCAAAAATCCATGTGTTCTGACAGTGCCCAAAAGAAAGGGATGTTTGGGGATGTCTGCAGGGCTCAGCAACAAGGAAGCCATCATGTGGTACACAGCCTGGTTGGAGTAACACAGCGCAGGGGTTAAGGGTGCAGACTGAGCCAGGTTACTCTGCCACCTACTTCCCATCTCATCTGTAAAGTGGGGTTGCTGCTGCTGCTGCTGCTGCTGCTGCTGCTGCTGCTGCTGCTGCTGCTGCTAAGTCGCTTCAGTTGTGTCCAACTCTGTGCAACCCCATAGACGGCAGCCCACCAGGCTCCCCTGTCCCTGGGATTCTCCAGGCATGAACACTGGAGTGGGTTGCCATTTCCTTCTCCAGTGCATGAAAGTGAAAAGTGAAAGTGAAGCCGTTCACTCGTGTCTGACTCTCAGTGACCCTGTGGACCGCAGCCTACCAGGCTCCTCTGTCCATGGGATTTCCCAGGCAAGAGTACTAGAGTGGGGTGCCATTGCCTTCTCCAGTAAAGTGGGATGCAGTGAGTTGAATAGTAGCTCCCAACGATGTCAGGTCCTCATCCCTAGAACCTCTGACTGTTGCCTCATTTGGTGAAGCTTTCGCAGATGTGATTAAATTAAGGACCTTGAGATGAGGGGCTTACCCTGGATTGTCCTGGTGGGCTCTAAGGGCCATCATAAGTGTACTCATAAGGGAGCTCTTATTTGACTCAGACACAGACAGAAGAGGAGAAGGTGATGTGACCACAGAAGCAGAGGCTAGAATGTGCGGCTATAAGCTAAGGGATGCTGGCAGCTGGAAGCCTCCAAGGCTGGAACGGAAAAGGAAAATATCCTCATCTGGAGCCTTAGCAGGAACACAGCCCTCCAAACCCTTGATTTCAGACTCTGGCTTCCAGAACTGCGAGAGAATAAATTTCTGTTGTTTTAAGCCACCAAGCATCGGTGATTTCTTAAAGCAGCCTCAGGAAACTAACACATGGGGATTATATTTGCTACCCCTAAGGTCTATTGTAAGAATTAAATGATTCAATATGTCTACAGAATTTGTAACAGTACCTGACACATTAAAGTGCTATAACAGCCTTTACCAGTTAAGTATCAACACTATTATTTTTAAATGGGGAAGAAACCAAGTCTCAGAGAGGCCCGTGCAATACAAAAGTCTGAGTGCTCTTGATTGAATTCAAGTCTCAGAACCCTAAACTCCAACAGGAGCTTGAGGAGGTTCCAAGAGCCAAAGGTCAGAATAAAATTACACAGTCATACTTAAAACCAGGGGTCAGGCACCAAGAACAGCTCCAACCTCCTGCTCCTGATCATTGTTCCTTCCATGGGAGCCGGGTCGAGAGCAGGGAACATTCCTTCTTCTGAGCTCAACCGCATCCTACCATCTGCTCTAGTCATATCTGAGGCCTGTCCTAGCCAGGCCCATAACAATAATAACTGCAGTCATAATAACAATAATAGCAGCCAGGCTCATAACAATAATAAAAACTTTATTTTTACTTGAAGTGTGCCAGACTTTGAACTAAGTACTTTAGACCTTTTAATATACCTAATCCTTAATCGCTGTACCCATTTTACAGATAAGGAACTTGAGGTTCTGATGAGTTAAACGGCATGCCCAAGACTGAATGGAATTCAAATCCAGGTTCACCTCTCCACCTGTCTTTCAGTACAGCAATCTTCCTTATCATGAGAACAGCTTAGAATATGGCAGGCACCTTGCCAGGGTCTCCACTTATACTTTCTGAGTCCTCTTAGGATCGCTGTTTCACAAATGGGGACGCTGATGTGCTATCAATACAAGCTGCCCAAGGGTATCCAGAAAACTCCAAACACTTGATTCTAGAGCCCCAGCTCAACCTCTGGCAGGCTCCTTCCTCCTCCATTATAGCACCGGCTCCTGCGCAAACAACCAGCAGCTCAGAATTGCAGAGGAACACTAAATTCATTCTCAAATCAGCCTTCTTCCCTCAAGATGAGTGTAGGCCAGCTAAATGGGAAGTCATAAGGCTGGGTGTGCACAGAGTATTTCTAACTTATGTTGACACTTAAGTCCTTGAAATTTGCAGAACCTCGAAAGGCTTTGCAGGAACCAGCAATGATGGGTTCTGGGCAGGGCTTTCTCTGTGCTTCATCAGAGAGACAGTTTGTGGTGGTCATCCTCACAGAAGAAGATCACTCACTGCACTCCTTTCCCAACCCTCATAAGCCCAACTCCAGTGGGGAGACCCCAGCCCAGCGGGAGACCTCCCCCCACCCCACAGACTTGAGCCTTGAGTTTTCTCTTTTCCGCAGCCCTGAATTATTTCTACCTAGTGACTGAAGCTTCTTTTAATCTTTCTCACACTTTTGTCTTTCCCAACTAAGACTAGAGCAGCTTAAGAGTGTATGGCTGGGTTTTTCACTTTTTTTTTTTTTTTAAATATTAGAGGAGGCTTATAGAACTAGCTGGAGAAGAGCTGATGAGAGTTTGCGGATTTGCCTGCGGAGTCACTGAGCATCTGCTATACACTGTCTCACTTCATCCTCATTGCAAACCTGTGAAGGAAGTATTATCTCTGTTTTCTAGCTCCAAGTCCTTTCAATGATGCTGAAGATGAGGATGAGGATGCTAATAACAAAGCCACTTGACACTGACCTCTGACTCTACAGCAGACACTGTTGTAAAAGTTCTTACTTGAACTCATTTAATCCTCACAACTACCTCACTGGATATTACAATTATGATGATTACTATGATGATTACTATTATTACCCAATTTACTGCTGAGGAAACCGAGGCCCAGGTGGGTTTATAAGGTCATACAGCCGGTAACTGGAAAAGGAATGAGTCATACTCAGGTACTTGACTTCTGGGGTTGACTGAGCACTGCACATGGCTGATTTCCTGTTTGTGTAAACAAGGTTGACTGGAGCATAGCCATGCCCATTTGTTTTCTTACCGTCTGTGGCTGCTTCTCTGTTATAATAGCAGAATTGAGTAGTTGAAGCAGAGATTATTGGCCTGCAAAGCCTAAGTACTTACCATCTGACCCTTTACAGAAAGTTTGCTGACCCCTGGTCTAGCACTGGAAAAGGAGGCCTGTAGCATTCTCTAAGAAAGCCGAATGCCACCTCCATCAGTGTGTTTTTCCAAAACCCGGGTGGGTGGAGGCAAACCCTCAGGCCTCAGCATCAATTACATCTGCACTGAAATCCCCTAGCTGATATATTGTCTCACAGCACCTTAAGTTGATTTATAAACTTAAGGATGACTATTTATTTCCTGGAGTAGAGGCGGGGGTCGCTGTGTATGAAGGCCATTACACAAAATACCACAGAACAATAGTATACAACAAATGCTCAGAAATCATCTCTGTCTCAGGTGAAGTGGGAGACTCCATCACCTCTCCTTCATCCTCAAAGAACTGTTGGCTCCATCCTCCATCATCCATGGAGAAATAACACCTATTATGCCACTGAAGTGCAAAACATTTCCCATCTATTTCAAATTTGCAGGTGATCATCAATACAGAGAGAATGCTTGGATCTCCAGCATAGCCAGCCGCCTCCCTGGTGGGCAAGGAGGAGGGGGAGAAGGAGACTGAGGCTGGAAAGAGAGTGGGGGACACAGTGAGGGAAGAGGGGGAGGGGAGGAGGAAGAGTGAGGGAATGAAATGGAGCTAAGACTCAATGCCTCTTTTGAAAGCTGGAGGCCTCTTTGTTGTTTTTCAGTCACAAAGTTATGACTGACTCTTTGCGACCCCATGGAATGCATCATGTGAGGCTTCCCTGTCCTTTGCTATCTCCCAGAGTTTGTTCAAAATCAAACCCATTGAGTTGATGATGCCATCCAACCATCTCATCCTTTGCTGCCTTCTTCTCCTTTAGCCTTCAACCACTCCCAGCATCAGGGTCTTTTTGAATGAGTCAACTCCTCACATCAGATGGCCAAAGTATTGGAGCTTCAGCTCCAGTGTCAGTCCTTCTAATGAATATTCAGGGGTTTATTTCCTTTAGAATTGACTGGTTTGATCTTCTTTCAGTCCAAGGGACTCTTAAGAGTCTTCTCTAGCACCACAATTCAAAATCAATTCTTCAAACTTTTTTATGGTCCAATGCTCACATTCAGTACATAACTACTGTAAAAACCATAGTTTGATTCTATGGACCTTTGTTGGCAAAGTCATGTCTCTGCTTTTTAAAACACTGTCTAGGTTTGTCATAGCTTTCTTTCCAAGGAGGAGGCCTCTATCACTATCAAATCCCTTATTATTATACATTGGAAGTGACAAATAGATTCAAGAGATTAGATCTGATTGACAGAGTGCCTGAAGAAATATAGGTGGAAGTTCATAACATTGTACAGGAGGCAGTGACCAAAAGCATCTCAAAGAAAAAGAAATGTAGGAAGACAAAATGGTTGTCTAAAAGCAAAACGGCTGTCTGGGGAGGCCTTACAAATAGCTGTGAAAAGAAGAGAGGTGAAAAGCAAAGGAGAAAAGGAAAGATATACGCATCTGAATGCAGAGTTCCAAAGAATAGCAAGAAGAGATAAGAAAGCCTTCTTCAGCGATCAATGCAAAGAAACAGAGGAAAACACAGAATGGGAAAGACTAGAGATCTCTTCAAGAAAATTAGAGACACCAAGGGAACGTTTCATGCAAAGATGGGCTCGATAAAGGACAGAAATGGTATGGACCTAACAGAAGCAGGAGAAATTAGGAAGAGGTGGCAAGAATACACGGAAGAACTGTACAAAAAAGATCTTCATGACCCAGATAATCATGATGATGTGATCACTAATCTAGAGCCAGACATCTTGGAATGTGAAGTCAAGTGGGCCTTAGGAAACATCACTATGAACAAAGCTAGTGGAGGAGATGGAATTCCAGTGGAGCTATTTCAAATCCTGAAAGATGATGCTGTGAAAGTGCTGCACTCGATATGCCAGCAAGTTTAGAAAACTCAGCAGTGGCCACAGGACTGGAAAGGTCAGTTTTCATTCCAATTGCAAAGAAAGGCAATGCCAAAGAATGCTCAAACTACTGCACAATTGCACTCATCTCACATGCTAGTAAAGGAATGCTCAAAATTCTCCAAGCCAGGCTTCAGCAATACATGAACCGTGGACTCCCTGATGTTCAAGCTGGTTTTAGAAAACGCAGAGGAACAAGAGATCAAATTGCCAACATCCATCGGATCATCAAAAAAGCAAAAGAGTTCCCGAAAAACATCTATTTCTGCTTTATTGACTATGCCAAAGCCTTTGACTGTGTGGATCACAATCAACTGTGGAAAATTCTGAAAGAGATGGGAATACCAGACCACCTAACCTGCCTCTTGAGAAATCTGTATGCAGGTCAGGAAGCAAGAGTTAGAACTGGACATGGAACAACAGACTGGTTCCAAATAGGAAAAGGAGTACGTCAAGGCTGTATATTGTCACCCAGCTTATTTAAATTCTATGCAGAGTACATCATGAGAAACACTGAACTGGAAGAAACACAAGCTGGAATCAAGATTGGCGGGAGAAATATCAATAACCTCAGATATGCAGATGACCCCACCCTTATGGCAGAAAGTGAAGAGGAACTAAAAAGCCTCTTGATAGTGAAAGAGGAGAGCGAAAAAGTTGGCTTAAAGCTCAACATACAAAAAACGAAGATCATGGCATCCGGTCCCATCACTTCATGGGAAATAGATGGGGAAACAGTAGAAACAGTGTCACAGTTTATTTTTTTGGGCTCCAAAATCACTGCAGATGGTGACTACAGGCATGAAATTAAAAGACACTTACTCCTTGGAAGAAAAGTTATGACCAACCTAGATAGTATATTCAAAAGCAGAGACATTACTTTGCCGACTAAGGTCCGTCTAGTCAAGGCTATGGTTTTTCCTGTGGCCATGTTTGGATGTGAGAGTTGGACTGTGAAGAAAGCTGAGCGCCGAAGAATTGATGCTTTTGAACTGTGGTGTTGGAGAAGACTCTTGAGAGTCCCTTGGACTTCAAGGAGATCCAACCAGTCCATTCTGAAGGAGGTCAACCCTGGGATTTCTTTGGAAGGAATGATGCTAAAGCTGAAGCTCCAGTGCTTTGGACACCTGATGCGAAGAGTTGACTCACTGGAAAAGACTCTGATGCTGGGAGGGATTGGGGGCCGGAGGAGAAGGGAACGACTGAGGATGAGATGGCTGGATGGCATCACGGACTCGATGGACGTGTCTGAGTGAACTCCGGGAGATGGTGATGGACAGGGAGGCCTGGCGTGCTGTGATTCATGGGGTTGCAAAGAGTCGGACACGACTGAGTGACTGAACTGAACTGAAAGAGGCTTTACAAATAGCTAAGGAAAGAAGAGAAGCAAAAGGCAAGGGAGAAACGGAAAGATATATCCAACTGAAATGCAGAGTTCCAGAGAATAATAAGAGACAAGAATACATTCTTAAGTGAACAATGCAAACAAATGGAGGAAAACAATAGAATGGGAAAGACTAGAGATGTCTTCAAGAAAATTGGAGATATCAAGAAAACATTTCATGCAAGGATGGGCATGATAAAAGACAGAAACAGTAAGGACCTAACAGAAGCAAAAGAAATTAAGAAGAGGTGGCAAGAATACACAGAAGAACTATACCAAAAAGATTTCAATGACCCAGATAACCTTGATGGTGTGATCACTCACCTAGAGCCAGACATCTTGGAGTCCAGGGGGCCTTAGGAAGCATTGCTTTGAACAAAGCTAGTGGAAGTGATGGAATTCCAGCTGAGCTATTTCAAGTCCTAAAAGATGATGCCATTTCAAATCCTAAAAGTGCTGAACTCAATATGCCAGTAAATTTGGAAAACTCAGAATGGCCACAGGATTGGAAAATGTCAGTTTTCACTCCAATCTCCAAGAAGGTGATACTGAAGAATGTTCAAACTACCATACAATTGCACTCATTTCACATGCTAGTAAGTTTATGCTCAAAATCCTTCAAGCTAGACTTCATCAATACATGAACTAAGAACTTTCAGATGTACAAGTTGGGTTCAAAAAGGCAGAAGAATCAGAGATCAAACTGGCAACATTCACTGAATCATGGAAAAAGCAAGGAAATTCCAAGAAAACATCTACTTCTGCTTCATTGACTATGCTAAAGTCATTGATTGTGTGGATCACAACAAACTGTGGGAAATTTTTAAAGAGATGAGTGTACCAGGCCACCTTACCTATCTCCTAAGAAATCTGTATGAAGTTCAAAACTCAACAGTTAGAACTGGACATGGAACAACGAACTGGTTCCAAATTGGAAAAAGGAGTATGATAAGGCTGTATATTGTCACCCTGCTTATTACATGCAGAGTACATCATGGAAAATGCCAGGCTGGATTAATCACAAGCTAGAATCATGATTGAAGGGAGAAATATCAACAACCTCATATGCAGTGATGCCACTCTAATGGCAGAAAATTAAGAGGAACTAAACAGCAGGACTCCAGTACTTTGGCCACCTCATCTGAAGAGTTGACTCATTGGAAAAGACTCTGATGCTGGGAGGGATTGGGAGCAGGAGGAGAAGGGGATGACAGAGGATGAGGTGGCTGGATGGCATCACCAACTCTATGGACATGAGTTTGAGTAAGCTCCAGGAGTTAGTGATGGACAGGGAAGCCTGGCATGCTGCAGTCCATGGGGTCTCAAAGAGTCGGACATGACTGAGTGACTGAACTGGAAAGGAAATAAGGGCTGCCATAGGTAACAAAATAAGGGCTGTTAACATGAATACTATGTATTTATATTTCCTCTAAGAATGCACAATAAAAAGCTATTAAATTTAAAAACAAACTAGACTTCTGCAAAGAGAGTCCTCCTGAGATAGAGTATTGAGCTTGCCAGAGGCTCATCTCCAGTCTCTCAGTGACCCTGGGAAGTGGCACCAGAGATTAGAAGCTCAGGTCTCTTCCTGCCCCATGGTTTCTGGTGGGGGCGGGGGGGGGGGGGAGAGAGGGGAAGAGACTAGTGCATTTCTCAGATCGATTCCTTCCTTTCCTCACTGTCCCTACAGTCATCATCTCAGCCCATCCTCATCATCCACACCCTCACCATGGCATCAGCCCAGCCAGGCCTCCTCCTCCCAGGGTTTCCCCTTCTTCCCCTTCAGCTTCTCCCACACAAGGCTGCTGCTGCTTGTGTGAAATACCACCACCCTGCTGTTACTCTGCTCGCAAACTCTTTACAGCCTACTCACTGCCTTCAGTACAAAATCTAAACCTTTCTGCTTGTTATTAAATACCTTCATTCTTGCTTTATCCTAGTTCACCTCTACTTCAGAAAAGCTGAGCTGACAAGATGAATGACTTGGGTGAAAGAATCCAGGTGTTTGGCAAGGAATGACCCCAAGATGCCCAGTATAGTTTTTCCTGGTGTATGTTTGGGAAAATACCAACTATGAAGATGTCAGCTGAGAGAGAGAATTCAGGACTCCAACTGGCTTCCAAGACTGAGAAATGTGCCATCATCCCTGCAGATTGTCTGAAGAAACTGGCCTTCAGGAGTGCTTGATTCAGCCACTCAGAAATGTTATCAAGGACCCTGGTTCTTTTTAATTCTCCTTTCAGTCACTGTCCGGGCTGGTGTCCCCAGGTTGGTGTTACTTTATTTTCAGATGACAAACATCCAGAACAAGAAGAGAGGTCATTTCTTCTCATTACTCTAATTTAGGGGCTGTACACTTTAACCAGAAGTCCATAGCAAATTTTCTTTCACCTCCTCTTGGCTACTTTGGTGTCACAAGCTCATGCCAAACCATTCTCTGATCTGGGAGTGGGATTACCCCCGGACCAATCAGATTCACTCTTTATGGTGAGGCTGTGTTCAGCTTCCCCTCAGGTTGATGCCTGGATTGGGGAGGGGAAGGTAATCAAAAGCAGAAGTCTGTTAGGAAGGTGTACATGAGTGCTGGTGAAGGTTGAGGCGAGAGTTCAAGGTAGGCGGCAGCCAGTGGTGTTCATTCTGTTCAGTTCAGTCGCTCAGTCGTGTCCGACTCTTTGTGACCCCATGGACTGCAGCACGCTAAGCTTCCCTGTCCATCACCAACTCCTGGAGCTTGCTAGAACTCATGTCCATTGAGTCAGTGAGCCATCCAACCATCTCATCCTCTGTCATCCCCTTCTCCTCCTGCTTTCAATCTTTCCCAGCATCAGGGTCTTTTCCAGTGAGTCAGTTCTTCCCATCAGATGGCCAAAGTTTTGGAGCTGCAGGTTCAGCGTCAGTCCTTCCAATGAATATTAAGGACTGATTTCTGTTAGGGTGGACTGGTGTGATTTTCTTGCAGTCCAAGAGACTCTCAAAAGTCTTCTCCAACACCACAGTTCAAAAGCATCAATTCTTCGGCGCTCAGCTTTCTTAATGGTCCAGCTCTGACATCCATACATGATTACTGGAAAAGCCATAGCTTTGACTAGACGGGCATTTGTCGGCAAATATCTGCTTTTTAATATGCTGTCTAGGTTGGTCATAGCTTTTCTTCCATGGAGCAAGCGTCTTTAATCTCATGGCTGCAGTCACCATCTGCAGTGATTTTGGAGCCCAAGAAAATAAAATCTGTCATTGTTTCCAATGTTTTCCCATCTATTTGCCATAAAACGATGGGACCAGATCCCATGATTTTAGTTTTCTGAATGTTGAGTTTTAAGCCAGCTTTTTCACTCTCCGCTTTCACTTTCCTTAAGAGGTTCTTCAGTTCTTCTTTGCTTTCTGCCATAAGGGTGATGTCATCTGCGTATCTAAGGTTATTGATATTTCTCCTGGCAATCTTGATTCCAGCTTGTGCTTCTTCAAGCCCAGTGTTTCTCATGATGTACTCTGCATAGAAGTTAAATAAGCAGGGTGACAATATATAGCTTTGATGTACTCCTTTCCCAATTTGGAACCAGTTTGTTGTTCCATGTCTGGTTCTAACTGTTGCTTCTTGACCTGAATACAGATTTCTCAGGAGGCAGGTCATGTGGTCTGGTATTCCCATCTCTTGAAGAATTTTCCAGTTTGTTGTGATCCACACAGTCAAAAGCTTTAGCATGGTCAATAAAGCAGAAGTAGATGTTTTCCTGCAACTCTCTTGCTTTTTCTATGACCCAATGGATGTGAGTAATTAATGACACCAATTACAGAAGAATGAAAGGCAGAGCTTTTCTTTACATCTTTGAGAAGATGCCCCATCTCAGCCACATCCATACTAGTCTAAGGCATCATCATCTCTTGATGTAGCCATTGCAATAGCTTCTCTGTTTTCCCCACATTCTCTCTTTATGGCCCACCCACCCAATCCATTCTTTACTGACATCAAGTCACATTTTAAAAATGCACACTTAATTTGCCCTGCATGGTTCCCCATTGCTCTTAAGATAAAACCCAAACCTACACTGACTTAAATGGACCTAAAGGATCTGGCTTCCCCCCGCTGCCTACATCAGCTTTGGTCACTTTCTTCCCTCCCTCACTTGCTGTATCTTTATGCCTTGAAATCTGTTCTCTCAACTACCTTGAACCTTGAAGGAACTCCTTTCCTTCTTGAGCCCTTTCATAAGCTGTTTCTCCTCCAAGTCTGCTATCTTTGCTTTACAAACTCTCACTGAATGCAATGCTTTATGTCCAGAGTCAGTTTCTTCTGGTATTTGTTGGTGGAGTATTTGTTTCTTCACCACATTGATCACAACTGTAATTACAAAGCTTTTTGTGCAATTATTGATTGACTTTAGAAAATGAAAATGTCAGTTGTTCAGTTGTATCCAACTCTTTGTGATCCCATGGACTGTAGCCCACCAGACTCCTCTGTCCATGGGATTCTCTAGCCAAGAATACTGGAGTGGGTTGCCATTCCCTTCTCCAGGGGATCTTTCAGACACAGGGGTCAAACTTGCAGGTGGATTTTTTACCGTCTGAGTCACTAGGGAAACCCATTGTAACCATTATGAAGGCAGGGAAAGGTTTGGTCCTTCTTTGCTGTATCCTCCAGAATCTGGCATGCAGAAGATGCTCAATAAGTCATGGAATTATTTAGGACTCTTGAGGTGGCAAGCAATAGAAACTCCCCGCATTCTTTAGATTATAACCTCAGCTGTTATACTAGAGAGCCGGAGTACCAGGATCTCAATAAAACAAAAACTTCTTTCTCTCACGTCTTGGTATAACCATCCATGGGCTGACGTGGCAGCTCCATGATGTTACATACCCAGGCTCTTTAGGTCTTTGCTCTAGCATCCCCTTGAATGCTGCTCCTATCTTTCTGATGCAATGGAGCTTATGGCCTCATCAATATTCCTGTAAGCAAGAAGAGAGAAAAGTAAAAGGGCAGGGGAAGATTTATTCCTTTTACTCAGGGATACCACCCAGAAGTTACAAGCTTTCTGCTTACATCCATTGACCAGAGTGTGGTCATGTCATCACTTGGTTGTAAGGAGGCAGGCAGAAATATGGTCTTTAATTTGGGCAGCCACATGGACAACCCAAAATCAGAGGTCATCAAGGGCAGAATGGATATCAGCAGAAAATTATCACTACCTCGAGCAAGGGTGGGCAATTTATTGCCTCACATAATCCCTAAAACTTGGTTAATAACCAAACCTCATGAAGGATGGGGACACTCTGGGCCTCAGAACAAGGAGAACTAGAACAGATTCTCCTTCCCCCTTCAATTCAGCTCTCTTTGCCTATCACTTCTTTTTAATGTGACAGTCCCTGAATTATACATCTTACAATGTTCACAGTCAGAAAGAGACTGGATTTTTATATTGGCTCCTGGGAAAGTCCAATGCCCACTTTGAATTAAGGAATGTGGTCAGAGAGATTGGGT
Organism: Ovis aries; assembly: GCF_016772045.2. NCBI lineage: Eukaryota > Metazoa > Chordata > Mammalia > Artiodactyla > Bovidae > Ovis > Ovis aries. Next base: position 18,377,884 of record NC_056077.1, on the reverse strand, counting down.
GCTGCAAGAACATTGTCCTAAAACTAAGTAGATAAACACAGATACCTTAACAGGACATAAAGACAGATAAAGTGAATGAATCAGTGAATGCACATCCTTACCTGTCATCTGGTATTTCTGGCTAATATTCATATGTCAGCACCTCGAAGGCTAAAGCCTCCATGTGATCCCATTTCTATCTCCCCAGATGCTGAGATCATTCAGTGAACACTTGTTGAAGCAGAGTCAAAGAATCAATACTTGACATTAATGTCAGGCAGTACCATAAAAATGATCAGTGGACTAAATACATAGTAAGGCGCAAGAATGGCAAAAGTTAGCAACTGTGCAATGGAAAAGCTAATGGTGCACTTGGAAAAGGCCTAAGACTGTGGTTGCTGAGTTTGTGCTTTGTGTCCAGCTGATAGGAGGTCTTCAGGGTGCAATAAGGGCAGCACGTGCTAATTGAGGCCAGAAATCGTGTTCATTACCAAAGTGTTTCTGTTATCCTTTACATCTAAATGAGACCCAGTGGGGTAAGTTTGGAACATGATTATCATGGATTTTACAAGATGGCTTATTAACATAATTCCCCTAATTAGGAATCAAAGAAGCTCTTGTTGAAAATTTTCCACTAAATATTACAGGGCCATAATTCCTGCATCATTAGGTGTCTAGCTCTGAATTCTAATTGCAAACCTTCCCCTGTGATCTGTGAATGGCTCAGTTCTAGAGGGATTTCTTTCATTTAATCAACATTTACTGAGCTCCTACATATTTAGTAATTTGGTATTGAACATAACAGAGGTAAGAGATAGTCCCTGACCTCAGGAAGCTCACAGTCTAATAGACGGGACAGAGAAGTAGACAGGTGATTGGAATTCCAAAGATATATGTGTGTGCATGTAAGGGGCTGTGGGTAGAGAGGGAGGGAGGGAAAGAGAGAATAAATGAAAAAGCTGTTTTGGAAAAACCTAACAGTTCTCAGCTTGATGGAGAGAATTGAGTTGGGGTACAAGGGTCAGAGAAAGCTTTCTGAACTAGGCTCATAGTAGGAAGAAAGGTACTTCTGGTTGGGGACTAGCATATACAAAAGCCCAGAGACATGAAGGACAATGCCAGGACCAGGGACCCACAGCCAGGCAGTTCAGCAATTCTGGTAATTATAGCAAAACAAGAAGTGGAGATAGACATGTCTGTATTGGTGGGTGAGGGTCAAACCACTACACACCTTGGAAACCAAGGTAAGGCAGTGTTTTCAAAGGCTAAGAGGGAAAGTGAGAGACGGAGGAGAATTATGATCAAAAGCACTTTAGGTATGATGCCTGGAGCATTATCCTCCTAGAAAAGTCCATTCTGGTCACTGCAGAGCCCTATCAATCCTCTGTCTCATACCTGCCATCTTGACATGCCATAGTCCTTGACACTGGTTACAACTTGATCTCACCGTTGATGGGTCTGGAGGAAGATTACCTGATCCAAGTCAGATCAATCAGGCTTCAGGAACATTCTAAAGTTGGGTGTAAAATGTTGTTTGCATTTTAGGGGGACCAAACAGTTTGACTTTTCTTAGGCTATCAGAGGATTCCACCAACCTCTCAATTACTGAGGCTCAAACTAGGAGATGGGGGTGAGGGAACCACATAAAAAGGCTCACTATTTGCCACTTGTGTGATCAAAAAAAAAAAAAAAAAAAAAGGAATGTTTTTACAAAGCACAAGGTACTCCTAGTCCCTCTGCTCCAAATTTTGCTTCTGGGCTTTTCATTATTTCAGTCCCATGCCCACCTCACTTTTTTCTGTCTGACATGATACAGTGACTATCATATGAGAAATGGTGAGATGGACTATAATAAATACATTGCTTAAGCAAGGAAAGTTGACAGGAATATAAATATGGGGCATGATATATAAAGCCCCACACATCCCAGTGGCCTCATTTATTAAAACCTTGCCATGCTAAATTTACAAACAGTACTCGTGTCTATATGGGTTCTCATAAAATACTGCTTGTTGCTATTGCTCATGTTCAAACCCTCCTCGATTTCACTATTAGCTGACCTTTTTCTATGTAAACCTCAAGACCTAGCTAGAGTTCACCAGGGACTCGGCCTTTATGTGTGTTCAGGGTAGGCTTTGGATTAAAGTGAAGATATGAAACTCTAGTCCAGGTTAGAATGAGAGTTAAATCCTAACTGCAAGATTCACGGTCTCTGAGTAATTCCCACCGTTAGCCACTCATCTAATCAATCTTGAGCCAGCCCCCAAATCAACAAAGTTTACTGATCTAATTAATATTTAATAAACATATGCCCTGTCCTGAGTATGCCAGAACAGAATGAATAGGCCGCAGCCCTTGCCTTGTAAGTACTCAGACTAGTAAGAAGGAACTAAATATACAAATGCATAGTTTTAACATATTGTGATAAGTGGTGTAAGTGACTGAAAAGGCAAATAACCATAACAGTTGAGAGTCTGTGGTGGGCCAGGCACTTTGCTGTTTGTATGCCGCAGTCCTGTATTTACATAAGAATCTTCACTTTAGGATTACAGAAAACAAAGCTCACAGATGGAAGGGACTTGCCTGAGTCAAAGAGTGAAAGATTTTTTTTTTAATTCGAGCAGAGTTGATTTACAATGTGTTAATTTCTGCTGTATAGAATGTGATAGTTTATATACATATATATAAACATAGATATATGTGTATTCTTTTTCATGTTCTTTTCCATTATGGTTTATCACAGGGTATTGAATCTAGTTCCCTGAGCTCTACAGTAGAACCTTGATGTTTATTCATTCTATTTATCATTCCTATCTGCTAACCCCAAACTCCCAATCCTTCCTTCCCCTAACACCTACCCCCTTAACAACCACAAGTCTCTTCTCTATGTCTGTGAGCTTGTTTCTGTTTCATCGAGAGTTTCAATTGTGTCATATTTTAGATTTCACATATCAGTTCAGTTCAGTTCAGTTCAGTCACTCAGTCATGTCTGACTCTTTGCGACCCTGTGAATCGCAGCACGCCAGGCCTCCCTGCCCATCACCATCTCCCGGAATTCACTCAGACTCACGTCCATCGAGTCGGTGATGCCATCCAGCCATCTCATCCTGGGTCGTCCCCTTCTCCTCCTGCCCCCAAGCCCTCCCAGCATCAGAGTCTTTTCCAATGAGTCAACTCTTCGCATGAGGTGGCCAAAGTACTGGAGCTTCAGCTTTAGCATCATTCCTTCCAAAGGAATCCCAGGGCTGATCTTCTTCAGAATGGACTGGTTGGATCTCCTTGCAGTCCAAAGGACTCTCAAGAGTCTTCCCCAACACCACAGTTCAAAAGCATCAATTCTTCGGCGCTCAGCTTTCTTCACAGTCAAACTCTCAAATCCATACATGACTACTGGAAAAACCATAGCCTTGACTAGATGGACCTTAGTTGGCAAAGTAATGTCTCTGCTTTTGAATATACTATCTAGGTTGGTCATAACTTTTCTTCCAAGGAGTAAGCGTCTTTTAATTTCATGGCTGCAGTCACCATCTGCAGTGATTTTGGAGCCCCAAAAAATAAAAGTCTGACACTGTTTAAGTGATACCATGTGATATTTTTCTTTCTTTATCTGACGTTTCTTTTAGCATGATACTCTCTAGTTCTATCCAAGTTGCTACAAATGGCATTATTTTATTCTTTTCTGATGGCTGAGTAGTATCCCATTGTACTCACGTACCACGTCTGCTTTATCCATTCATCTGTCGATGGACATTTAGATTATTTCTATGCCTTGGGTATTATAAATAGTGCTACTATGAACAAAAGAGTGCATGCTTCATTTTGAATTATAGTTTTGTCTGGGTATAACAACAACAACGGTAATTCTATTTTTAGTTTTTTTGAGGAACCTCTGTACTGGTTTCCATAGTGGCTGTACCAACTTACCTTTCCAACAACAGTTGAGGAGGGTTCCCTTTTCTCTACTCCTTCTTTCTCCAACATTTGCTCTTTGTAGACTTTTAAATGATGACCATTCTGACTGGTGTGAGGTGATAACCTCATTATAGTTTTGATTTGCATTAATCTTCATATGCCTATTGGCCAGCAAACAATGAGATATTTCAATCCAGGTCTGTCTAAATCTAAATGCTGTGCTTTATTATCTGGTTCCTTTTTACTGTAGCCCTCAAGATGAGTGAGGACTTTCCATGCAGGGTCAGCACCAGGTAACAGCTGATGGGCTTCAAGGCGCCCCCACTTACCTGCTTCAACTCCTTGTTCCTATTCCTCCCCTTCCCTAGATCACACTTAAAGGACTGTTGGCATTGCCCTTGGTCCATGCTGATGAAAATGTATTGGTTACCACCTGCCCACCATCCATTCCCTTTTCTTCTTTTACTGTAACCCTAGTATCGCTTCCCCTCTCTCTATCCCTGGGCTCAGATAGAGCTGATCCCACTCACATGACCCACTCCCAGGCAAGCACAGCCATGGTGACTGATTCAGGGGTGAGCATGCAATCCAGCCCAGCCCAAATGGAATGAACTTGGGGGCTATTGCTGGAATTGCTTGGAAAGAGGTTCTGTTGACTTGGGTTGGCAAGGAGATGGAGTGTAAGCCTCAAGCTGTCCTTGGCCATTTCTGTCTCCCTGAGGGGAGAACTTGCTATAGAATTAAGTCAACAAAGAGAAAACTGAGCCAAAAAAATGGAAAGAGCCTGGTCTTGATTCCCTTTTCAGTTCATTTTCAGTACTGGTTATAGCCATGCCCCAAACCTGCACTACCACAGACTCTCCAGGTTCATGAGGCAGTAAATGCTCTTTTTAGCTTAGGCTAACTTGAATTAGATTTCTGTCATTTCAGCCTAGAGTCCTAATTAGTAGATACCACGTGTCTTATCTCTGAACTCCTAGAGGCTGGAGCTGAGACTCTGGTAAGCTTCCCCTCTACCCCCAGCTCTCCGGCTCTCCATCCAAGCAGCAGAGTAAAGAATTCAGTTGGTCTCATACCCAGAATTCTCTTTCAATTCACTCCCTCATTGGCCTCTGTGAACCTGGAAGAAAAAATTGAGAGCTGTCTCCTTGTATGGCTTGAGGAAAAAACTAAATTGGGCATTTTAAAATTTACTCTCCTATATGAGTTTTTAGAAGAAAGGTGGATGGTGGACAGCTGACCTCGTAATAAATTAAATGTCCTCCCATTATAGCACTAAATAAATAAAAGTGGATATGAAATTATATGTGAAGGATGATTAAACCATGAGCAGATACATGGGGTGGGGGTGGGGAAATGGGTTTAAAACATACTGCTAACTACAAAATAGAAAAGAAAACTGATGGAGATTTATCACAGGCCACCATTTAAATATATTAAAATCACATGCATTATAGACATATATCAAAAAAACATTAGAGCAAATGTTTGTGAGGGACAGGGAGGGGAATAGAGAATGGGAATAAACAGGGTAGGGCAATAAGTAAAATGAGAAGAGTATTGCAATGATGATTCTAGAAGTAGGAACATCTCAGCTCTTTGCATCTGAGATCATAAACAGGAACAGAAGGGAGGAAGGAAACTTGGAGGAAACACTCCGAAATATTAGCAGTTGTTGTATAGTCAGGGAGCATTCGGAGAAGGCGATGGCACCCCACTCCAATACTCTTGCCTGGAAAATCCCGTGGATGGAGGAGCCTTGTGGGCTGCAGTCCATGGGGTCGTAAAGAGTTGGACACGACTGAGCGACTTCACTTTCACTTTTCACTTTCATGCATTGGAGAAGGAAATGGCAACCCACTCCAGTGTTCTTGCCTGGAGAATCCCAGGGACAGGGGAGCCTGGTGGGCTGCCGTCTATGGGGTTGCACGGAGTTGGACACGACTGAACTGACTTAGCAGCAGCAGCAGCAGGGAGCATTTGACTATCAGGAAGAGAAACTCATGCAAGGAAGCTCAATTAAAAGGAGACTGGTCTCATGGACACACCTGTTGACAACTCAGGCTGGTCTCAAAGAGCTGTAATCTTGGCTATTCTTTCACCTAGCTCTTTATCAGAGCCACATGCTCCCTCATATCTGCCTCTTATCCTATCCTCCTGCTTCACTCCCTGCAGACCAGCTCTTTGTTCATTCATCAGCCCCCACAGGACCCATCGTGGAGGCCTCAGTGGCCCATGTGCCTCTGCAGTTCAGCAGCTCTTAGTTTCCCCAGCTAATGGTCTCTGTGGCTCTATTCTAAATCAGGATGGGCAGATGTGACTGGCCCAGCTTGAGTCAGCTATTTACCCCTAGTCTAACACAGGATGATAGTGAAGAGGAGTGGGGGGGATGGAAGGGAAATGAAAATGGGCCTGGAGGCTAAGACAGTGGGAGGAAAAGATTAGTATAACTTGTGCAGACTGTCCCTCGGTGCTGAGATTATGGGTGATTACTTTCTTTATAATTGTTAGCAGGATCCAGTATTTCTAAAATGCATGTGTTAAAAAAAAAAATAAAAAATAAAATAAAATGCATGTGTTAAATAGAAATGACTAGTGTTTAAAGGGACAAGCTCTGAAGTTAGACAAAATTGGGTTCAAATTCTTATGTTTCCACCTCCTAGGCATGTGACATGAGTAACTTCCTTCACTTCCTTCTCTGAGCCCTTCTTTCTTCCTCTGAAATGTAGGTGAAGTGGTAACCTTCTCATAAGCTCTTGTAACCATTAAATGAGACAACAAAGCTAAAGCATTGAGCACAGTGTCTAATTAATAATAATCACTCAGAAATATTATTCTACATTATTGTTCAGTCAGTTCAGTTGTTCAGTGTGTCTGACTCTTTGTGACCCCATGGACTGCAGCACACCAGGCCTCCCTGTCCATCTCCAACTCATGGAGTTTACTCAAACTCATGTCCATTATTGTTAGCATATGATCTTTATAATTACAAACTCTTAACCAAAACAAAACCCCTCATGTCATATGTCAGTAATCATTGAACTCTGTTGGTACTCTATTCTCCTGCCTTCTTCCTCCTTGGAATATAGAATTTATCTGTGCTGAAAATGGTTGTTGGAGATTACCTCTGTATACCGTGTCCCCCTCCCCTACACATGTAACCAATGAATCAAGCTTCCTTTTCCTAGTAGCCCTGGCTTACTCACCCTAATTGATCATTATAAGGCATGCTCAGGGGGTCCCTGGGCTCTTATGTTAATTGACCGCACACAGACCTCATGCGGAACTCCCCAGTCCTCCAAAGTCTGAGCAGACTACTCCCTCCTGCACCCACAGTGCATTCTGGGAGCCTTCAGAGGGGAGAAGGTCAGCAGGTGGTGCATCTGATCTATTAATTAGGAGCATGGTGAGAGCTTTGACTCCAAGCCTAGCTAATTGCATAATTAATTCTCCACCCATCCTCCATCCCAGTTCCCAGTTCAAAAGGCTGTCCTGGCCTGCCATCCCTGTTTGTTGCTGGGGAGATGGGTAGCCCTGCTCAGATTTGTCCATGGCAGAGGCGGCCCCTTGCCCTCCTCCTGCCCCTCATTTCTTAGGCTGAAAAAACGGACTACGAAAATGTCTTTGAGAGCATCTGGGAATGAAAGTGGACCAACTTCCTCAAAATGTTGTGTGAGGATCATAGGAAATAGCAGAGTGAAAAGGAGCTTTTCAAGGGGAAAAACCTCAACCTGCTTCAATAAGCAAAGCCTGTTGACCTAATCCTCAGAGATTGTTGTGCCAGATACACCTTGTTCTTCCTCCCCTGCCCATATCTGTTCTCCTCTTTACATAGGAACCCTGCTTTTGCTTATGGCATCCACATGTGCAATCAAAGTGTCTTTCCCAGGCTTTCTTGAGTGAGGAGTGCCCCAGGATAGTGAGATGTTGGGAGTAGACCTCAGAGAGGGTGACCCTGCACCAATAATAAAGGGGGGTGCATAGAGGAGGGAGCTTTTGCCTCCAGCCCTTCACCTTCTTTTTGGTCGCTTGATGACAGATGGAATGCCTGAAGGTGGAGCGATGATTTTGCAACCATGAAGAAAAATGCCAACCTCTAAGGATGACTGAGATGAAAAATGGAGGGAGTCTGGGTTTCTAATGGCACTGTGAACAGCCATAGCAGCCAGGACTGCCTCTCAGGATTTGTTGCTGTGTGAAAAAATAAAGCCCTTTTTGGTCGTTTTTTGTGGGCAGCTATTACCTGCATTTGAAAAAAACTCCTGACTGATACAAATGTTGACATTAGCCTAACACATAGATGAATCAATGTATAGTAGTAATAGTAGCAATAATAACAAAATACAATGAGCATATGCTATAGACAACATTGTTAGGAAGATTGCACAAGTTAAAGTAGTTAAAACTCTTAGTACAATGACAGGAACATGGCAAACATTCACATACCTTGGTTTTTATTAGATCTTAAAGTTGAGAGTGTTTATAAGACTTATCGAAGGCAATGGCACCCCACTGCAGTACTCTTGCCTGGAAAATCCCATGGCCAGAGGAGCCTGGTATGCTGCAGTCCATGGGGTCGCTAAGAGTCGGACACGACTGAGCGACTTCACTTTCACTTTTCACTTTCCTGCATTGGAGAAGGAAATGGCAACCCACTCCAGTGTTCTTGCCTGGAGAATCCCAGGGATGGGGGAGCCTGGTGGGCTGCCATCTATGGGGTTGCACAGAGTCGGACACAACTGAAACGACTTAGCAGCAGCAGCACGACTTATCAAGAAGTCTTTAATAAGATTTATCAAGAAGTTGGGAAAGTAACCAATAACCAAGATATGGGAACCACAGAAGTGATTACACTGATTTCAGGCTCAGGATCTTTCCCCATTAGGCAGTGTCCTGGACCTGCCTCTTATAAACTGTGAGTGTTCAGGCAAATTACTTAATCTTTTGGAACCTCAGTTTCCTATTCTGCAAAATGGGGAAATTATGAGGATTAAATAAGATGTGCCCATTGGTTATTACTCGTGGTTCATTCCTCATAGAGGTGGACAGGAATTTCAAAGAGAATCTCTCAGGGCATTGAGAAAGGTTGAAAGACAACCTCCCAGACTTTCAGCAAAGGTGTTTTAACAGCAGACCCCATAATAAACAAGAGGAGGGATGCAGAATGTTCCTTGCTTTGGTAAAAATTTCTCAGAGAGGCAGTAAATTACTGAATCCTTGTTTCAGCTAAATCAAACATACTGCAAGATTCCATTGGCATTTAATACTGATATTATAGCCCCAGGAATAACAAGTGAAAGTAATTAAGTTTAATGATTCCAACGAACCCAATAAGCTTGATTGCAGTGTGTATGCCTAATTATCTTCCTTTTTTTGTTGTGTGTGCATGGTATAAATAAGGCCTATTTGTTAAAAAAAGAAAAGGCACTAATTTTAAGATGCAATAGGAAAAATTGCATCTGCAGCACCTTTTTCTGAAGGGCTCGCTGGAAACCCTGAGTGGGGAGAAAGTCACTTGGTTTGTCACAGTAGCAAAGGAGGGATGATGTAATGCTCAAGTCTCTAAACTATGAGACAAAACCAGCTTTCCCAGCAGCAGAGGAGGAAACCAAGGAGGCCTCTATCTTCTAGGGGACTCTGGGGCCCCTATCTTCTCTTCATGAAGGTAAAGGAAAAACAGAGGTGGGTAGAGGCTAGATGCATACTCTAGGGGAGGTATACAGTCCTCCGGCATTGAGTCTGTTCTGCTCACCTGGAGAGATGCCCCAGTGGTAGGTGAATCATTGGCCCCAATGCCTCAACACTTCCTGTATCCAGGTCTTTGACATGTGACTTTCACTGCTTTCCATTAAAAGGATGAAACATATTTCCCCATCCCTTCACTTTGAGTTCAAACATGTGACTTGCTTTGGATAACACAATGATGTGTAAGTGACAGGCTGCCAGCTACAAGCCTAGGGCTAAAGAGATCTTGAACGTTTCCATTTACCATCTTGTGTTTCTGCCATTGCCATGTGACCATGCTTGGATGAATCTGGTGGTCCCAGGTGGAGAAGAAGGGACACATGGAGCAGAGGCATTGAGTCAAGCCCAGCGAGACCCCAGCCAAGTCTCAAATATGAAATTTAAATAAATATTTATTGATTTATATATTAAGTGCCACTGGGATTTTGGGTTTTTTAATGGAGTATAAGGGCATTGGTACAACAGTGAAAACTTTGAAATGCTTTGAGAATTTTGTAACAACAAGCAATTTTCTGGGAAACAGTTTCCAAGATTTCAGGGGATTCTGATTACTGTGTCTGACTCAAGGGAAATTAGAACCCCCTTGAAACAATTAACCACATCTCTCTGTACTCAACCACAAGCTGAAAACTCCCAAGGCCTTCTCGACTCTTCTCTTAGATTTCCATTCTTTTCTCAATTCCAAGTTCAGTAGCATCACATTAGTAATTATGGGATTATTTATACCATACAAATTGATGAAAGCTACAAAACCAGGGTTTTCCCCCCAGAGAGCCAGTTTAGGATACCCATGCCTCCAGCAATCTATCAATCAAGTCATCTTGCTGCTTTGGTAGCAGCAGGGTCTCTTGAAAGTAGTCTTTTCCTCCTCATTCTTGATTCCACTGTCCTTGCTCAGGGGCTGCCTGGAGCTGCAGATCAAATGTCAGAGTCAAATGATCAATGTTCAAATCCTGCCTACTTACCAGTTGTGTGATCCTGGTTAGTTCTTAAAATATTCTAATCTTCCTTCTCCACATGTGTAAAATGTAAATAATCAAACAGCACTTAACTACTAGGGTTATTAGAAAGGGTCAAAGAGATAATCCAGACAAAGCAGGCAGCAATGCATCTGACACCTCCTAAACACCTAAGAACAGTAAAGAAGGCTGAGACCTGAAGAATAGATGCTTTTAAATTGTGCTGCTGGAGAAGACTCTTGAGAGTCCCTTGGACATCAAGGAGATCAAGTCAGTCAATCCTAAAGGAAATCAACCCTGAACATTCATTGGAAGGATTGAGACTGAAGCTGAAGCTCCAATACTTTGGCTACCTGATGTGAAGAGCTGACTCACTGAGAAAGTGATGCTGGGAAAGATTGAGAGCAAGAGGAGAAGGGGGTTGACAGAGGATGAGGTGGTTGGGTGTTATTACTGACTCAATGGACATGAGTTTGAGCAAACTCTGGGAGAGGGTGAAGGACAGGAAAACATGGTGTGCTGCAGTTTATGGGGTCGTAAAGAGTCGGACACAGCTTAGTGACTAAAAAACAACAAACACAGAAAAAATGACAGCTATCACTACTTGGTTCACGTTCACACCATCTCTTGCTGCGGTTATTTGCAATGCCTTCCGGCTGTCTTCTCACTTGTTGATCCTGCCCTCTTTCACCCCATTCTCCCCAAAGCAGACAGAGCAAATTTGCAAAAACATAAATATGCTCAAAAGCTTCCAGTCACTTTCCTTTGCCTCCAGGAGACAGCCCCAATTAACAAGTGGGAAACTTGGAGCCTGGAGAGGTTAAGAAATTTTTTCAAGGTCATATAAGCCATGAATAACATGGGTCTGGAATCCAGGCTCTGAATCTCCACATTTGGCCTTCTTAACCACTATGCTATCCTGAGAATGAAAGGAGAGGTGGTGAGGAGGAATGAAAGGATCTATTGAGTGCAGGGCTTCCCAAGTGGCACTAGTGATAAAGAACCTGCCAGCCAAAGCAGGAGACATAAGAGATTAGGGTTCCACTGCTGGGTCAGGATGATCACCTGAAGGAGGGCATGGCAACCCACTCCCAGTATTCTTGCTTGGAGAAACCCATGGACAGAGGAGCCTGAGGGCTATATAGGGTTGCAGAAAGTTGGATGTGACTGAAGTAACATGACGTGACTGAAGTCATAGCAAACACACTCTTCCAACAACACATGAGAAGACTCTACACATAGATATCACCAGATGGTCAACACCGAAATGAGACTGATTATATTCTTTGCAGACAAAGATGGAGAAGCTCTATACAGTCAGCAAAAACAAGACCGGGAGCTGACTGTGGCTCAGATCATGAATTCCTTATTGCCAAATTCAGACTTAAATTGAAGAAAGTAGGGAAAACCACTAGACCATTCAGGTATGATCTCAATCAAATCCCTTATGATTATGCATTGGAAGTGAGAAATAGATTTAAGGGACTAGATCTGACAGACAGAGTGCCTGATGAACTATGGACGGAGGTTCGTGATATTGCACAGGAAAGAGGAATCAAGACCATCCCCAAGAAAAAGAAACACAAAAAAGCAAAATGGCTGTCTAAGGAGGCCTTACAAATAGCTGTGAAAAGAAGGGAAGCGAAAAGCAAAGAAGAAAAGGAAAGATATACCCATTTCAGTGCAGAGTTCCAAAGAATAGCAAGGAGAGATAAGAGTCTTCCTCAGTGATCAATGCAAAGAAATAGAAGAAAAGAACAGAATGGGAAAGACTAGAGATCTCTTCCAGAAAATTAGAGATACCAAGGGAATATTTCATACAAAGATGGACTCGATAAAGGACAGAAATGGTATGGACCTAACAGGAGCAGAAGATATTAAAAAGGGGTGGCAAGAATACACAGAAGAACTCTTCACAAACCATATAATATATGATGGTGTGATCACTCACCTGGAGCCAGACATCCTGGAATGTGCAGTCAAGTGGGCCTTAGGAAGCATCACTATGAACAAAGATAGTGGAAGTGATAGAATTCCAGCTGAGCTATTTCAAATCCTGAAAGATGATGCTATGAAAGTGCTGCATTCAATATGCCAGCAAATTTGGAAAACTCAGCAGTGGCCACAGGACTGGAAAAGGTCAGTTTTCATTTCAATCCCAAGGAAAGGCAATGCCAAAGAATGCTCAAACTACCACACAATTGCACTCATCTCACACACTAGGAAAGTAATACTCAAAATTCTCCAAGCCAGGCTTCAGCAGTACATGAACTGTGAACTTCAGATGTTCAAGCTGGTTTTAGAAAAGGCAGAGGAACCAGAGATCAAATTGCCAACATCCGCTGGATCATGAAAAAGCAAGAGAGTTTCAGAAAAACATCTATTTCTGCTTTATTGACTATGCCAAAGCCTTTGACTGTGTGGATCACAATCAACTGTGGAAAATTCTTCAAGAGATGGGAATACCAGACCACCTGACCTGCCTCTTGAGAAATCTGTATGAGGTCAGGAAGCAACAGTTAGAACTGTACATGGAACAACAGACTGGTTCCAAATAGGAAAAGGAGTATGTCAAGGCTGTATATTGTCACCCTGCTTATTAAACTTATATGCAAAGTACATCATGAGAAATGCTGGACTGGAAGAAACACAAGCTGGAATCAAGATTGCCAGGAGAAATATCAATAACCTCAGCTGTGCAGATGACACCACCCTTATGGCAGAAAGTGAACAAGAACTAAAGAGCCTCTTGATGCAAGTGAAAGAGGAGAGCGAAAAAGTTGGCTTAAAGCTCAACATTCAGAAAACTAAGTTCATGGCACCCATCACCTCATGGGAAATAGATGGGGAAACAGTGGAAACAGTGGTTGACTTTATTTTTCTGGGCTCCAAAATCACTGCAGATGGTGATTGCAGCCATGAAGTTAATAGACACTTACCCCTTGGAAGGAAAGCTGTGACCAACCTAGACAGCCTATTAAAAAGCAGAGACATTACTTTGTCAACCAAGGTCCATCTAGTCAAGGCTATGGTGTTCCAATGATCATGTATGGATGTGAGAGTTGAACTATAAGGAAAGCTGAGCGCCGAAGAATTGATGCTTTTGAACTGTGGTGTTGGAGAAGACTCTTGAGAGTCCCTTGGACTTCAAGAAGAGCCAACCAGTCCATCTTCAAGGAGATCAGTCCTGGGTGTTCATTGGTAGGACTCCTTTTGAAGCTGAAACTCCAATACTTTGGCCGACTGATGCAAAGAGCTGAGTCATTTGAAAAGACTCTGATGCTGGGAAAGATTGAGGGCGGGAGGAGAAGGGGACGACAGAGGATGAGATGGTTGGATGGCATCACTGACTCAATGGACATGGGTTTGGGTGGACTCTGGGAGCTGGTTATGGACAGGGAGGCCTGGCATGCTGCAGTTCATGGGGTTGCAAAGGGTCGGACATGACTGAGCGACTGAACTGAGCTGAACTGAAGTACCTTAGCACACACTTATAGCATAACTGCCATTACCAAACCAAAGCAATCTGGGCCCAGGATACCTCCCAGCTGGGAGTAAAGGGCTTCTGACATCCTGCCTGAGGAAAAACACTCCTGTAGGTGGCATGGCCAAGTTGGGCCAAAAGATTGTTTTGGTCACAGAATCTGACAAGCCTGAATTCTGGCCCCTAGCTGCTATTCAGTCACTGTGTGACCTTGGGCAAATTACATTTCCAAGCATTTGTTTTCTTATCTGCAAAACAAGGAACATAATAGCAGCTAGTATAAATAGTTGCAAGAATTAAATAAGATAATGTGTACAAAGAGCTTTACATGAAAAGAAATATACCCATGATAGCTCTCATGCTAGTGATTGTCACTTTCTGACTAAAGCAACTTCCTTCTGGGTAGATAATCTGCCTGGAAACTTTCTAACCTGTGCTAGATTGTAGAAGAATACCTCTCTACCTTTAAGACATAGAAAATAGCATAAATACTACCTAGGAAGGAAGACTTTGTGTCTTCAATGTGCGTGTGTTTTTCAAACAAAGTGAAAAAGCTCAGTCAACTTTGATCAAAGGCCCCAGGCTCTCGCCTTGCTGCTACTTTTCCCTAAAGTCCCCACTTCTTGGCAGAGTATCAGCTGGGTGAGCTCCTCCTTTCTCCAGCTTGATTAGCTTTCCCTTGTTAACTGACAGGGTTCAATGCAATTTAATTTCATTGGGAGGAAGTGGTTCAGAAATTATGGTCATTTAATTTCTGCAAGGCAAGTAAAGGGTTGCCTTTCCCAAATGATTTTTCTGTCATTTATTCCCCTTAAAATGAAAAGTACAGTGGTTAATACAATGGCTTCAAGGTCATGCTAGATCACCTTTGCAAATAGGAGAAAATTCTTTCTACAGGATTTTAATTAGGTCGAGTACAACTGATTCTTCCTTTGCTGCTTATTCCATTTCCTCTCCTTTCTGTAATTACTGCCAGTGTAACGCTCCTCACACACACAGATGGAGCTGAAGAAAGCCATACGACTATCCTTTATTTCTCCTTCACGCAAGAAAGGTGGGAGTTATCCGCTGCATTCAGTCTTCGTAAATCTGAGGATAACAGTCTTAACAGCCTTACACGTGTGAGTGTCAGCATCATTATAAGAAGTGGGGGGAGGCGGGGGTGGTGGTGGTTCCAAATGTGATGCTAACACTGTGACACACAGGTCTCCCTTTTACCTGGTCCACTCTAAATGATTAGGCATCAGAACAAAGAAAATTAACTCACACGCATGTTGTCAATCAATAAACATGTACCTGCCTATCAAGGTCTTAGAAGGGTGTTAGGTGCATAGGAGTCAGGATTGCAAGGAAGACTGAGGAGCTTAGGTTTGGTGAGACAGTTAGCAGGTAAAACAAATCAACAATAAATTACTTGGTTCTAGAATGGCAAGGACACTGCTCAGAGACAGAGTCAGGGCTGGGATTCAAACCCAAGTTTCTCTGACTCCAGACTCCAAGACAAAAGTGAGAGAAAAGTGAAGAGCAAGATCATACAGGTTGTCTGGACAGTGAAGAAAGCTGGAACAGAACTTTTAAGTGTCCACAAGCTAGGTTCTGTGATAAATGTGTCTCCTCAGACACCTGTAACACCATCTTAATTTTAGCATAGCATTTTCAGTACCTACTATTTGCCTGCTTTGATTGTTTGCTTTATCAGTCTACTCCTCTCTAGAATGTGGACTTCTAGAGAAGAAGGCCATAACTAGCTTGAT
This sequence comes from Ovis aries, assembly GCF_016772045.2. Lineage (NCBI taxonomy): Eukaryota > Metazoa > Chordata > Mammalia > Artiodactyla > Bovidae > Ovis > Ovis aries. The sequence goes on along the minus strand of NC_056077.1, from coordinate 18,362,051 downwards.
CACTGCAGATTAGTCCCCAGCTCCCTGACTGGCACAGAGTAGGTGATCAACAAGTATGATAGATTGCATCACATTTCCCAGAAGCCAAGGGGAGGAGGTGCTACATAGCAAACTCCACCAAGGTACTGTCCATTCCTGCCCGGTGCCCCATTGTATCACCAGCACCTAGGAGAATGCCCGCAGCAGAAGGCAGCTACTCAAGGACCACTAATAAAGGAGAGAGGGAGGAAGGAGAGAGAGAAGGGGAAGAAGAAAAAAGAGAAGGAGAAGAAGGACAGAAAGAGGAAGAAGAAGAAGAAAGAGAAGGAGGAGGAGGAAAGGGATGAGGAAGAGAGGGAAGGAAGGAAGGAAGGGAGGAGAGCGCTCAGCTGCAGCAGGACACTCACACATTTAGTAGTAAGCAGACGGAAGTTCGGTTAAATTGTTATTTCCTTTTACTGATGGACCATCTTGCTAGAGACTGAGCCAAAGAAAGCTCACTGGTCTGAATCCATTCTCAAAAAGACCCAATTGCCTGACCGGTCCACATCCCTGATGACTATCCTCTGTGCATAGCATCCTCACCTGACCCAAAAGGGAAAAGGTCCTCTGGATCTTGCAGGTGTCATCACCGACTTGGATTCCCTTTTCATTCATTTGTGTTTTCCTAAGGAATATTTATTCACGTAGTTTCTGTTTAGGCAATTATTGAAATTATGTCTAATTATGTAATGACAGTAAATAATAATTACCAAGTTGCAACATGTTCTGCTTCTATTATGGGTGAGGATTTTATGCAATTTACTAAGAAATTTTCTAAGGTAGGAATACTGATTAGGAAGAAGGGATGATGTCATTTTGAATATTTGTTGAGCTATCATTATTCCTCCCCAATTGCTATGAGAAAGGCCCTATATATACCTTTTAAAAGTCAGCCCTAGGGCTGTACTCTTTGACTATTAACCACAATTACTATTAATAATAGCTACTTTTTTTTTTTGCCTTGTGTTTTTATTTATTTATTTTTTATTTTTACTTTATTTTGCTTTATAATACTGTATTGTTTTGCCATACATTGACATGAATCAGCCACGGGTGTACATGAGTTCCCAATCCTGAACCCCCCTGCCACCTCCCACCCCATATCATCTCTCTGGATCATCCCCATGCACCAGTCCCAAACATCCTGTATCCTGCATTGAACATAGGCTGGTAATTCATTTCTTACCTGATAGTATACATGTTTCAATGCCATTCTCCCAAGTCATCTCACCCTCTCCCTCTCCCACAGAGCCTAAAAGTCTGTTCTATACATCTGTGTCTCTTTTGCTGTCTCACATAGAGGGTTATCATTGCCATCTTTCTAAATTCCATGTATATGTGTTAGTATACTGTATTGGTGTTTTTCTTTCTGGCTTACTTCACTCTGTATAATAGGCTTTAGTTTCATCCACCTCATTAGAACTGATTCAAATGTATTCTTTTTAATGGCTGAGTAATACTCCATTAAAGCTCAACATTCAGAAAACAAAGATCATGGCATCTGGTCCCATCACTTCATGGGAAATAGATGGGGAGACAGTAGAAACAGTGTCAGACTTTATTTTGGGGGGCTCCAAAATCCCTGCAGATGGTGACTGCAGCCATGAAATTAAAAGACGCTTACTCCTTGGAAGAAAAGTTATGACCAACCTAGATAGCATATTCAAAAGCAGAGCCATTACTTTGCCGACTAAGGTCCGTCCAGTCAAGGCTATGGTTTTTCCTGTGGTCATGTATGGATGTGAGAGTTGGACTGTGAAGAAAGCTGAGCACCAAAGAATTGATGCTTTTGAACTGTGGTGTTGGAGAAGACTCTTGAGAGTCCCTTGGACTGCAAGGAGATCCAACCAGTCTATTCTGAAGGTGATCAACCCTGGGATTTCCTTGGAAGGAATGATGCTAAAGCTGAAGCTCCAGTACTTTGGCCACCTCATGAGAAGAGTTGAAAGTGAAGTCACTCAGTCGTGTCCGACTCTTTGCGACCCCATGGACTGTAGCCTATCAGGCTCCTCCATCCATGGGATTCTCCAGGCAGGAATACTGGAGTGGGTTGCCATTTCCTTCTCCAGGAGATCTTCCCAACCCAGGGATTGAACCCGGCTCTCCCACATTGTAGGCAGACACTTAACCGTCTGAGCCACCAGGGTTGACTCACTGGAAAAGACTCTGATGCTGGGAGGGATTGGGGGCAGGAGGAGAAGGGGACGACCGAGGATAAGATGGCTGGATGGCATCACGGATTCGATGGACGTGAGTCTGAGTGAACTCCAGGAGATGGTGATGGACAGGGAGACCTGGCGTGCTGCGATTCATGGGGTCGCAAAGAGTTGGACATGACTGAGCGACTGAACTGACTGACTGACTGAATACTCCATTGTGTATATGTACCACAGCTTTCTTATCCATTCATCTGCTGATGGACATCTAGGTTGTTTCCATGTCCTGGCTATTAATAATATCTACTCTTAATTTAGTGTTTACAATGTTTCAGAACCACTTTAAATACAAATTAAAGTTCAATGCAAACTTTTGTGGTTTCAAAGACCAGGAAAGTACAGTAAATGACTACAGGAGGCTGGGTTGGGGATCAACAGGGAGCAGTGGGGTCCGTGATGAACCGCAGTGTGATTATACTAAAGGAGACAGCCATTACTCAGCTTCAGCTGAGTATCGCTTTTGGAGATGTGGGAATGGTGCTGTCAATTCTTCTGACCTTTTAGGAGAAGCCAAAAATGTGGATTTTCATGTGAAATTCCCAAATTTTTAAGCTGCTGTGTGTGTCCACAGTCTGTGTGCTGCCCATTTATAATCCCTCAGCCTCGGGCACTTTCCATGAGAAGCCGCTGGGAAAGACTAGTCTTTGAGCAGGGGCTGTATCGACTCTGCTGATTGTGGCATGAAAGAAGGGAGAGAAAAACTGCACTGAGCCAACGTGGAGGCTCTAAGAGGCCATTTCTCACTTTTATTTAAACTCTTATGGAGGTAATTTCAGAGAACAATGAAATATCAGAAGCCTGGTCAGAGTGGAGAGGCGCGTGAAGGGGATGGATGTAATAACTGGCAGCACTGATAAGAAGAGCCAGAAACAGACAAGCCAGAGGCATGAAATCCTTCTCCAAGGTCTCCTCATGTCCCTGGGGCTGGCCAAGGCAGGGATCTGCAGAGAAGGGGTGTCTGGCTGCCCGAGTCAGAGCCCCCCCAGACCAGCAGGGACAGAAAGAGGTTGATCCCTCTTATGTAACAGGGGAAGAGGACATGCATGCTCTTCCTGCTTCTGTTTAACCGTCATAACTCAGAGAAGTCATGGTCAAGTTCCAGTATCTTGATATTCCCTCCCCATAATATCCCTAAACTTCCCCTTTGTGCCATTTGTTATGCATGTGGTTATCTATTTATATGAAATCTACTTTCTCTTACAAATATGGGAGTGGGGATTTTTATCTGTCTTGTTTAGTACTGTCTTTAGAACCTACAGAGCTTGACACATAGTAGGGGCTCAATAAATAATGACTAAAAATAAGTGAATGAATGGTTATTTGACCTTGGGCATGGGTTACTTAATTGCACGGGTTACTCAATAATGTGAAACAGGGAGAAAAATAGTGCCTCTTAGAATCACTGTCTTCTCTGTGCTAGAACACACAGAAAATTTATACACTGTATGTTTCATCTGCTTTCCACAACAGACATGTTAGATCGGCAGGCTTTTCATCTCAAACTTGTACTAAGGAAACACAGGCTTACAGCAGCTAAATGACTTGCTCAAGGTCACAGAGCTAGGGAGTGACACTATGGAGATTCCAATCTGGATTTTTCTGAATTTTCATCTTCTTTCCACAGGATCTTAGAGAGTAAGAACATCATTAGAGTAAACTGGTGGAAGCCAAAGCAAACCTCATAAAGAGATGCATTTGTTCTGGTCTTGAATGGTAAATGAGGATCTGAAACCCAGAGGAAACAGAAAACATATTCTAGGTGGAAGGAATGACTTGGCCAAAAGCCTAAAAATATCAGGTCCATTCAAGAAATGGTGGGTGCTCGTTTTAGATAAAGGGGAGTCCTGGGTGAGGCCGAAACCACATTGTGAAATCTCTGAATGCACTCTTTCTCTCAACAGTTATTTAGTGAGTGCCTGTCTCCTGTATGGCACCATGCTGGGGAGAGGGAGACATGTGCCCTGGCTTCTTGTACCCACAGAGCTGACAGTCTAGCATTTGGCAACACTGACTCCACAGTACTGTGGCAAGGACCAAATGAAGAAGCAGGCAAGAAATGACTTGGAAGAGCTGAACTTACTCTGCTATGTAAATTCTCGCCTCTGTTCTGCTCTATCAGTTAGATGCTTCAGGGCGATTAAGTCAAAACTCAGTTCAAACTGGCTTCACAGAAAGAGGAGTCATTGACATGGGCAAGAGGGAAGCTGGAGAGTAATCTGGCTCTGCTGGAGCCAGGGGCTTTATCAAGAAAGCAGACAACTTCACCACGACTCTCTGCTCAGCTCTCCTCTGTGTGGGACTTCATTCTCAGACAGCCTGGCTCCTCTCAATGGCTCCCGACCTCATACCTCAGTTTCACATCCCACTAAGTTGAAGCTTCTCTTTCTCCATAGCTGAACCTGAGTTCAACTCACTGGCCAGAAAGTGATCACTTGATTATCTTGGAACCAATCACCATGCCGTAGGGATAGAATATGCTAACTGGGGCCTCCTTCTTCCCCACCAACGAAACAAAAAACAGAGGATAAGAGTTAAAGAAAAGTGACTTTACAAAGAAAATCCTGGAGATAATTTTACCAGAAAAATGGTACATTCTGGGAATCAAAAGCATAGCAGGGACCTCCCTGGTGGTCCAGTGGTTAAGAGTCCACTTTTCCACTGCAAGGGATTCAATCCCTGGTCAGGGAACTAAGAATCTGCTTTTGGGGTGGCCAAAAAGATTTTTTTAAAAAAGCATAGCAGTGCACTATTATCTGCATGAGGTTTGTAATCTTAAGAAATCTCACGTTATCAAAAATCACATTATAAATACATCTCACTTGCGAGGCCAAATTTCAGGGGGGCTTTGGCAGAAATTTCAATAACAAGGTTGTCTTTTTTTAAGACAGGTGTGATATTTTGTCATTGGAAGCTATAAAACTGATGAGACATCATTGAGTATAGCCTTGGCAGCACTTAAGATCAGATCCAAATCAATGAGCTTCCAGAATGGTCATTCTGGAACCACAGGAGTGGTTGCTGAACATTAAATCACTAGGAGAGCCTTTAAAATGCTGATGCCTAAGCCTTACCCACAATGATTCTGATTTAATTTGTCTCAGGTGTGGTTTGCTGGTGAGTATTTTTTAAACAGTAGTTCTCAATTGTGAAACCCGGAGAGTTTTTTAAACCCCAGTTGTGTCCAACTCTTTGCAACCCCATGGACTGTAGCTCCCCAGGCTCCTTTGTCCATGAAATTCTCCAAGCAAGAATACTGGAGTGGGTATCATTCCCTTCTCCAGAGGATCTTCCCAACCCAGGTCAGGAATCCCAACCCAGGGATCAAACCCAGGTCTCCTGTATTGCAGGCAGATTCTTTACCATCTGAGCCACCAGGGAAGCCCTTAGACCCCAAAGTTCAAGCTAAAACCCAAACCAATTTATTGATACATCATAATTTATGAAGGTAAGACCCAGCTAGTATACATTGAAGCTTCCATGAGCATCATTTTTGGTAGCAACCAAGAGCCCAAGGAGAAGGATATGGCAACCCACTGCAGTATTCTTGCTTGGGAAATCCCATGGATACAGGAGCCTGGAGGGCTACAGTCTATGGAGTCACAAAGAGTCAGACACAACTTAGTAACTGAGCATGCACACAAAAGGAACATAAAGAACATGTCCCTAGCAAGCAGATAACAGCTCCATAAAGCAGCTGGGCATTCCTTTGCAACATATGTGGTGATTTTCCTTCTTATATCCATGACTTTGGTTCCAAATTTTGTTCCCATTACATGCTCTAGAGGTCCAAGTTAAACAGGTTGTGCAAATTAATTGACATCAGACCCATTTCCCACTATAAAAACTTGTGTGGCAGAAGCAGCTGGGATTATAACTATTTTCATGGCTCACACATGAGGTATCACAAGCCATCATTGTCAATGAGTCAAGTCAATGATTTGCATTGAGCTAATATTTAATAAGGGCTTAGTTTGTCACAAGCACTGTTCTAAGCAGTTGACATAGAATGACCTATTTAATCTTCAGAAAACCCTGTGCTATCATTATCCCAATTTTACAGATAAGGAAACCCAGATCCAGAGAGGTTCAGTGTCTGAACCAAGATCCCATGGATACCAAGTGGTTGAGCCAACATTTGAATCTAAGCATCCTGGATCCAAGATCAATACTCTTAAGCTCTACATTATAGGGAAACTGTCTGGAACTTAAAAGGAATGTTCAATGCCTCTTACTGTGTGTGGCCCTAGTGAGCACATGCACAGCTTGAAGGGACTCTCCCCTGTGTTCTCATTAGAGACAGTGGCTGGTGGCCTCTGGACTGCTGGCCTTTCAGATCAGGTCCACAGGGTTCCCTCTTTTATTCACTTGCTCAAATAATTTGTTGAAGGTTAAAAGATGCTGCAGGGAAAGGAGGCATAAAACAGGGGATGGATGTTCACCATGCTCATGCTCAATGTCTTTGCTCAAAGAGAATGTTGTCTCTGTACCTCTTTCCCTATTGACTCTAACTTTGCCTTCAAGATTCAGCTCAAGATTAGTATCCCCTCAGAGGAACTTCTCCCAATCAACTCCTTCTCACTTCCAAGTTTTTCTTCTCTCTCAAATCAAGTGTAGAGAAACCAGTTCTCAGATTCAGTTCAGTTCAGTTCAGTCGCTCAGTCATGTCCGACTCTTTGTGACCCCATGGACTGCAGCACCCTAGGCCTCCCTGTCCATCACCAACACCCGGAGCTTGCTCAAACTCATGTCCATTGAGTCGATGATGCCATCCAACCATCTCATCCTCTGTCATCCCCTTCTCCTCCCACCTTCAATCTTTTCCAGCATCAGGGTCTTTTCAAATGAGTCAGTTCTTTGCATCAGATAGCCAAAGTATTGGAGGTTCAGCTTCAGCATCAGTCCTTACAGTGAATATTCAGGACTGGTTTCCTTCAGGATGGACTGGTTGGATCTCCTTTCAGTCCAAGAGATTCTCAAGAGTATCATCCAATACCACAGTTCAAAAGCATCAGTTCTTTGGTGCTCACCTTTCTTTATAGTTCAACATTCACACATGACTACTGGAAAAACAATAGCTTTGACTAGACAGACCTTTGTTGGCAAAGTAATGTCTCTGCTTTTTAATATGCTGCCTAGGTTGGTCACAGCTTTTCTTCCAAGGAGCAAGCATCTTTTAATTTCATGGCTGCAGTCACCATCTGCAGTGATTTTGGAGCCCAAGAAAATAAAGTCTGTCACTGTTTCCATTGTTTCCCCATCTATTTGCCATGAAGTGATGGGGCCAGATGCCATGATCTTAGTTTTCTGAATGTTGAATTTTAAGCCAGCTTTTCACTCTCCTTCACTTTCATCAAGAGGCTCTTTACTCTTCTTTGTTTTCTGCCATATGGGTAGTGTCATCTGCATATCTGAGATTATTGATATTTCTCCCAGCCCAGCATTTCACATAATGCACTCTGCATATAAGTTAAATAAGCAGGGTGACAATATACAGCCTTGATATACTCCTTTCCCAATGTGGAACCAATCCATTTTTCCATGTCTGCTTCTAACTGTTGCTTCTTGACCTGCATACAGATTTCTCAGGAGGCAGGTCAGGTGGTCTGGTATTCCCATCTCTTTCAGAATTTTCCACTGTTTGCTGGAATTTTCCACTGTTCTCAGAAGAATTTTCCACAGTTCTCAGATTAAGAGCTGAGATTCAAGGAGAGGGATGCATTTGTTTAACAAAACCACCTTGATGAACAGTCTTGGTTGTGGAAAGATGGTCCTTTGACTCTTAATCAGGGAAGGATTAGGATGTTCAAACTGAATATCTCTGTATAACAATGAGGGAGGCATTTGGAAGCTGCTGGGGAAAATGAATAGTGAAGAAGTGGGGAAATTCTTGGAGGTGAAAGACCATATTATGACTACAGGACAGGAAACTTGAAGAATGATGTTGGCCCATGAGAATTCCCCTCATACTCTGCTAGGTCTAGCAGAGGGAGTCTTACAATAAGGACCTCCTCTTAAGTCATCAGTTATGCTATAATTGAACCCCTTTTATTGACTTTCTCTACCCACTCACCCACCCTCCAAAATATATTAAGTGAACCTTGACTTTTCCCATAGTTGATTGGCATTTTGCAAAGGCGAGGGAGTTTTGTTGACTATGAGATGATGAAGAGATGAGCACGGCCACAGAAAGCAAAAGACAAATGCACCTAGCCATAATGGAAATTAGAACTGGAAATTGGAGCATAAGCCATAAAGTTTAGGAAAATCTTGGGGAAAACTAATCCAATGGCATGAGATGCAGTTAGAAATATGAGCCAGTGTTATTTAATTCTCAAAAGACAAGGCAACTTCTGCTATTATATTGTGACACAAGGTTCTTCTTCAGGTTGGATTCCTCAAAGGTACTAAACTCTCCTTTGCAAACTGCCAACATTATATAAGAAACTTCAAGTAACTTTTAAAAATAATCTTGATTCTGGCCATATTGAACCAATTAAATCTCTTCAAACACTTTACATTTTTATTCCTATACAGATATTTATGTTTGTCCATCTTCCTGAAACATGCTTGCCCATAATCTTTACCTATTTTTAATTTCTGCTATTCTTTGGGACCTCAACTTTAGCTGTCACTTCCTGTGTTACATTAGTGAGGATGTTTTAGACTGCCAGGAGAAAACAAAGTTTAACTCAAAATGACTTAAACAACAGGATATTTGCTATTAAATTACATTAGATACCTCCTACTTATCATTCTGAGGCTATCAGTGCATTGAGTTCTTCATGCCCATGGGTCAGGAAACAAAGAAAGCAGTGCCAGTGCCAGCGGGGTTAATTGATTATTACATAAAGAACTAGGGACACAACTACATAGTGGGGGCAGGGAGAATTCATGGGAGCTTCTTTTGGTGCTTCCACGCCCTGAGATTATAGAGAATGGGCAGTTTCAGGAAACATGGCCCAACAAAGGCAAGGCAACAAAGGTTTCGAGTAATCCAGCATGGTAATCAAGGGTGAAGATGATGGATATGAATCAAGAGCTCAACCAGCTGCAACAGCAAGGATCATAGTGAGTTACAAAAACCCTCTTGCCTTGAATCTTTGAAGCTACCACCTTGAAAAGGACTCTGTGATTAATCAGTCATATCTTTTCTCTCAGGGAAGAAGTAAGAGTATCTTGTTTTCAAAAGTGGAGGTCAAGAGGAGATCCGATTGATGCAAACTGTAGAATATATTAGACACCATATCACCTGAATCCTTATATCCACCACTGAGACTCCATCAGAATTAGGTGCAATCTGACTACGCCTCAACTCATCCCTGCACTGCACCACACACACTCATCTCCTTCCCAAGGTTTCCATGTTAATGCTAAGCTATTGGGCACTGTGTAAGCTGGCTGGTACTCATGCATGCAAAATTTAGAAGTGTGGGCAATTAACACACCACAGGAAAATCCTGGATTGACAAGAGGTGAGAGCTGGTGGAGAAACTATCCACCCTCCCTCTCTGATGCATTGTCCTGAGATGCAGTTTACTTGGCTTCTTAGAGGACCATCATGATCAATGGCAGCCAACTTGATAATGTTTTCTCATATTGACCCTTCCTCCTTCTTGGCTTCATTCTCTCTGTTCTGAACACGTTTCCTGATATTGTACCATCTAATGAGGTGCATATTAGCCCTTTGTCCCACAATCTGCTTTTTTGAGCAAACCAAAGATAACAATCACCCATAACAAAAAGTATGGAAGTAGGAAGTTCCAGAGTTCAGAAGGATGGAGGTAGGAAGTTCCAGAATTCAGAAGGATGGGTGCCCTTTTTCTCTCTCCAGTCTCTCTTTTTCAGGGCATCGGAATTTGTCCACACATATATCCTCTCATGGTTTAACAGAGCTCCAAGTACTAGAACCTACTCCAAGTGCCAGAACCTCAAACAAAAATATACAAATTCTGAAAGAGGGGAAGAGAGCATAGCCCTTCCTTTCTGGATGGAAGTTAAGACTCCCAGAAGCTCCCCAGACTTCTGGGAGATATCATCTCACATCTCATTGCTAGAACTGCATCCCATTCCCATTCCTAACTGGCATGAGGAACTGAATTTCTTAGTTCAATCATGATTCATCCCTTGGGGTGGAAGAGGACCCATCCTCCCCTAGGTCATGCTCGCATGAAAAAGAGATGAATAGCTGTGGGCACAGTGGTAATTATGTCAAACACTTATTAACTGACCCAGAGGCCACTTTCAATGTTCTTTCACCATTGCCCTCCTCCCACTGTAGAGGCTAAACAAGCAGCATATTGACTTTCCAGCTTCCTTTGCAGCTAGGGAGCCATGTTAATGTTTAGACATTTGTATGTAAAGAGAAGTTTTGTAGGGAATTTCTTCTAGGCCCTCCTTGATAAAAGCATAATGACTTGAAAAAAGTTTCTCTTTCTCTCTTGCTCCCCCTTTGGTCACCTCTCTGATTCATTTCTTTAGACCTGACCATATGAAGATATGATCCCAAGAGCTCTGGAAGCCATCTTGCCACCATGGGGCAATAAGCCTAAGCATGAAAGACTAAGAAACTAAAGGTGGAGTACAATGATGGAAAGAACTTTAATACACCCTTAAGCCACTAAAACTGCTCTGGGATTGCTTTTCTCTGGATTTTTTAAAGTTATATCAGATAACTGTCTTTCTTATTTAACCTTTATTACATTAAGTATTATGTTACATGCATCCAAAAGCCATTCTAACCGATAAATCAGGCAACATTTCTAGAAAGTTTCCCTGCCCTATGAATGTATTAGCTACCCCTTTTCCCTGATAGCCAAGATTACTGTTATCATGGCTATTACTGCTGTGCACTTTCATTGTTCAGTTAAACAGCAATTCCTATGAGTTATCTAATTTTGCATGCAAAAGCTGAGCCACAGTCACAGAGAGTGTAATACAGGATTCCTACACAGGTCAGTGGGCTGGACTAAGTAGCCCCCATAGTCTCTTACAACTTTGAATTCTATGACCCCAGTTCCTTTAATATAAATGTCCCTTTTCCAGGTATAAAAATCTTTTTTCCTTTGATTTATGTCATGGCAAATTGTCAGTTTGTATTTCAAAATGGGAGAAAGCAACACAAAAACATGACTTGGAAGAATGTTCTTATTCTGTTTGCAATGTGGAGAACTAGCAAACTAAATTCCATTTTGCAGATGATTTGGGGATTACTTGTTATTCTGAGCAGGCCTGTCCCCATTCTCCTTCAGCAGTATGGAGAATGGATATGAAAAACTGTGTGTAAACACTTCTTTCTTTTGAAATGTTATTAATAAAGTATTTCCTGTGGCTATGGCTAATAAGTCACTTGTTTCCTAATTTTTCTGTATTGATATGCTCTTCAGGGAAACTTAGAACCTCAAATCTCTTCCTATAGTGTAGTATTTATAAAGTTCATTATAGTCTATGATTAACAGAGGAATTGCCTTTAGGGAAGAACAGAAAATTGAAGATTAAATAACTGACCAAATATTTACCTGCAAACAGAAATATTTTATAAGGAACAAGGACATTTTAAATTTGTAAATGTTTAGAAAATGTTTCCAATATTTTGTCTCTCTTCACTGAGTGATTTCTTGGTGGTCGACCCGAAAGCATGGCAGAGAATGACACTATCTTCCAACTCTATGCCAGGTACTCAATGAGTCACTTTATAGGTATTATCTAATTAAATGCTTTTTTTCATTTAGAAAGTGCTTTTTACAATTACATAAGTAATCAGTTCAGTTCAGTCGTTCAATAGTATCCGACTCTTTGCGACCCCAGGAATCACAGCACGCCAGGCCTCCCTGTCCATCACCATCTTCTGGAGTACACTCAGACTCACGTCCATCGAGTCCGTGATGCCATCCAGCCATCTCATCCTGGGTCGTCCCCTTCTCCTCCTGCCCCCAATCCCTCCCAGCATCAGAGTCTTTTCCAATGAGTCAACTCCTCACATGAGGTGTCCAAAGTACTGGAGTTTCAGCTTTAGCATCATTCCTTCCAAAGAAATCCCAGGGCTGATCTCCTTCAGGATGGATTGGTTGAATCTCCTTGCGGTCCAAGGGACTCTCAAGAGTCCTCTCCAACACCACATTTCAAATGCATCAATTCTTCAGCACTCAGCCTTCTTCACAGTCCAACTCTCACATCCATACATGACCACAGGAAAAACCATAGCCTTGACTAGACGGACCTTAGTCGGCAAAGTAATGTCTCTGCTTTTCAATATGCTATCTAGGTTGGTCATAACTTTTCTTCCAAGGAGTAAGTGTCTTTTAATTTCATGGCTGCAATCATCATCTGCAGTGATTTTGGAGCCCAAAAAAATAAAGTCTGACACTGTTTCCACTGTTTCCCCATCAGTACACAATTGTAAAACTTTTTCAGCAACGCAGGGGCATAAAGATAAAAAAGTGAAAGCTCCCCTTCACTCCCTTTACCCCTCAATTCCCTTAACATTCCTGGAAATAATCACCATACACTTTGGTACATATCCATCCAGACTTTTCTGTGTGATTTCATAAATGCACATATTCTTTTAAAAAATTTATTTAATTGAAGGATAATTACAATATTGCATTGGTTTCTGCCATACATTGACATGGATCACCCATAGGTATACATATATCCCCTCTTGGGCCTCCCTCCCACATCCCACCCCTCTAGGTTATCTCAGGACCCCAGTTTGAGTTCCCTGATCCATACAGTAAATTCCCACTGGCTATCAATTTTACATGTTAGTATATATGTGTCCCTGCCACTCTCTTCATTCCTCCCACCCTCTCCTTCCTACCCACTCTCTGTGGCCATAAGTCTATTCTTCATGTCTATGTCTACATTGCTACCCTGCAAATAGGTTCATCAATACCATCTTTTTAGATTCCATATATATATATATATATATATATATATATATATATATATATATATATTATTAAATATATGATATTTGTTATTCTCTTTCTGACGTACTTCATTCTGTATAAGAGGCTCTAGGTTCATCCATTTCATTAGCACTGACTCAAATGCATCCCTTTTATGGCTGAGTAATATTCCATTTTGTGTATGTACCATAGCTTCTTTGTCCATTCATCTAGTGATAGACATCTAGGGTGTTTCCATGTCCTAGCCACTGTAGTGCTGCAATGAACATTGGAGTACATGTGTCTTTTTCAATTATGATTTCCTCAGGGTGTATGGCCAGTAGTGGGATTGCTGGGTCATATGGTAGTTTTATTCCTAGTTTTCAAAGGAATCTCCATACTGTCTTCCATAGTAGCTGTATCAATTTACATTCCCGCTGTAAGTGCAAGATGATTCCCTTTTCTCCACACCCTCTCCAGCATTTGTTTATAGATTTTTTTGATGATGACCATTCTGACCAGTATGAGATGCTATCTCATTGTGGTTTTCATTTGCGTCTCTCTAACAATGAGTGATGTTGAGCATCTTTTCATGTGTTTATTACCCACCTTTATGTCTTCTTGGAGAAAGGTCTGTTTAGATATTTTGCCCACTTTTTGATTGTTTTTTTTTTTTTTCCTGGTATTAAGTTGCATAACTGCTTGTATATTTTGGAAACTAATCCTTTGTCAGTTGGTTCATTTGCTATTATTTTCTTCCATTCTGAGGGTTGGTTGTCTTTTCACTTTGTTTATAGTTTCCTTTGCTGTGCAAAAGCTTTTAAGTTTAATTAGGTCCCACTTATTTTTGTTTTTGTTTTTATTTTCCAATTAATCTAGGAGGTGGGTCATAAAGGATCTTGCTGTGATTTGTGTCATAGAATGTTCTGCCTATGTTTTCCTCTAAGAGTTTTATAGTTTCTGGTCTTACATTTAGGTCTGTACTCCATTTTGAGTTTATCTTTGTGTATGGTGTTAGGACGGAGAAGGCAATGGCAACCCACTCTAGTACTCTTGCCTGGAAAATCCCATGGACAGAGGAGCCTGGAGGGCTGCGGTCCATGGGGTCGCTAAGAGTCAGACATGACTGAAGCGACTTCACTTTCACTTTTCACTTTCATACATTGGAGAAGGAAATGGCAACCCACTCCAGTACTCTTGCTGGGAGAATCCCAGGGTTGGCGGAGCCTGGTGGGCTGCTATCTATGGGATCGCACAGAGTCGGACACGACTGAAGCGACTTAGCAGCAGCAGCAGCAGCAGCAGCAGCAGCATGGTGTTAGGAAGTGTTCTAGTTTCATTCTTTTACATGTAGTTGCCCAGTTTTCCCAGCACTTATTGAGGAGACTATCTTTGCCCCATTGTATATTCTTGCCTCCTTTGTCAATGATAAGGTGCCCATAGGTGCATGGGTTTATCTCTGGGCTTTCTATTTTGTTTCATTGGTCTATATTTCTATTTTGTGCCAGTACCATACTGTCTTGATTGTAGCTTTCTAGCATAGACTAAACCAGCTCCATTCTTCTTTCTCAAGATGACTTTGGCTATTTGATGTCTTTTGTGTTTCCACACAAATTGTGAGATTTTTCTTGTTTTAGTTCTGTGAAAAATGCCACTGGTAATTTGATAGGGCTCAAACTGAATCTATAGATTGTATTTGGTTGTATAGTCATTTTCACAATATTGATTCTTCCAACCCAGGAACATGGAATATCTCTCCATCTGTCTATGCTGTCTTTGATTTTGTTTCCAGCAGTGTCATAGTTTTTTGCATACAGCTCTTTTGTCTCCTTCAGTTCAGTCACTCAGTCGAGTCCGACTCTTTGCGACCCCATGAATCGCAGCACGCCAGGCCTCCCTGTCCATCACCAACTCCCGGAGTTCACTCACACTCACGTCTATCAAATCAGTGATGCCATCCAGTTATCTCATCCTCTGTCGTCCCCTTCTCCTCCTGCCCCCAAGCCCTCCCAGCATCAGAGTCTTTTCCAATGAGTCAACTCTTTGCATGAGGTGACCAAAGTACTGGAGTTTCAGCGTTAGCATCATTCCTTCCAAAGAACACCCAGGACTGATCTCCTTTTGAATGGACTGGTTGGATCTCCTTGCAGTCCAAGGGACTCTCAAGAGTCTTCTCCAACACTACAGGTCAAAAGCATCAATTCTTCAGCACTCAGCTTTCTTCACATTCCAACTCTCACATCCATACATGACTACTGGAAAAACCATAGCCTTGACTAGATGGACCTTTGTTGGCAATGTCTCTGCTTTTCAATATGCTGTCTAGGTTGATCATAACTTTCCTTCCAAGGAGTAAGCATCCTTTAATTTCATGGCTGCAATCACCATCTGCAGTCATTTGGGAGCCCCCCAAAATAAAGTCTGACACTGTTTCCACTGTTTCCCCATCTATTTGCCATGAAATGATGGGACCAGATGCCATGATCTTAGTTTTCTGAATGCTGAGCTTTAAGCCAACTTTTTCACTCTCCTCTTTCACTTTCATCAAGAGGCTTTTGAGTTCCTCTTCACTTTCTGCAATAAGGGTGGTGTCATCTGCACAGCTGAGGTTATTGATATTTCTTCCAGCAATCTTGATTCCAGCTTGTGCTTCTTCCTGCCCAGCATTTCTCATGATGTTCTCTGCATATAAGTTAAATAAGCAGGGTGACAATATACAGCCTTGATGTACTCCTTTTCCTATTTGGAACCAGTCTATTGTTCCATGTCCAGTTCTAACTGTTGCTTCCTGACCTGCATATAGGTTTCTCAAGAGGCAGGTCAGGTGGTCTGGTAGGCCCATCTCTTGAAGAATTTTCCACAGTTTGTGATCCACACAGTCAAAGGCTTTGGCATAGTCAATAAAGCAGAAATAGATGTTTTTCTGGAACTCTCTTGGTTTTTCCATGATCCAGCAGATGTTGGCAATTTGACCTCTGGTTCCTCTGCCTTTTCTAAATCCAGCTTGAACATCAGGGAGTTCATGGTTCACGTATTGCTGAAGCCTTGCTTGGAGAATTTTGAGCATTACTTTACTAGCATGTGAGATGAGTGCATTTGTGCGGTAGTTTGAGCATTCTTTGGTATTGCCTTTTTTGGGGATTGGAATGAAACCTGCCCTTTTCCAGTCCTGTGGCCACTGCTGAGTTTTCCAAATTTGCTGACGTATTTGTCTCCTTAGGTAGGTTTATTCCTAGGTATTTTATTCTCTTTGCAGTGCACATGTTCTTACATGAATAAATAAACAAGCCATATTTCATGTATTCTAGAATGCACTTTTTTCAAGTTAAAAAAATAAGAATGCATCTTACAATTAAAGGCATTGTACGGTGGCAAATTTCTCTGTTTCTTTTCTTCTTCTTTTTTTTTTTTTTTACTTTATTTTGCTTTACAATACTGTATTGGTTTTGCCATACATTGACATGAATCAGCCACGAGTGTACATGAGTTCCCAATCCTGAACCCCCCTCCCACCTCCCACCTCATATCATCTCTCTGGATCATCCCCGTGCACCAGCCCCAAACATCCTGTATCCTGCATTGAACATAGACTGGCAATTCATTTCTTACATGATAGTATACATGTTTCAATGCCATTCTCCCAAATCATCCCATCCTCTCCCTCTCCCACAGAGTCCAAAAGCCCATTCTAAACATCTGTGTCTCTTTGGCTGTCTCGCATACAGGGTTATCATTGCCATCTTTCTAAATTCCATATATATGTGTTAGTATACTGTATTGGTGTTTTTCTTTCTGGCTTACTTCACTCTGTATAATAGGCTCCAGTTTCATCCACCTCATTAGAACTGATTCAAATGTATTCTTTTTAATGGCTGAGTAATACTCCATTGTGTATATGTACCACAGCTTTCTTATCTATTCATCTGCTGATGGACATCTAGGTTGTTTCCATGTCCTGGCTATGCAGCAGGATCCTCTATGATCCACCTCCAGAATACTGGAAATAAAAGCAAAATAAACAAATGGGATCTAATTAAAATTAAAAGCTTCTGCACAACAAAGGAAACTACAAGCAAGGTGAAAAGACAGCCTTCAGAATGGGAGAAAATAATAGCAAATGAAGCAACTGACAAACAGCTAATCTCAAAACTATACAAGCAACTTATGCGGCTCAATTCCAGAAAAATAAACGACCCAATCAAAAAATGGGCCAAAGAACTAAATAGACCTTTCTCCAAAGAAGACATACGGATGGCTAACAAACACATGAAAAGATGCTCAACATCACTCATTATCAGAGAAATGCAAATCAAAACCACAATGAGGTACCATTTCACACCCGTCAGAATGGCAGCAATCCACAAGTCTACAAGCAATAAGTGCTGGAGAGGGTGTAGAGAAAAGGGAACCCTCTTACACTGTTGGTGGGAATGGAAACTAGTACAGCCACTATGCAGAACAGTGTGGAGATTCCTTAAAAAATTGCAAATAGAACTGCCTTATGACCCAGCAATCCCACTGCTAGGCATACATACCGAGGAAACCAGAATTGAATTTCTCTGTTTCTTACTGGCACATACAAGAAAGGTGCATCTTGAAATAAGTGGCATTTGGGAGTAACACAATACCTACTATATGTTGCTATATATACTATATAGTGCTTGTACAATTGTATTTTAATAGATGTATATGACTGTGTGAATTGCTATGGACAGCTTTCAGCACACATGGGTCTGCCTCATTCGTTTTAATGTCTGTGTGAACTACCATTGTCTGCAAGTGCGTGCATGAGTACGTGTTCAACCCACCAGACTCCTCTGTCCATGGGATTTCCCAGGCAAGAGTACTGGAGTGGGTGGCCATTTCCTCCTCCAGAGGATCTTCACAACCTAAGGATCACATGCACATCTCTTATGCCTCCTGCATTGGCACGCAGATTCTTTACCACTGAGCTACCTAAGAAGCCATTCTTCTCTGAGAAGAATCTGCTGAGAAGCAGGTATGTACCTGTTTTATTTGGCCATATCCCTTGTAGATGGGCTTTCAGATTATTTCTAAATCCTCCTGGTAGAAAACAGTGTTGCACTGACCATCCTTGTCCTTAAATCTTTGTAATACTTTTTTTCTTTTTTTTTACAGAGGGATTCCTATCTCATGAGTTTTCCTAGTTAGCCTATATTGTAGGAAAACCTTAGTTATTCAGAACTCAGTGAGACACATGTTCAAATCCTGGCTCCAGGGTTACCATATTGAGCAGCTCAAGGGGGTTCAAACTGTCATCTGGGTGAGAAGTCAGCAAAATTTTCTACAAAGAGCCAGATAGAGCCAACCCTTGAGATATGTGTATGACTCAGTTTCTTCAGCAAGAAAATAAACCTATGTTACAGTGTTTGTGAGAATTAATGCAATGCTACAGTTAAAGCATTTACAAGTGCTTGGCAAGTGCTAAAGCTATTTTAAAACTTTTATTCTTTTCCTGAAGAGGAAATTCATAGGTAATAAATCACAGAGGCAAGACACAAACCAGGTAAGTCTGACTCCAAAATTTGTGCCTTTCCCACAGCACCTAGTGCCTCATAAGGAAGGATTTTTTGCAGAGAGACTCTGAATTCAGAGGGGTAATAAAGTCCTAATGTGTCAGTGTCAGACACAGTGGACTTTGACTCTTAGAGAGTCCAGGAAAGATGGCAGCTTCTGCGAGACCCATCCCTTTGGGCTTGCTGACATACACAACCAGTGAATTTTCCTGCTATTTATGCCAATTCAATTTGATCATAGTTCTATTACCTGGATGCAAATGCAGCCACAGAGGTGTTGATAAAGCTGTCACAACAAGATGGAAACAGTAAGTCTCATTACTATTAAGAAAAGAACAAATCCATAAATAAGAGATCATCAAGTGAAATAAGATAGTCTCTCCTCCAGCATCTAACAAATGTCGTGTGCAAAACCATGTCATTTCCCCAGGCACCCTCCCTGCCAGACAGATGTATAGAATATGAATTGTGCGGGGAGGGAAATTGATATGCAGAACAGGAGTTGGCAAAATAATTAGAGCTGTGAGGCTCCCTGAGTCTTGTGGTTTATTTCAGAAGTCACCAAATGTAAAATCAGAGGTCCAGACCAGACCGATTATGTAACATATCAGTCCTTGAAAAGAGCCTTGAGATGATGGAGAGGGGATGGTACTGTCCCCTGAGGGTGAAAGCAGAGCCACGTCTGCCACACTGGACAGGTAAGAGCCACCTTCCCAGGTGGGGAAAAGCCAGGACTGCCCCATTGGTGGCACAGCCTTGCTCAGGACAGGGCCAGGCTCCCTACCCACGCTGTCCACTGAGATCTCAACTTCCTGCATCCCTCTCACTCATCCCAACCACTTCTCTTGGCTGAGGCTAAGTCCAAAATGAAAGTTGTATTAAGTTCCTAAAAACCTTATCCACTAAGAACCACTTGCAAATGGACCAGATGGGTCTGGATCCCCAGGGGGCCTCCAGCTCAATGCCTGGCTATGGTAGGGAGTCTAGAGATGCTTATTGACTAGAATTGACTAAAGCCACTCACAAAATATCCTTGGTGAGATAGGAATGAGATGAAGGAGAGAAGAAAGGAAGAAGGAGGAGTGAGGGGAAGAGAGAAGGAAGACATGAAGGAGAAGGGCAGAGAAAGTGGTGAAGATGCTGGAATGTGAATTGAGCAGATTGAGGCAATAGACGAGCAGAGAGGTGCGGACAAAGAGAGGAGGAGACAGACACAGAGCAGAGACAGAAGGCAGAGGAGGCTAAGGTGAGTGGAATACGAGGTGAGCAGATGGAGCAGGGAGCTGGGCAGACAGAGAGAAGAGGGAGGTGGGGGCAGTGAGACAGGCAAACAAGGACACGTGGGACAAACACATGGGAAGAAAGATAGGCACAGAGATGTTCAGACCCCACAGATAGGAGCAGAGCAGAGAGGTGGAAAGAGTACAGCCAAAGCGTGAGGAGGGACAGAGAGACAGGGCAGGACCAAAGACTTTCTGGGTTGCCCAAGGGAATCCGCACTCCTCTCGGGTTATCTTTTTACTGAACTAATTCCCTGATAGAGAAATGGAAGACCCATTACTTGGTAGGTAAGAAATGTCCTTCATCTCCAGGCTTGCTGCCAATTCTAAAGTGGTGCTGGAGGCCTGGGCCTGGGTAGGGGCTAGCCCTTCTGGGCTCCAGGCTCCTCGAGGTAATAAGCTGTGACCAGGAACTCACTCTGTCTACCCTCATGGAATTCTTACAGGATCAGCTCAAATGATACCATGAACGCCCTCCAAAAAGTACATCACCCTCCGAGATCATCCAGTAACGAAGGTGGGAAGTTGGTTGAATTCTGGCTAACTCTTATGTTCATTCCATTCCTCTCTCCCTCACCCCTCACCCCACTGTCCTTCTCTTTCCCATTCACTGCCCTTCCCACCACACACACACCGGCACATCTGATTTCTATTCCAAAGAGACCTGGACTTCAGCCCTTAGGGCATGAAATATTCAATCCACTTGGGCACTTTTTAATTAATCTAGGGTTTGATTCAGGCCATTGCTCCTTGATGCCTGCCTCTGTAACCCCTTCCTGGATCCAGTTAGCTGACTTTGAGCACTGCCCTGGACACGGAGACAAGACATGAGCACCTCCTCTCCTCTCCATGAACTGGTTTATTGAAGCATCTGCAAGCTTTCTCTTTGCCATCTAGCCATTTATGCCTGGAAGAGGCAGCAAGGCAATGAGATCTGTCCTACACAAGAGTCAAAGATGACTTCTAAAGAATGAGAAAAGAAAAACTGCAAACCCAAAGCTACTAACAGCTCAGGCAGTGAATAACAGGCTGGCTGCGTCAGAGATATAGATGTTTCATCCAAATTCCACATTGTTCTCACCTGATGTTTTTCCACCAACCCCACCTTCCATACAGACTCAATTATCACAAGATTCATTTGCACATGTTGACATTTTGCTCTGTTTAACAAAAAAAAAAAAAAGCTTTTCATTGCTATTATTATATTGTGCTAGTGAGTTTTGCCTGACAGGTTGAGTCATAATAAAATTAAACAGATTGATGCATGTAAGACTTTTAGCACAGTGCCAAGCACATGTTAAGTGCTGGACGAATAACCAGTATTTTGATTAATTTTAGTCATAGTCATTATTACCATATTCATCTTGCGGACAGGCCTGGTGTTTTGTTCTGCCTGTAACAGGTCACACAATATTGAGCACTAAGGTGGTTCTTGGTAAAATTTTCCAAGAAGCTGGGGACTGTTTTGACAGTACTCATGGGACTCCCAAAGAGTCTGTGTGTTTCACAGTGGCCTCCCTTCTTTCCTAAATTCCCTTCCAGTCACCCAACAAATAGGTACCAGGCACTTGCTAAATGTCATGCATCATACTAGGTGCTGTGAAGTCCAGGTAAGCAAGACAGAAAAGGTTTCTGCCTTCAAAATGGTTAAGCCACAGGACTCGCCATCCATGTTAAGGACCACGACAAATCTTTATACAGCACAGTTGGATATTTTCAGATCCTGACCTGCACTGACACACTTAGTCCTCACAATTTGTCCTTGGAGGAGGGACTTATCCAACCCTCTTTTTGTATTTTACATAGATAGATAGATTAGACTGAGATTCAGAGAGGTAGATTAGCCTGTCAAAAGTCGCACAGAAAGAACAGCAGAGCTGGCAGTTTGGCTCCAGGGTCCACACAGCTAACCACAGTGCGGCTGCACCATCTGGTTCATGGTGCTTATTTCTATTAGTGACGGTTTCCCTTTGTTTCAGTAAGTAGATTAGAATATCCTTAAACTCTGTGGAGAGAGGAAGCAGATTAGTGATGACAGGGGCTAGGAAGAGGGGGAATGAGAAATGACCACCAATGGGTATGGAGTTTCCATTGGGGAACATGTAAAAGTTCTGGGACTGGATGGTAATAATGATGCTTGCACAGTATTGTGAACGTACTTAACCATTATTAAATTGGTCAATTTTATGTTACGGAAATTTTACCCCTTAAAATTTTCTTTAATCTGTAAGTGTAGGGTTGTCCTCTATCTTTCATATCTCCACAACAACTAGAATGTAAAAATTCTTGGCAAACATTGGTTGATTGATTGCTAGTGGTCTTAGAAATGGAGCTTGCTTTGTTTCTGTTATCATCACTCTTGTGATTATCCTAAACAGAATCCTTTTGGGGCCCAGAAATTCCCTGTCCACCTAAGAGCAACCTGACCGCAGATTGTGCTGATTCTGAGGGTGAGGGAACAGGTGTTCAGCACCAGGGGCTGGGCTGGGCTGGGCTAGACTAGGGAAGGTGCTTCTCCAGAAACAGTGATACATAGGGGCAAGTTAACACCAAGATGAGGTTGCGAAGGCAAAGTTCAGAGCCAGAGGAACACTACAAGTTTGAGGTCTGAGGGACAAATAGGGGCTAAAAGCAGAAAAACAACCTCAAGGTCAGGAACTGAGAGAATCTGAAGCCTTTGGGGAAGAAAACAATAGTAATATAAAAACAGGAATAATGAGTCAGACCCTTGGATAGTGCCTTCTACATGTTAGATACTGACTCAAAGGTTTTCACATATTAATTCAGTTATTCTGCATTATTATTTTCATTACCCCCATTTTATAGGCAGAGAAGTTAAGTAACTTGCCCAAAGTCACACAGGTAGCAAGTGGCAGAATCTGGATTCTAAGCCAAATGGTCAGGAGCCACAGATTGACTCAATCACAGGAGTTAAGGAGTGAATCTTGAGTTAAGATTCTGGTCCTGCTGAGAGCTAACTGCTGGCCTGATGAGATGAAGGACCCCCTGGAGCTTGAGGTTTAAGGATAGAAATTAAATGCAGCCCTCAGGGCCCTGACTCACAAGTTTGAAACTTACTCTTCCGCCTTGAGCCACTGTGCAACACAGGTGCCAACTGCTGGCCTGCTCCCTGCTTCCATTCATGGCAGGAGGGAGAGGCTACAGGTCCTCCTGCCTCAAGCTGCCCACGTGGTGATATTTAATTAATCTATTCATTTGATCTTCCAGTCTGTTCAGTGGCTCTCTTTCCCTGATGCTCCCTGAGGTTTGCATACAGTAAAATTCAGCCCTAATTAAAATTGTTGAGACACAAGCAGTCTCTAATGTTAATAAAACATCAGAATGAGACACTATTTTTTTTTTAACAAGCTTTTCTTAAAAACTTAGAAAGGGGTATAGAGGGAGCCTACGTAGGAAAGAAGAAAGTGAACAACCTCCCTCTTCCAGTGTGTGATGGTGGCATTTCTAATTCTCTCTTCTGATCTGAGGCTGGAGGCCAATCCTTTGTAGTAGGAAGAAACCTAGGTCTGAGATCTCTTGTCCCAAACTTCCTGTTTGGGATCTAGACTTCAGCTAATTGTATCCCTTCTTACAGTCTTAGTTTTTCTATCTGCAAATGAGTACCAGACTAGATTTAGTAGTCTACAGTCTGAGAACATTAAGTTGTCAAATTCTTGTATCCTTGAGCCTGACAGGACAAAGTTACAGGACCATCTGCCTCCCCAGACACTTGCTTCCCTTCATCATCCTGAGAAAAGGGCCGCAAGATGTTTTCCCACTCAAGTCACTGGGCTTTGAGTGATATAAGCTACCCCTAATCACAAGAAACTGAACTACAGATTGGAGTCCTGGTTCCAAGCAGCACTGGAAACCTAACTAAGAGGACCAGTGAAGTACCTTGGCTCAGAATTTTCTATCCTTGTTGGAACCAGACAGAGCTAGCCAGATTCCCTCTCCACGGGCAGTTTATCTGTTGCCCTGGGGCAGTCTATCTGTTCCCCTGCTCAAGCAGAGTGAAGGAGAAGCACCACAGACACTGGCCAGACCAACCTGCATGTAAAATCCTACTGGCACCTTCCTGCCATGTAGCAGCTATGTTGTATACCCTCTCTGAGTCTGCTTCATGATCTTTATAAGGATAATAAGAATAATTCCCTCTTTATCTCATTTGATAACTTACATCAACTACATGGCACGGGGTGGGGGGTGGGGGTGTGTGTGTGACATATATTAGCCCCGAGTTACAGGTAGTTGGTAGCAGAGGTTACCACTGATGGCAACAAACAAACAAACAGGAGAAGGAGAGGGAGAGAGAGACAGAAGGCAAAAGCAGAACACACACAGGGAGGGAGAATAACGCTTGCTGGGGTGAAGCGCCCTTATGGGCAGCTCTCAGCCCACTAGTTCTGCTGGGATTCCACCCCTTTTTCTGCCATAAAGCATGTGACACAGGCCCAAGCCAATCAGAGCCTCACATTCTCCTGGCCACTGTGATTGGTCCAGAGGAGAGCATCGATTAAAGTTAACCCACTCCCAGATGCCTAGTTGCACCCAGCCACACTGAGACACAGAGCTCAGCTGATTCTCCAGTTTCCATGCCCCTGGAGAGGGAATCTGGCTAAGTTCCATGGACCCTTTTGCGACTTTCGAAGACTCACAAATTGGCTGGGCAGGTCATGGGAAAGGATTGCATCACAAAGCAAGAGGCTATTGCTGCCAAAGAGCGATTCTGGTAGAACCAAACATCCTCTGTCTCTCTACCTAAGTCAAATACCAAGCCCTCCATCACCAGAGGACATTATCATAGCAATTCCTGGGCAGGAGATAAGATGGATATTTGCTGCCCCTCATTTTTCTGGGAAGATGCTCCCATTCCTGGTTTCAACATCCCAGGCATACGGAGAAAAAGGCTTTCCATGCTGGTTCCCAGAGCAGAGACAGTGTGATGTGCAGCCATCTCATTCAACTTATGATTTGCAGGT
Organism: Ovis aries; assembly: GCF_016772045.2. Classification (NCBI taxonomy): domain Eukaryota; kingdom Metazoa; phylum Chordata; class Mammalia; order Artiodactyla; family Bovidae; genus Ovis; species Ovis aries. The sequence goes on along the minus strand of NC_056077.1, from coordinate 18,337,129 downwards.
CTCATTGCCATCAGAATTGACAAGGTTAAACTTTCTGGATGCGAACTGGAATTAATAACACAGCAATGGCCTTGCACCAACCATGTTAGTTAATAGAACCCTAGTTAATAGAACGATGCATTTGAACTGCTGTGGACTGCTTCCCCCTTCACAGATGGTGAGGGGCCCACTTCTCCCCTCTGCTAGTCCTTCCATTTCTAGGGAAACAGTAGTGAGGCTTATTGAATTCTAATACATCATCATGGCAGCTTGGGCGTCAATAGAGACAGATGTGGGAACAGAACATGGAGCCCCATATCCATCCCTCACAGCCACCCCCTTCCTCCTCCTCTTCTCAGCAGATCTGCTCAGCAGCCCCCCACCCCACCCCACCCAGGGAAGTGGAGAGTTCATTATAAACACTAGCCAAAAGTCAATAAATACATGGCTGAGCTTTCAGTCACCTGGTGGCTGTCTTCACCATCAACAAAGTAATTGCAAGTTCTCAACCTGGTTTGTGGGGTGAAGATGGGTGACAGGGGGCTCAAGGGAGCTCTACAGCCAGAACGATCTTTCTGTAAATCAAATTTGATCATGTAAAGGATCTCCACGTCATTTAAAACTCTTCAGTGGTTCCCTGTGGCTTCTAGGATAAAGACCAAAGCATTTACTATCATTCACAAGGTTCTGCAGGGTCTGGCCTCTGCTAACCTGTCTAGCCTTATATTCATGCCTGTGCTTTCCCATTCTGGAGTGGCTGCACTCCAGTCATGTTGAAAGACTTCTTTCTTTCAGTGTTTTAGGGGACGTTCAGAGCTCAGATCAAATATCATCTACTCCCTGGAATAAATCCTGGAATAAATAAATAAATAAATCTGGAGTAAATCCTGCCTTAATATAGTCTTATAACCCCTCACACTTGTCCTTCATTGCAATTTTATATTTCCTTATTTAATGATTTTTATTATATTATCTTATATTTCCTTATCTAATGATTAGGCTCATGCCCTGTCTACCCACTGGTAAGTAACTCCATGTTCTGTTCATCAAGTATCTCCAGCTTCTACCACAACGGCTGGTACAAAGCAAGAACTCCATAGATATTTGCTAAATAAATATAGGGGTAAATTGGTTATAAAGTAGGGCACATTCCAAGAGCTGAAATCTGGAAGTGAAGATAAAACTGAGAGCATGTAGAGCAAGGTGGGAGAAGAGGCAAGAGAGGTAAATGGAGCAGATCACAGAATAATCATTATTCAGCACCTACTGTATGCCAGGCCCTGTTCTACGCACTAGGGATACAGCAGTGATTAAGACATATAGCACGCTCTACCTTTCTGAACTGTATGTTTCAGGTCATCCCTCTTTTGTGTCGCAGGATACTCACTTGTGTTGCAATATTGATCTTGGAAGTATCCCCACTTGTAGCATTGTTCTAGGTTGTGGCAAGAATAAACTGCACACAGGTGTAAATTGCACAAGGTGTAAAGGACCTTCCACAGGCAACCTCCAGAGCTGTGGGGCAGGTTGAGGGTGGGGAGTCTCATTCACAGGAAGGGCATTAAGCACTTCAACTCCACAACCTGTTGTTAAGAAGTGAGTGGCTTCTGGATTGGGTGGAGCCTTGGAGAAAGTGGACTAAGTTGCACACAATAGAATTGTTTCCCCCTTACACACCCAAGACCCTCACCCCTACCAGGCACTTCATCTCTTGTCTCTTCCTCTCACGTTGCCTCTCAAAATTCCTTCTGCTCTGAGCAATTCAGCCTTCATTTTCAGCTTGCAAATTTCTCTAATAGTGACCATTACCTTTCTTCAAATGTGCTCCTTGGTTTATGCTCCCGTACAAACACTGTTTGAATTTGGTGGCCCACCTGTGGAATTCACCATTGCACCACGGCCCACAGGATGTCACACATGGGGCATTGCTCCTCACACTAAGGACTCGGCCTCTGTCCAGAGGGCCATGTGGGGCATAGAAAGTCTTCAGTAGGGGAGTGACCCTGGGCAAACACCCCCGCCCCAGCCACAGCACCTGAGACTTTGTCTCAGCTGCCAGGAAGAATCCAGATGTAGCTGTGGGTGTCCTTCTTCTGGCATTAATTAAAGCTTTGCCCAGGGTGCAGCTGCAGAGGAGCCCATGGGGCGCAGAACAGACAGGGAGCAGCTGCGTAGGCAGCTTTCAGCTCAGCAGGGCTGCCCTGCCCCAGAGGTCTTCCTGCTGGAAGTAGAGCTGGAGTGGCTTTGGTGAGGGGTATCTCTGAACTGAAAGGGAAATGCTTCCACTTCCCATAGAAGAGGGAAATGGTTGTTTCCTTGAGAAAAGCCTCTAAAATGAAATCACCCTTAGGATCCCTTCTCTCTGATTTCTTTTCAGGACTGAAGCCTGCAGTCAGCAGCTCTTTCACAGAGCACTCTACAGAAGAACCATGGAGTTGTGCAACATGGCAGCCCCATTTCCCACCTCTTGCATCCAACCTCTCCAAGCTGGGTCTAATGGGCCCAGAGAGTCATCTGGTAAGAATCATAATTATAAAAAATAATTGCAACTACCATTTATCAAGAATTCACTAAGGCAATCTGCTTAACATACCAGTCTCCATTAAGCCCGTCAATAATCTGATAAGATGGAGATTATTATCACCATTTGATAGATAAGGGAACTAAGGCTTACATCTACTTTCAAGTCCTGGTGTGTGTATGCTCAATTGCTTAGCTGTGTCCAACTCTTTGAGACCCTATGGACTATAGCCTGCCAGGCTCCTCTGTCCAGGCGATTCTCCAGGCAAGAATACTGGTGTGAGTTGCCATTTCCTCCTCCAGGGGAATCTTCCTGACCCGGGGACCAAACCCACGTCTCCTGAATTGGCAGGCAGATTCTTTACCACTGAACCATCTGGGAAACCCTGCAAGTCCTGGACTCCAAGTTAAAAGCTGTGTGATGCTGAACAAGTTACTTGCTTAACCTTTCTGCCCCAGTGACTTCCCTGAATGAAGAGGCATACAAAAGTCTCTTATAGCCTCCACCCTTACCCCCAGGTCTCCTACCCAGCTCAGGGTGACTCACAGACCATTCTCTGGGATGGGGCAGCAGTTGCGGTCTGGGCCTACAGGAACCCTAGGAGAGTGAAAGGAACTGTCCCACTCTGCAAATGAGGAAGGTTTGATGCTTAGACAAAAACACAGGGTCCTGCAGAATTCTCTCTGCCCGTGTCTGGCCGCAGGGAATTCAATTCTGCATTAGATAAAAACCTACACCACTCTCCAGGTGAAAATCCTAAAAGATGTATCTAACCCATTTGTCATCTGGTTGAAAACTCTGCCACTGACTCCCTTTCAATTACGGAACTCATGGGTAGCCAGCCATAAAAAAGAAAGTCAGCAAACTTGAGGGGGGAAGAGGGCAGAAAGAAGGTATGACAACATGGGAATTAGTAAGAACTGATAGCTCAGGAAAAGAATAAAATCCAACTTCAATGAAACTAGTCTCAAAGAGCAATGTTGTAAGTCACATAAGGAAACAGCAGAAAACATGGTAAAGATGGGCAACCCTGGAACCAGGGGCTCAAATGCAGTCAGGCCTCTCTAGCTCTCATTTCCATTTCTCTCTGAAATTTTGACTCTTTGTTCCCATTCACATAGGCCTTCACCCAAAGGGAGTATGGCTGTGACAACTAGAGCTTTATTGCTTCTTTAAGTAACTGAGGGAGAAAAGGTGGGCTCTCTTACTTCAGGTTGACTTGAAAAATTTGCAGGAAAAAAACAGATGGCTTTTTTAAAAAAAAAGCCATCTGCAGTAATCAAGATGGTTATAGATCTCACTAACATAATAGAACCCCAATATAACAGTGGCTTTTAAAAGTTAGCCCTTTTTCTCCAATGCACTAGTTCAGATATAAGCCAACCAGGGTCTGTGAGGTGACTCTCTTGTCCAAGACTCAGGTGCCTTTCATCTTTGCTCTGCCATGCCTTGGTATCATTCTCAGTTGCAAGGCCTAAGAATGCTCACCACATCTACCATCCAGCCAGCAGAAAGAAGGAAAAAGTAAGTGAAAGAAGCAATAGTTGGTATGAAGAGCACAACTCAGAATTTATATATGTCAATTCCATTGACATTTTATTGGCCAGAACATAGCCACATAGCCACATATAGCTGCAAGGAAGCTGAGAAATGTAGTCTTCTATCTGGGCAGCCATGTCCCATACCCAAAACTAGAGGTTCTATCCTTACTACAAAAGGGAGGTTACATATCCAGGATGACTCCCATTTCTGCCAGTCACCCAAAGGCAGGAAGGTTCTGGAACAGAAACCAGAATATGACCTGGAACTAAGAATATATCCCCCACCCCATCACCCTTTTCTGCTTCTATTGGATGTCTGATTCATTGCCCTCTCCTTCCTCAGCTCCAGCTCCTTCATGCCCAGGAGTGTGAACATTATGGCCACCTCACCATTTCTAGGCTTCTGCATCCAGTGAAGGAAAATAAGACCAGCCAGGCTCCAACACAAATGAAACTTGGGATGAGCATTCACTGCCAAGTTAAATGAATTTATGATTTAACCCTGGGGCCAGTAAGGGGCAAATAAGAACATAATGAGGTCAGGCTATTAGCTATGAGAAATAAATATAAAGTTATGTTAACAAAGGGAGTATTAAACCCTCATGCAGATCAGAAGGAGGTATATGTGGCAGGGGTGTTTTTTGGAGATAAGTTAATTCTTGAGGTGATGAGATTAGTTTCATTTTAAATACTCTAGGAAACAACCAGCTGTAGAAATGCAGAGTAGAAGGAGATGTTCCAATCTATATACAGCAAAAAAAAAAGCAGTCCCCAGAACTCAGCTGGCTGGCCTTAAGTGGGAACTGCTCTCTACAGACCTAGTAACCAAGGCAGACGAGAGGAGCCCTTGACAGGCAGAGCCTAAGACTGGAAACCTGCCAGATATCAGAAGAGACTGATGAGTGCGGCAACTTGAATGCTTGAGTGCAGTGAGGGCTGGATTCAAGAACCGGAGGGAAGATAGAAGTGTCGGGATGCTCCAGGGGGGAGGGGATAAAGGGAGTGGGCTAAGAAAGGGTAGGAGAGAAAGGAAAACATTAGGACTGGGGGTGTGGGGGAACATCCATACAGTATATACTTCAAAGTCTAAGCCCTGGGGCATTCTGAGTCGTGCCTATGGTCAAGATGCAAAGACTAAGGTCCAGCTGCCGCAGACATTAAGAGTTTGGTACTTATCACCTGAACCTGAATCCTTGAGCAAAAAGCTGCTCAAATTTCCATCAGAATCTAGTGTACAATCATTCAGTTTGGAAACAGCGGGCAGGTTTGTTTCCAGAATAAGGAAGGAAATAGCACCCTCCTGAGCCACCAGGCATCAGAACATTCCTATTGTAGACTCTGAGGTGGAGGGGGTGGGAAACATCACTGGGGACTACTGAGCAGATATGGGATACCCAAGCCAGATGGGATATAGAAGCCAGATACCCAAATGGTTAAGTTAGCTAGAGACCCACTGTATGAGTTTGCTAAGGTTGCCACTGATGAAGCACCTTAGGCTGGGTAACTAGACAACAGACATTTATTTGCTCACAGTTCTAAAGGACCATGATCAAGGTGTCAGTAAAGTTGGTTTCTTCTGAGACCTCTTTCTTGGCTTGCAGATGGTCATCTTCTCCCTGTGTTTTCACATGGCCTTTGCTCTGTGTATCTGTGTCCTAATATCCTCTTCTTATAAGGACACCTGTCACATTGGATTAAGGCCTGCTACAATGACCTTATTTAACCTTAATTACCTCTTTAAAGACTATCGCCAGATGATCACATCCCAAATTTAGGACTGTGGAGTTAAGGTCTTCAACATATGACTTTTGGGGACACTTCAGCTCATAACATCATCTGTAATCACCCACAATGGGGGCCTACTCTGTAATTTCATGTATGAAAGCCACAAGGAAAGATGGGCTAAACTCTCATCTCTAATTACAAATTTTGGAAAAGAAGGTTTGGGGTTAGTCCAGTTTGGGGTAGATGTCCATTGCTGGTCCAACTGGCTAAGCCCAAGGATGTGGGCTCATTCAGAGCAAACATGGCTTTCAAGACTCTGCCTATGGATGGCGGCAGCAAGCTGTTGGCCTGTGGCCTAGACAGATACTCTGTATTAACTATCAGAATAAACTTAAACTCTTCAGTAAGGCATATAGAATCCTTCACTCCCTATCCCTTTCATTGCTACCTCTCTGCCACATACTCTGTGACCCCTGCACAAATTCTGCCCTTCATCTGTGCTAAATGAACAATGCCATGACCTCACCTCACTGTTTTCCTGCTTCCAGGCCTTTGCTCAGGCTGTTCCCTCCATCTAACGAGCCTTCCCTCTCCACCCTCTTTGTCTACCTGACAAGCTCCCACTTATATTTGTATTTCAGAGCCCTCCTGGAGCATTCCCTTTGGAAAACCTTTTCTGACTTCCTGCAGAGTCATCCTCTCTCTTTTGTTTTATACTGTGCCTGGATGTACTTCTTTTAATACCCTTAGAACGCTCAGTCACAATTTTTGTTAGATCGCTTTTCTCTTGAAGCAGACTCTGGATTCTAGGTTGTCAGAGAAGATTCACCTTATCTATCCCAAAGTCTAGCACAGTCCTTGCCTTATACCCAAAACCATTTGTGGAATAATGAGTGAATGCATGTTTTCAACTGGGCACAATAGGATGCAAATAAAGCATGAGTCTCTATCCTTTAGGAACCTCCAAGTGACTATGACAAACATTATCACATGGGTACTGATTATAACAATAAAGATATAAACCAAGGGCTAAGGAAGTACAAAAGGAGTTGCCATTTAAACTGGGAGAATTATGAACAGCTTCTGGAAGGAGGTGATTTTGAGTGTCACAAAGGGTTAGTAGGAAGTTGCCAAGTGGTGTTAGAAGGGGAGGGGAACTAGAGAGACAAGGCTAATAGGAGAGAGCAGGGACAAGACATGGGGAAAGGACCTTACCAGGCTTGTAGGTGCAACACGGAGCAGTTATAGAGATGACATAGGGATACCAAGTGGGGGAAACATCATCTGGTGTTCTGAGAAAAGGTGGCCCCAGTAACACCTGGGCCTTTGAGCTGTTCTTGGAACAAGCTGAGATGATAAAACTGCTTTGTGTTGTACTCATGGAGCCACCAGCTACCTGTGGCATCCACCTAGAATCTCTCTCCCTCCATGGATATTCTCAGGAGGAAGGGAAAGACACTTGAAGCTTCCAACAGTCTTGAGCCAAAGAAACCAAGCCTTCAGAGTCTGGGGTCTGCATTGACCTCTGTCACAACCTCCCTCAAATGACAAAGGGGTGGGGTGGCCCCTCTGAGACTGGCATTAGACATTGCCTCTCAGCACCAGCACATAATAGAACGTTTTCTAAGCCTCTCTAATTTCAATGCTCTCACCTCTCTGAGCCTCAGTTGTTCATCTAAGAAAAGGTGATATTGGCTCCTTAGGTTTATTTTATGACCTATGTAGGTCAACCACTTTACCATGATTGACAACTAAAAGGTACTTAAGTAACAGTGGCCATTACAATTATTTTCTTAAATAAAAATGTGCTTGTCTTTCTTCCCTTGCTCTAGAACCATAGGCTTCTGAAGAAGATTTATGCCCCATACTGTCTAGCACATATTTTTGCTCAATAAATATATGTTACATCAATGACTGCCTAGAATCCTAGAATTTTTAGACTAGGAGATACCTAGGAAATAAGCTGTCCCAAACCCTTATTTGGGCTTCTCTGGTGGCTCAGATGGTAAAGAATCCACCTGCAGTTTGGGAGACCTGGGTTCGATTCCTGGGTTGGGAAGATCCCCTGGAGGAAGGCCTGGCAAACCACTCCAGTATTCTTGCCTGGAGAATCCTCAAGGACATAGGAGCCTGGTAGACTACAGTCCATGAGGTCACAAAGAGTCAAACATGACTGAGTGACTAAGCATAGCGCAGTAAACCCTCATTTTACACAGGGAGGAAATAGAGACTCCTAACTCCATCACATGTGTCCTTACCCACAAAAAGGGAGTAGCTATTGCATTTTCACAGGAATTAAATGAGTAAATATGCATGAAGCATTAAGACAGTGTCTGGCACATAATGCTGCTGCTACTGCTAAGTCACTTCAGTCATGTCCAACTCTGTGACCCCATAGATGGCAACCCACCAGGTTCCCCTGTGCCTGGCACATAATTACCATTAGTAATTATTAGTACTGTTATAAGATGATTTAGATGGGCCCAAAGGCACATCATGAAGTAGTAGCGAGCCTCAAGTAGAGCCCTGTGCTCTTCCCAGTTTATCACTGTCCCCATTACGCCTCACTGCTTCCAGAAGCTCCTTATCAATAACTAGTTCCTGAGTTCACGTGTGATATGGAAATCACATGGTGTTCCCATGAACCAACAGAGCATAGATTGACCCCTAATTCCTAGGGAGGACTTCTCAGGCAATCTGATGGTCAGCCAAACCAAGGTCTTAACCAGCTTAGAGCTCCATCAACCCTGAGCACCTTCCCCACTGGCAACATCTCAAATATGCTGAACTACTTCCTCTTCAATTACATAGAGCCGTTTGTCTCAAAAAGGGCAAATTTTACCCCCAGAGAACATTTTATAATATCTGGAGACATTTTTAGTCATCAAAATTGGGGTGAAGAGTGCTAATGGTATGTAGTGTATAGAGGCCAGAGATGTTGCTAACCAGCCTACAATGTACAGGTCAGCACCTTACTACAAAGAACTATTACTCCAGAACACCACTGAGCTGCTGTTGAAAGATCCTAATGTCAATGAATGTGCATTCAGATGCACATGTTTGTCTATTTCAAATGTCTTACAGCTATAAAATCAGCAGATAGGGAAGGCAGGATGGTGTAGTGGGTAAAAAGCCTGGACTCTGAAGTGAAACCGCACAATCAGCAGATAGCATAAGCGTTAAAGAGAAAAAGGTTTAAATTTTAGCTCATCCACTTAGCAGCTGTGTGAACTTAGACGTGATACTTAATTTCTCTGAGCTGCAGTTTCCTCATCTGAAAACTGGAGATAATTATGCTGTAGAGAAGCTTTAAAATGATGATACAAAAAAACCACTTAGTATGTTCAGTTCAGTTCAGTTCAGTTGCTCAGTCCTGTCTGACTCTTTGAGACCCCATGAATCGCAGCACGCCAGGCCTCCCTGTCCATCACCAACTCCCAGAGTTCACTCAGACTCACATCCATCTAGTCCGTGATGCCATCCAGCCATCTCATCCTCAGTTGTTCCCTTTGCCTCCTGCCCCCAATCCCTCCCAGCATCACAGTCTTTTCCAATGAGTCAACTCTTTGCATGAGGTGGCCAAAGTACTGGAGCTTCAGCTTTAGCATCATTCCTTCCAAAGAAATCCCAGGGTTGATCTCCTTCAGAATGGACAGGTTGGATGTCCTTGCAGTCCAAGGGACTCTCAAGAGTCTTCTCCAACACCACAGTTCAAAAGCATCAATTCTTTGGTGCTCAGCCTTCTTCACAGTCCAACTCTCACATCCAGACATGACCGCAGGAAAAACCATAGCCTTGACTAGACGGAACTTAGTCTGCAAAGTAATGTCGCTGCTTTTGAATATACTATCTAGGTTGGTCATAACTTTTCCTCCAAGGAGTAAGCGTCTTTTAATTTCATGTCTGCAGTCACCATCTGCAGTGATTTTGGAGCCCAAAAAGATAAAGTCTGACACTGTTTCTATGTTTCCCCATCTATTTCCCATGAAGTGATGGGACCGGATGCCATGATCTTCATTTTCTGAATGTTGAGCTTTAAGCCAACTTTTCCACGCTCCTCTTTCACTTTCATCAAGAGGCTTTTTAGCTCCTCTTCACTTTCTGCCATAAGGGTGGTGTCATCTGCATATCTGAGGTTATTGATATTTCTCCCAGCAATCTTGATTCCAGCTTGTGTTTCTCCCAGTCCAGTGTTTCTCATGATGTACTCTGCATAGAAGTTAAATAAGCAGGGTGACAATATACAGCCTTGACGTACTCCTTTTACTATTTGGAACCAGCCTGTTGTTCCATGTCCGGTTCTAACTGTTGCTTCCTGACCTGCATACAGATTTCTCAAGAGGCAGGTCAGGTGGTCTGGTATTCCCATCTCTTTCAGAATTTTCCAGTTTATTTTGATCCGCACAGTCAAAGGCTTTGGCATAGTTAATAAAGCAGAAATAGATGTTTTTCTGGAACTCTCTTGCTTTTTCCACGATCCAGCGGATGTTGGCAATTTGACCTCTGGTTCTTCTGCCTTTTCTAAAACCAGCTTGAACATCAGGGAGTTCATGGTTCATGTATTGTTGAAGTCTGGCTTGGAGACTTACTATGTGCCTAAAACATAATAGGTAGATAGTAGACAACATCCATTACTACTTACGTCTTCATTTTAGTAAGGTATGTAAACATGGAATTTTTAAAATGTTGGTCAGAGATGAGCCAGAAGTTGGCTGACAGAGGACAGATTTAACAGACGTCAAGCTTGTCATCACAATAAGATGCAGAGTAGAAGGACATGTGCTCATCTTCTGCGAGAACAGCATGATTGGAACTTGTCGCTGAATAACCATCAACAAGACAATGTGGGATCCCACCAAAAAAGATACACTACACACAGAGGCAAAAGAAGAGGCCCAACAAGATGGTTCAGTTCAGTTCAGTCACTCAGTCGTGTCCCACTCTTTTCAACCCTATAAATCGCAGCACGTCAGGCCTCCCTGTCCATCATCAACTCCCAGAGTTCACTCAGACTCACGTCCATCAAGTCAGTGATGCCACCCACCCATCTCATCCTCTGTCATCCCCTTGTCCTCCTGCCCCCAATCCCTCCCAGCATCAGAGTCTTTTCCAATGAGTAAACTCTTTCCATGAGGTGGCCAAAGTATTGGAGTTTCAGCTTTAGCATCACTCCTTCTAAAGTACACCCAGGACTGATCTCCTTTAGAAACACTGGTTGGATCTCCTTGCAGTCCAAGGGACTCTTAAGAATCTTCTCCAACACGACAATTCAAAAGCATCATTTCTTCGACGCTCAGCCTTCTTCACAATCCAACTCTCACATCCATACATGACCACTGCAAAACCATAGCATTGACTAGACGGACGTTTTGTGGCAAAGTAATGTCTCTGCTTGTTAGTATGCTATCTAGGCTGTTCATAACTTTTCTTCCAAGGAGTAAGCGTCTTTTAATTTCATGGCTACAGTCACCATCTGCAGTCATTTGGGAGCCCAAAAAATAAAGTCTGACACTGTTTCCACTGTTTCCCCATCTATCTGCCATGAAGTGATGGGACCAGACGCCATGATGTTTGTTTTCTGAATGTTGAGCTTTAAGCCAACTTTTTCACTCTCCTCTTTCACTTTCATCAAGAGGTTTTTTAGTTCCTCTTCACTTACTGCTATTAGGATGGTGTCATTTGCATATCTGAGGTTATTGATATTCTCCCGGCATTCTTGATTCCAGCTTGTGTTTCTTCCAGCCCAGCGTTTCTCATGATGTACTCTGCATAGAAGTTAAATAAGCAGGGGGACAATATACAGCCTTGACATACTCCTTTTCCTATTTGGAACCAGTCTGCTGTTCCATGTTCAGTTCTAACTGTTGCTTCCTGACCTGCATATAGGTTTCTCAAGAGGCAGATCAGGTGGTCTGGTATTCCCATCTCTTTCAGAATTTTCCAGTTTATTGTGATCCACACACTCAAAGGCTTTGGCATAGTCAATAAAGCAGAAATAGGTGTTTTTCTGGAACTCTCTTGCTTTTTTGATGATCCGGCAGATGTTGGCAATTTGACCTCTGGTTCCTCTGCCTTTTCTAAAACCATCTTGAACATCTGGAATTTCATGGTACACGTATTGCTGAAGCCTGGGTTGGAGAATTTTGAGCATTACTTTACTAATATATGAGATGAGTGCAATTGTGTGGTAGTTTGAACATTCTTTGGCATTGCCTTTGTTTGGGATTGAAATGAAAACTGCCCTCTTCCAGTCCTGTGGCCAATGCTGAGTTTTCCAAATTTGCTGGCATATTGAGTCCAGCACTTTCACAGCATCATCTTTCAGGATTTGAAATAGCTCAACTGGAATTCCATCACCTCCACTAGCTTTGTTCGTAGTGACGCTTCCTAAAGCCCCCTTGACTTCACATTCCAGGGTGTCTGGCTCTAGGTGAGTGATCACACCATCATGATTATTATGATCATGAAAATCTTTTTGTATAGTTCTGTGTATTCTTGCCACCTCTTCTTAATATCTTCTGCTTCTGTTAGGTCCAGACCATATCTGTCCTTTATCAAGCCCATCTTTGCATGGGCTCTTCCCTTGGTATCTCTAATTTTCTTGAAGAGATCTCTAGTCTTTCCCATTCTGTTGTTTTCCTCAATTTCTTTGTATTGATTGCTGAGAAGGCTTTCTTATCTCTCCTTGTTATTCTTTGGAACTCTGCATTCAGATAGGTATATCTTTCCTTTTCTCCTTTGCTTTTTGCTTCTCTTCTTTTGCAAGCTATTTGTAAGGCCTCCTCAGACAGCCATTTTACTTTTTTGCATTTCTTTTTTTATGGGGATGGTCTTGACCCCTGTCTCCTGTACAGTGTCACCAACCTCCATCCATAGTTCATCAGGGACTCTGTCTATCAGACTTAGTCCCTTAAATCTATTTCTCACTTGCACTGTATAATCATAATGGATTTGATTTAGGTCATACCTGAATGGTCTAGTGGTTTTCCCCAGTTTCTTCAATTTAAGTCTGAATTTGGCAATAATGAGTTCATGGTCTGAGCCACAGTCAGCTCCTGGTCTTGTTTTTGCTGACTGTATAGAGCTTCTCCATCTTTGGCTGCAAAGAGTATAATCAACCTGGTTTCAGTGTTGACCATCTGGTGATGTCCATGTGTAGAGTCTTCTCTTGTGTTGTTGGAAGAGCGTGTTTGCTATGACCAGTGCGTTCTCTTGGCAAAACTATATTAGCCTTTGCCCTGCTTCATTCTGCATTCCAAGGCCAAATTTTCCTGTTACCCCAGGTGTTTCTTGACTTCCTACTTTTGCATTCCTTCCCCTATAATGAAAAGGACGTCTTTTTTGGGTGTTAGTTCTAAAAGGTCATAGAACTGTTCAACTTCAGCTTCAGCATTACTGGTTGGGGCATAGGCTTGGATTACTGTGATATTGAGTGGTTTGCCTTGGAAATGAACAGAGATCATTCTGTTGTTTTTGAGATTGCATCGAAGGACTGCATTTCTGACTCTTTTGTTGACCAAGGGGGCTACTCCATTTCTTCTAAGGGATTCCTGCCCACAGTAGTAGATATAATGGTCATCTGAGTTAAATTCACCCATTCCAGTCCATTTTACTTCACTAATTCCTAGAATGTCAATGTTCACTCTTGCCATCTCCTTTTTGACCTCTTCCAATTTGCCTTGATTCATGGACCTAACATTTCAGGTTCCTATTCAATATTGCTCTTTACAGCATTGGACCTTGCTTCTATCACCAGTCACATCCACAGCTGGGTATTGTTTTTGCTTTGGCTCCATCCCTTCATTCTTTCTGGAGTTATTTCTCCACTGATCTCCAGTAGCATACTGGGCACCTACTGACCTGGGGAATTCCTCTTTCAGTATCCTATCATTTTGCCTTTTCATACTGTTCATGGGGTTCTCAAGGAAAGACTACTGAAGTGGCTTGCCATTCTCTTCTCCAGAGCACCACATCTATCAGACTTCTCCACCATGACCCTTCCACCTTGGGTGGCCCCACATGGCATGGCTTAGTTTCGTTGAGTTAGACAAGGCTGTGGTCTGTGTGATCAGATTTATTAGTTTTCCTTGATTATGGTTTCAGTGTGTCTGCCCTCTGATGCCCTCTCGCAACACCTACTGTCTTACTTGGGTTTCCCTTACCTTGGATGTGGGATGGTTTAGTTCAGTTCAGTTCAGTCACTCAGTCGTGTCTGACTCTTTGCAACCCCATGAATCACAGCACGCCAGGCCTCCCTGTTCATCACCATCTCCCGGAGTTCACTCAGAATCACGTCCATCGAGTCAGTGATGCCATCCAGCCATCTCATCCTCGGTCATCCCCTTCTCCTTCTGCCCCCTATCCCTCCCAGCATCAGAGTCTTTTCCAATGAGTCAACTCTTCGCATGAGGTGGCCAAAGTACTGGAGTTTCAGCTTTAGCATCATTCCTTCCAAAGAAATCCCAGGGTTGATCTCCTTCAGAATGGATTGGTTGGATCTCCTTGTAGTCCAAGGGACTCTCAAGAGTCTTCTCCAACACCACAGTTCAAAAGCATCAATTTTTCGGCGCTCAGCTTTCTTCATAGTCCAACTCTCACATCCATACATGACCACCAGAAAAACCATAGCCTTAACTAGACAGACCTTAGTCTGCAAAGTAATTTCTCTGCTTTTGAATATACTATCTAGGTTGGTCATAGCTTTTCCTCCAAGGAGTAAGCATCTTTTAATTTCATGGCTGCAGACACCATCTGCAGTAATTTTGGAGCCCCAAAAAAAATAAAGTCTGATACTGTTTCCACTGTTTCCCCATCTATTTCCCATGAAGTGATGGGACCAGATGCCATGATCTTCGTTTTCTGAATGTTGAGCTTTAAGCCAACTTTTTTGCTCTCCTCTTTCACTTTCATCAAGAGACTCTTTAGCTCCTCTTCACTTACTGCCATAAGGGTGGTGTCATCTGCATATCTGAGGTTATTGATATTTCTCCCGGCAATCTTGATTCCAGCTTGTGTTTCTTCCAGTCCAGTGTTTCTCATGATGTTCTCTGCGTAGAAGTTAAATAAGCAGGGTGACAATATACAGCCTTGATGGACTCCTTTTCCTATTTGGAACCAGTCTGTTGTTCCATGTCCAGTTCTAACTGCTGCTTCCTGACTTGCATACAGATTTCTCAAGAGGCAGGTTAGATGGTAGGAGGGGTGAAATCACGTTTAGAATCAAACCCCAATATCCACCAGAGACCCTCTGAACTCTCAAACAAAACCTTATGTGCACTAGGACCCAGAAGCCCTACAGAGACCGAGCCAGACCTGCTTTTGGGTGTTTGAGTGTCTCCTGTGGAGTCACAGGTCAGCAGTGGCCTGCTGGGGGACAGGTGCTCTGGCTGCAGCAGACCTGTGTCATGCAGCATTACCCACCATAGAGCCACGGAGCAGACGACCCACAAACAGCAGAACTATTATGCCAAAGAAATTCTTGCACTGTTAAGAAAGTTTTAGAATCCACAACAGGTTTCTGAACCTGGGGATCCAGCAAAGGACTGAGAACCCCCAAGGAATTTGACTTTGTAGGCCAGTGGGATTTGATTACAGAACTTACATGGGACTGGGGAAACAGACATTTGGAGGGCACAAACAAAACCTTGTGTGCATCAGGAGCCAGGAGAAAGGAGCAGCATCCTCACAAGATACTGAGTCAGACTTATGAGTGTGTAGGAGTCTCAGGTGGAGGCTTGGGTCTACAGTTTGGCCTCAGGCCAAACAACAGGGAGGGAACACAGCCCCATCCATCAACAGAAAATTGGATTAAAGATTTACTGAGCATGGCCCCACCTAGCAGTACAAAACCCACTTTCCCCAACAGGCAGTTTCTCCCATCAGAGAGCTTCCATAAGCCTCTTATCCTTATTCATCAGAGAGCAGACAAAATGAAAACCATAATCACAGAAAACTAACAAAACTGATCACTGATTGAGTTAGCCTTGTCTAACTCAATGAAACATGCCATGTAGGGCCACCCAAGATGGACAGGTCATGGTGGAGAGTTCTGACAAATGTGGTCCACTGGAGAAGGGAATGGCAAACCGCTTCAGTATTTTTGTCTTGAAAACCCCATGAACAGTATGAAAGGTCAAAAAGATATGACACTGAAAGATACAGTCCCCAGGTTGGTAGGTGCCCATTATACTATGGGAGAAGAGTGGAAAAATAACTCCAGGAACAATTGAGAGACAGAGCCAAAGCAAAAACAACACCCAATAGTGGATGTGACTGGTGATGGAAGTAAAGTCTGATGCTGTAGAGAACAATATTGCATAGGAACCTGGAATGTTAGGTCCATGAATCAAAGTAAATTGGAAGTGGTCAAACAGGAGATTGCAAGGGTGAACATCTACATTTTTGGAATCAGAGAACTAAAATGGACTGGAATAGGCAAATTGAATTCAGATGAGCATTATATCTACTATGGTGGGCAAGAATCTCTTAGAAGAAATAGAGTAGTCTTCATCATCAACAAAAGAGTCTGAAATGCCGTACTTTGGTGCAACGTCAAAAATGGCAGAATGATCTCTGTTTGTTTCCAAGAAAAAAGTTCAATATCACAGTAATCCAAGTCTATGCCCCAAGCAGTAAGGCTGAAGAAGCTGAAATTGGACTGTTCTATGATGACTTATAAGACCTCTAGAATTAACACCAAAAAAAGATGTCCTTTTCATCCTAGGTGACTGGAATGCAAAAGTAGGAAGTCAAGAGATACCTGGAGTAACAAGCAAGTTTGTCCTTAAAGTACAAAATGAACCAGGGCAAAAGCTAATAGAGCTTAGCCAAGAGAATGCACTGGTCATGGCAAGAACCCTCTTCAACAACACGAGATGACTCTACACGTGGACATCACCAGATGGTCAATACCAAAATCATATTGATTATATTCTTTGCAGCCAAAGATGGAGAAGCTCCATACAGTCAGCAAAAACAAGACCAGGAGCTGACTGTGACTCAGATCATGAAAAATTATTATAAAATTCAGACTTAAATTGAAGACCATTCAGGTATGACCTAAATCAATTCCCTTACGATTATACGGTGGAAGTGACCAATAGATTCAAGGGATTATATCTGATAGACAGAGTGCCTGGAGAACTATGGACAGAGGTTCATGACATTGTACAGGAGGTGGTCATCAAGACCATTCCCAAGAAAAAGAAATGCAAAAAGGCAAAATGATTGTCTGAGGAGACCTTATGAATACCTGAGAAAACAAGAGAAGCAAAAAGCAAAGGAGAAAAGGAAAGATATACTCATCTGAATTCAGAGTTCCAAAGAATAGCAAGGAGAGAGAAGAAGGCCTTCTTAAGTGAACAATACAAAGAAACAGAGGAAAATAATAGAATGGGATAGACTAGAGATCTCTTCAAGAAAATCAGAGATACAAGGGAATATTTCATGCAAAGATGGGCACAATAAAGGACAGAAATGATATGAACCTAACAGAAGCAGAAGATATTAAGAAAAGGTGGCAAGAACACACAGAAGAACTATACAAAAAAGATCTTCATGACCTAGATAACCACTATGGAGTGATCCTCACCTAGAGCCAGACACCCTGGAAAGTGAAGTCAAGTGGGCCTTAGGAAGCATGGGCCTTAGGAACAAAGCTGGTGGAGGTGATGGAATTCCAGTTGAGCTATTTCAAATCCTAACAGATGATGGTGTGAAAGTGCTGCACTCAGTATGCCAGCACATTTGGAAAACTCAGCATTGGCCACAGGACTGGAAAAGGTCAGTTTTCATTCCAATCCCAAAGAAAGGCAATGCCAAAGAATGTTCAAACTACCACACAATTGTACTCATCTCACATGCTAGCAAAGTAATACTCAAAATTCTCCAAGCAAGGCTTCAGCAATACGTGAACTGTGAACTTCCAGACGTTCAAGCTGGATTTAGAAAAGGCAGAGGAACCAGAGATCAAATTGCCAACATATGCTGGATCATAGAAAAAGCAAGAGAGTTTCAGAAAAACATCTACTTTTGCTTTACTGACAATGCCAAAGCCTTTGACTGTGTGGATCACAATAACTGTGGAAAATTCTGAAAAAGATGGGAATACCAGACCACCTGACCTGCCTCTTGAGAAACCTATAGCAGATCAAGAAGCAATAGTTAGAACCAGACATGGAACAATGGACTGATTCCAAATTGGGAAAGGAGTACATCAAGGCTGTATATAGTAACCCTGCTTAGTCAACTTATATGCAGAGCACATCATGTGAAATGTCAGGCTGGATGAAGCACAAGCTGAATCAAGATTGCCAGGAGAAATATCAATAACCTCAGATATGCAGATGATACCACCCTTATGGCAGAAAATGAAAGGAACTAAAAAGCCTCTTGATGAAAGTGAAAGAGGAGAGTAAAAAGCTGACTTAAAGCTCAACATTCAAAAAACTGAGATTATGGCATCTGTTTCCATCACTTCATGGCAAATAGATGAGGAACAATGGAAACAGTGTCAGACTTTATTTTCTTGGTCTCCAAAATCACTGCAGATGGTGATTGCAGCCATGAAATTAAAAGACGCTTTCTCCTTGAAAGAAATGCTGCGACCAACCTACACAGCATGTTAAAAAGCAGAGACATCCCTTCACCAACAAAGGTCTGTTGAGTCAAAGCTGTGGTTTTTCCAGTCGTCATGTATGGATGTGAGAGTTGGACTATAGAGAAAGCTGAGCGCCAAGGAATTGATGCTTTTGAACTGTGGTGTTGGAGAAGACTCTTGAGAGTCCCTTGGACTGCAAGGAGATCAAACCAGTCAATCTTAAAGAAATCAACCCTGAATATTCATTGGAAGGGCTGATGCTGAAGCTGATGCTCCAATACTTTGGCCATCTGATACAAAGACCTGACTCATTGGAAAAGATCATGATTCTGGGAAAGATTGAAGGTGGGAGAAGAAGGGGACATCAGAGGATGAGATGGTTGGATGGCATTACCAATTCGATGGACATGAGTTTGAGGAAGCTCTGGGAGTTGGTGATGGACAGGGAAGCCCTGAGTACTGCAGTCCATGAGGTCTCAAAGAGTCAGACATGACTGAGCAACTGAACTGAACTGAACTGATGGCTCACTTAGGGCCAAGAAAGGCTCCAAGGCAGGAGATGGGAACATAGCCAAGGTGAATAGGAGGAATGGAGGCATAAATGATGCAGGAAAGAATCAATGCATGTGTAGGAAATTATCATTCATTCATTTATTTTAAAATGTTATAGGCCAAGATGTACTAAGCGCAGGTGGCTGCATATGCTAGAGTTATAGATATCCATTTATTCATTCAATAAAAATTTAATGAGCACCTACTATGTACTATTAGGTACATACCTACAGTGCTAGAGCCTATTGTACTAACATACTAACCATTTGTCCACATCTTGTTTTAAAATTTACTTATTTTTAGTTGGAAGATAATTGCTTTACAATATTGTATTGGTCTCTGCCATTCATCAGAATGAATCAGCTGTAGATATACAAATGTCTGCTCCTTCCTGAACCTTCCTCCCACCTCCTACCCCTTCTCACCCCTCTAGGTTGTCACAGAGCACCAGGTTTGAGTTCCCTGCATCATACAGCACATTCCCACTGGCTATCTATTTTATACATGGTAATATGTGTTTCAATGCTATTCTCTCTACTCGTCCCACCCTCTCCTTCCCCCACTGTGTCCACCAGTCTGTTCTCTATGTCTGCATCTCCATTGTTGCCTTCCAAATAGGTTAATCGGCACCATCTTTCTAGATTCCATGTTTATGCATTGTTGTTGTCGTTCAGTTGCTAAGTTGTGTCCAACTATTTGTGATGCCATGGTATGCCAGTCTTCCCTTTCCTTCCCTATCTCCCAGAGTTTCTCAAACTCATGTCCACTGAGTTGGTGATATATGTGCTAATAATACACAGCATTTGTTTCTCTCTTTCTGATTCCTTCAGTCTATATAATGGGCTCTAGGTTCATCCACTTCATTAGAACTGACTCAAATGTGTTCCTTTTTACACCTGAGTAATATTCCATTGTATATATGCACCACAACTTCTTTGTCCATTCATCTGTCGATGAACATCTAGGTTGCTTCCATGTCCTAGATACTGTAAATAGTGCTGCAATGAACATTGGGGTACATATGTCTCTTTCAATTACAGTTTCCTCAGAGTATATGGCCAGTAGTGCGATTGTTGGGTCATATGGTAGTTTTATTCCTAGTTTTTTAAGGAATCTCCAAAAAATAAACTCAAAATGGATTAAAGACTTAAATGTAAGTCCAGAAACTATAAAGCTCTTGGAGGAAAACATAGGCAGTACACTCCCTGACATAAAACACAGCAAGATCCTCTATGACCCACTTTCTCTAGTAGTGGAAATAAAAATAAACAAATGGGATCTAATTAAACATAAAATTTTGTGCACAGCAAAGGAAACTATAAACAAGGTGAAAAGACAACCCTCAGAACTGGAAAAAATAACAGCAAATGAAACAACTGACCAAAGATTAATCTCCAAAATATATGAGCAGCTCATGTAGCTCAATGTGTGAATGCGTGCATTCTCTGTCATTTCAGTCACGTCTGACTCTTTGCAACCCTACTGACTATAGCCTACCAGGCTCCTCAGTCTATGAGATTCTCCAGGCAAGAATACTGGAGTGGGTTGCCATGCTCTCCCCAAGGGGATCTTCCCAACCTAGGGATTAAACCTACGTCTCCTGCATTACAGGTTGATTCTTTACCATTAAACCACCAGGGAAGCCCTGTACCTCAATACCAGGAAAACAAATAACCCAATCAAAAATTGGGCAGAAGACATAAACAGACACTTTTCTAAAGAAGACGTATAGATGGCTAATAAACACATGAAAAAATGCTCAACATAGCTCATTATTAGAGAAATGCAAATCAAAACTACACTGAAGTATCACCTATGGTCAAAATGCTGCTACTGCTGCTAAGTTGCTTCAGTCGTGTCCAACTCTGTGCGACCCCATGGATGGCAGCCCACCAGGCTCCCCCATCCCTGGGATTCTCCAGGCAAGAACACGAGTGGGTTGCCATTTCCTTCTCCAATGCATGAAAGTGAAAAGTGAAAGTGAAGTTGCTTAGTCATGTCCGACTCTTCATGACCCCATGGACTGCACCCTACCACGCTCCTCCATCCATGGGATTTTCCAGGCAAGAGTACTGGAGTTGGTTGCCATTGCCTTCTCTGATGGTCCGAATGGCCATCATCAAAAAATCTACAGTTAATGCTGGAGAGGGTGTGGAGAAAAGGGAACACTCTTGCGCTGACAGTAGAAAAGTTTGTTTCTTTATTTATTCTGTAGTTATTCATTGAGTGCCACTTGGTCACAGGTATTGTGTTACCATTTCACATGCATTCCCCCATCCCCTACTTGCTCACTCACTCCCTCATTAATTCATTATTTAATAAATTCATTCAACAGTTATTTATAAGAATCTGTGCTATCCCAGACACTAGGTTAACTACTGATGAAAGATTGAAAGCTCTAGAATGGGAAGAGACAGGATTTTCATCTAGGATGGGGAAACCACAAGGGAAGCAAAAATTGGGGGCTTTATGGAATCATGATGAAACCTGCTTAGTGGTCAACACTTTGTGGAAAGAAGACTCTCCAGAGAAGCTAATAGGCAGAAGCTCATCTTCCCAAGACCCCAAGGTGTCAATGGTGTGAGTGTGAATGACAAAGTCTGAGGTCTGAACTAGAATTGTTAGATGATTTTCTAGTACTGGGTTGCTGAGAACTTCAGCGTTTAAAGCATCAATCTCTTGGGTTTGAGGGCTCTGTTAATTGCTCTGTGGAGGATGGATTTTAGAATTCTTGGGAAAATTGAAGAAACAGCTTTTAGACGGAGCTTCTTGGAATGACTCCTAAAGACACACAGCAGAATTGAGCCCCCAAAGGAAACTCCACTCCCACCATACTAATCTACAGCTGGAAATCTGAGCCATCTCTACTATGTGCTGCATCAGCAAGGGTGCCATTATTATTATTAATTATTTCTTTATTTTACTTTACAATATTGTATTGGTTTTGCCATACATTGACTTGAATCCACCATGAGTGTACATGTGTTCCCCAACCTGAACCCCACCTCCCACCTCTCTCCGCATCCCATCCCTGTGGGTCATCCCAGTGCGCAGCCCCGAGCACCCTGTATCATACGTCAAACCTGGACTGGTGATTCGTTTCATATATGATATTTTACATGTTTCAGTGCCATTCTCCCAAATCATCCCACCCTCTCCCTCTTCCACAGAGTCCAAAAGACTGTTCAATACATCTGTGTCTCTTTTGCTGTCTCGCATACAGTGTTATCGTTACTGTCTTTCTAAATTCCATATATATGCATTAGTATACTGTATTGGTGTTTTTCTTTCTGGCTTACTTCACTCTCTAAAATAGGCTCCAGTTTCATCCACCTCATTAGAACTGATTCAAATGTATTCTGTTTAATGGCTGAGTAATATTATTTTGTGTATATATACCACAGCTTTCTTATCCATTCATCTGCTGATGGACATCTAGGTTGCTTCCATATCCTGGCTATTATAAACAGTGCTGCGATGAACATTGGGGTACATATGTGTTTTTTGATTCTGATTTCCCCAGTGTGTATGCCCAGGTGGTGGGTCATAACTTGCCCCCTACTTAACTCAGTTCTGAAACTTGAGTTTCAAGCAAGAGTGTCTGATTTTCAGAAGCCTTCTTTGGGAGATGTAGTTTTTATCTTTCCAGGAACAAAAGAAGGAAGGAAGCTAGAGTGAAAGTGGATTGAACCAATCCACAGCCTTCCTCATAGGAGATTACTTTAGTTGCAAATTAGTGATCAAATAGGTGCTGAAATGAAATCTAACCCTCTAAATTACCATCAGAATACACTGTTCTACTGGTACTAAAAGCTTCCCTTTAAAGTTGGCTGAATGAAAGTATGCTAATGATCCATTCATTCCGGAGTCCAGCTGAATCAGAATTTCTGTGGATAGGGACAAGGAATCTGTATTTTTTAAAACTCTATGTAGTAATCCCTCCAATCAGCCTGATTTGAGATCTTTGAGAATAGCTAATTTATAATAAATGATTAATTTTTCCAGGTAAATGTACATCTCAACAGAAGACGGTTTCCTCAGAAGAGTAGATTATCTCATGTCAGAGTAAGACTGTTAAAAGAAGACAGCTTTCTATTTCCATCAAATGAACCAAGTAGGCACCACTCATTTCACGCATGTCAAATCTTCTCCCTAAGGGGGTTTTTGGAACTTCCCACTGCATTTAAACAAAGAATGCCAATGCCATCAGTAACTAACAATAGAGAGTTGCAAAGTTTCATCTCAAGAACTGAAATCGGACATACATCAAATAAAGTCTCTGTCCTCATGTTGCAGGAAGGGGGACCCCTTCCAGGGCCCAAAAGTGGGCTCTTGTCTAACACTTGGAAATGAGTTGTCCAAGGAGACTCACGTGCTGACAAAGCAAGAGATTTTATTGGGCAAGGGCACCAGGGCAGAGAGCAGTAGGGTAAGGGAACCCAGGAGAACTGCTCTGCCATGTGGCTCACAGTCCCGGGTTTTGTGGTGATGGGATTAGTTTCCGGGTTGTCTTTAGCCAATCATTCTGACTCAGAGTCCTTCCTGGTGGTACATGCCTTGTTCAGCCAAGATGGATGCTAGTGAGAATGATTCTCGGAGGTGGTTGGACCTGTAATATGACTTTTTGACCTTTTCTGAACTCTCCCGGTTGGTGGTGGTTTATTTGTTCCCTGTTCCTTACCAGGGCCCCCTGTCATAAAACAATTCATGGAAATGGTTACTATGGTGCCTGGCCAGGGTGGGCGGTTTCAGTCAGTGTGCTCCCCTAACACTTATAATGCTAACCATCTAACAAACTAGACTAAATAATAACTAGTTAGGGGTGACAAATCGATGTCCTGATATGGGGCTGGGGAGGAGGTGTGTGGACGCAGAGTGAGAAAGAAATATAGGCATGGATCCCTGCCCAGCATGAGGCATCAGAAAGTCCTCTTGAGAAAAGTGCTGTCTCAGCTGAGATCTAAAGGATGAGGTGGCCAGGCACAGAGGCCAGGAAGATGCAAGAGTGCTTCAGGTGGAGGGCCACCTGTGTGCCAAGGCCTAGAGCCCTGAAAAAGCCAGACACGTTTGAAGAACTGAACAGTATTCAGAATGGCTGGAGCACAGAAAATGAAATGGCTGATTCTGAAAGAGGTGACCCTGTACAAAAGGAGAACAAGGGAAGCAACATCAGCCAAAACCTGGGAAGAGCAGAGAGGTCTGGCACAGACTGTCCAAGGATGGAGCAGCGACCATCCAGTGCCCAGAACTGGCAAGCAGCCTCTCTGTCAGCTAACCGGCTATGATTTAGCTGAACAAGCAGGAGTAAACGGTGAATCCAATAGGGCTGCGATGAAATCACTATTCCAGCTTCACGCCAAAGGAGCATCTAAGAAGCAAAAGCTTTCAGTGGCCTTGCTAGAGACGCCTGACCACAATTCTTACTGCAGGAGTCTGTATTTAGGAGCCCACAGCACAGATCATACCCTTAGACCAAGCACATTGGTAACACAGCTGATCGTCTAGCCCATCAACACTGTATGATTCCTTTTAGTCTCCTACCCTTTCTTGCCTCTGATCCAGGCAAAAAGGACACTGGAGACCCATACAAACAGATAGACACACACACACGTAAATGCCCAGAAGCTCAATTATAAATGTCTTGTTCTCACTTATTCCTCCCACTAAGCCCTGTGCTCAGCCCTCCTGACTTCTGGTTCTCCTTTCTTTCAGCTCACCTGACCATCCACATTCAGCACCAACCTCCCCATTTATGCCTTGACCATTCGCTCTCTTACCGTGATTCAACTTTTTCTTCCAGCTAGTCAGTCTTAAAAGCTGCTTTGATAGACCCTCTTCCAGTTTAATCTGGAGAGTGTTTTGTGATGAAAAAATTATGTGTCTTGAATCCCTTCCTAGCTGTATGACCTTGAGCAAGTGATAACCTCCCCGAGCCTTGATTCCCTCACCTGTTAAATGGGAACAACAATGGATGCATCAGCATTGCAGTGAAGATCAACTGGGAATCCATGCAATACCTTTACTGCAGTATCTGGCAGATAAAAAGTGCTAGAGAAGTAAAGTGTTCTTTTGTTTTCTTTCCCCTCTGCAAAAGGAGTGTTTTCTCATGGCCACTAGTCTGAAATTAGGGAATCATTATGATCATGTTTTCTTTTTTCACTTTCCCAAATTATGTTGAGAAGGCAGATAAGTAGCACTTGTTTAGAGTTTCTTGCATTTTTAGCTATTCTAAGAATAACCATTGCAGCACAAAGAATAATGCGTATTTGATTCCTCCCAAGCTAACTCTCAGAGAGTTTGATGTTTTAATGTAATCAGTTGTTTTGCCATTTCCTTGTTTCTTTGTTTTGCACACTTTCATTCTGCCCAGAATTTATCTTTAAATTATCGCAGTGGCAATGATGAATGAAATCCAAGCACAAAGAGTTTAAACATCACTCAGTAATACCATGATGGTAGCCCATTATTCTAGTGATTCTCCACCAGAGGTGGCACTTCCCTGACAAAAGCTATTTGGAAATGTGGGGAGCATTTGGGGTTGTCATAGTAATCAAGAAGAAACCATTGACAGCAAAAGGAGCTGTTTGCAAAACAATCTACAGTGAGCGGGATTTGTCCAGCCCCAAATGCCTATAACAGTGACCCATTGAGAAATACCATATAAAGCCCAATGAGGCCACACAGAGAAATTCTGGGCAAACTGGGACTAGACACTAGGATTATTTCTGTCCAGAGCAGCTTTTCAATTTAAAAAAGTTATTTAATATATTTAATAGACATGTAACAGATATGAATTTAGCTCTTATTCTATGAATTAAGTGGACAAAAACTGTCATAGTACCTTATTTTCTCTACATCAAATTTGAATCCCGGCCTCATCCCATTGGCTAGGTGGGAAATTCAATTCCAGTCATTCCCAGAGTTTCTTCTCACTCTCCAGGACTAGGAAAGGACCTCAAAGTTCTTAGAAAGAGCAGAATACTCTGGTAGTCACTTCATTCTTCAGAATCAGGCAGCTCTACTGTGATGGGTCTTGCTTGGCCATAGGACCCCAAAGGATGCTGGAAGCCCAGGGTCTAACCACATCTAAACCTTGACCATCACCCTGAGGTCTTGACTCCCCAAGGCCTCATTAAGGGACCAGCTTCTAGCCTCACAGAAGCTCCCCAACTTCCTCTACTTGGAATTTATTCTTTTCTCTGCCCTTCTCACTTCTGCCCCACCCCCCAAAAGAACTTGCCTCCCCATCCTTACTTTTCAGAACCCATCTAGTATTACCTCCCCAATAAGCTCTGCGATAAAGCTAGAAGGGGTCTCTCCTTCCAGGCAAAGACAAAAGAGTGGAAAACACCTTATTTTATTTATTCTAAGATGTAAATCTTTTCCTGCCTCTTAACATCTCTGAAAGTCTGAGGCATCGCTATTGATGCTATCTTACCATTGGTCATTGGCAGTCAAGACACAAGTAACATTTCTTGTGCATGTCCAAATTGATTGTGGCTCCAGATAGCACATCTGGACACCTACAATCCTTTGACCTGTCAATCAATAAATGATTAAGGACCACCTAAGAAAGGGATATGAGTCTTGATTTTTATCTGAAAACTTTCGTTGCAAGATCAAGAAAATGTCAGCATCGAAACTTGTAGAATGAATGTCAGAGGTTTGGAAGAAAATCCCAGAGACAATGATGGAGCCATCTTCTAGCAAATGCTATATCATCAACACTCTGAACAGCACAGAGGCTGACTCTGTGTGGGAAAACAGACACTGTTGATCACAGAGGGCTCTGAGTTGATACATGATTCACAAGGGTTGTGCATTGTATGTGAAGAGGTTTTAATACCATCCTAAACCATTTTTTGTCAAAATTTTCTTTTTGATATATCCATTAGAATTCCATTAGAGTGATACAAGTTCAAATTGATGTCTCAAAAAGAATAACAGGCTTTTAAAAAAAAAGTGTAAAAGTAAAATTCTAATGACAAACGTATCGTAGCTTAATTAGTAGTGCGATTTTTTTTCCTAGTGAAATGAAAAACAGTGGTGCATCTTAAAATCAATTGCATCTTAAATTCCAGGAGTTAAGGTACCGGGAGAAGAAAACACAAATGAAGGCTTCATTAGATGATCCAGCAACACACTGCACACCAACTGAGAAACAGCAGATTGTAGTCTGCAATTTCTAGATTCTAAACAGCAAATCCCCTCCCTGAGCTCCCAAAATATTGCCTAATGAAGAGCAAAGACAGGGCTGTGAGCGCCAACATGGCAAGTCCTTGGCAAGGGATGCAAGGACCTATCCATTTAGTGGCCTCAGAAACCCTGGAAATATGTCAAGTGGACTAGCTCTCAAGCTGATGGTTATCCTTTCTGAACACCACTTAATGGCTCATGCTTTCCCTGATCATGCATCCATTTGGAACCTGCATGATTGGTGCCTGACATCCTGAAACATCTCTCATATCTGCCTTTCTCCTAAGCCTTATAAGCAGAAGAGGCACAGAATTCAGAGAAGACCCAAACAGATCTGCTTTCACATCCCAACTTTCGGATGTATCAGTCGCGTGTTGTGGACAAATCACTTAATTTTGTTGGGGCTCTCTCCCTCCCTTCTTTCCTTCCTTCCTTTTCTCTCTCCCTTCCTCCCTTCTTTCTTAAACAAACGCTATGTGTCAAACACTATCTTAAGCACTTTGCAAAATGAAGTCATTTAATTCTCAGAACAATCTATACAGCAGAAACTACTATTTTCATCATTCTTATTTACAGACTGGGATATTTTGGCATGAGGAATTTAATAAACTCACCTGTGCTCACACAGCCAGTAAGTGGCTGAGTGAAGATTCAGACTCATATTCTTTGGACTTCCTTCCTACATTCTGCTACACTGCCACTCTTGTCAGCAAAAAATAATAACCAATAATCATCTCTGGGTTATTGGGGTGCTTAAATAATAGAAATGGATGACCTGGCACGTAGTGAGGCTTTAATAAATGACAGTCATCAATTTCATTCTCCAAGCTGTTAGTCCTTTAATTCAGATAGAGAATAATAATAAATTCTACTTGTATTATTACACAAGTTTAGAAAATGCTTTCACCTTAATCACTGTCATTGGTCCTTATAACGGTCATACAATCCACTGTTTTGATTATAATAATGTTAACATATGGTACTTTATGTGTCCCAGGCATGATTCTGTGTGACATGCATTTAGTCTTAAACTGACTTAGTTCCACAGCTTTGTGAAGTAAGTGTTAATACTATAATTATCCACATCACTGACTCAGAGAGGTGAAGTAATGTGCCCAAGGTCACACAGTTAGTGGAGCTGGAATGAAGCTCAGAGTCTGGTTTCAGACTCTGAGCTCTGAACCTCTACTCTGGTGGGGGTGGGGGAGGGTTGGGGTCCAAGTATGAGGCAATTCAAGCTCTTAAACCCTGTGATGAGTAACAGAGTCAGTAAGTGACAAAGCCAGAACTCAAACCCAGGGCTATCTGTTTCTAGTGTCCCCAAGAGTGATTTTTCTGACCCTGCTACCTGCACATCCAAGTGGCCTAATGGAAACAGCCTTGAGTTGACAGTCTGGAAACACAGGTTCTAGTCCTGCCAATAAAATAATTGGTCAACAGCTGAGTGGCCCTGGACAAATCCCTTTGCCTCTATATCTTATTTAAAGCATGAGGGAGTCAGGGGATGGGGTCATGACGGTGGAGTGGGAGAACAGAGTTCACGTCTCCTCACAGCTTGGCACCTGCTAGGCACTGTTCTCGGACCCCTAAGGGGACAAGAGGAACGCCCATGAGACCAGGTAGGATGTGGGAGGGAGGGACGAAAAGTGGAGACAGTGGATCAGCACCCCTAAGGAGGGGTTGGGGGAGGGGAGAGACTCTCATATTCAGAGAGGTTCACTCACTGTACAGGGATTAGCAGGGAAGGAGAAGGACCTCAAGGGATTGGAGAGAAATGTAGCCAGTGTCTTCGCTACTGGCAAGCTTGCTGGGGTACCAGGCTTGAACCTCCATCCCCGGGGACCCCCTCTGGCTGTGCACATCCTGAGTATGAGCACCCCTCCCCCAGGATCTCATTCAGCCCCCTAGTGGCCTGAGCTGCCCGCTCCAGGCCTCTTCTGGCCACATGGGTCTTCTGGCCTGGGCCGTACACCCCAACCAGGCCTCTCCCAACTCAGTGGGTCCCTAGGCCTGAACTACCCACCCCTGAACCCCAGCCCACTCCCAGGCCTATTCTGGCCATGTGAGTTCGTGCTGCCCCCCCTTCCAAGGCCTCCTCTGGCTATACCAGAGGGAGATTGTGCCCCGGCTGCCCCAGGCAGGCATGTATGCCCTAAACAAGCTTCAGGAGCAGATGCTGCTGAGAGGAGCACACACAGAGGTGGGGCTGGCATAGCAGGACCAGAGACCTAGCTAGAGGTCTTGGAGGCCTACTAGGTAGGTATAAGCTGTAGCTCACCATGGGGGCAAAGACACTGATGGAGAAAGCACCAGATAATTATTTTTTATTACTATTTTTATTTGTTCTTATTTTCTTTCTTTTATTTTTTACATTTTTATTGAAGTATAATTGCTTTACAATGCTGTGTTAGTTTCTGCTGTACAATGAAGTGAATCAACTGTAGGTATGCATATACGCCCTCCCTCTTGAACCTCCATCACACTCATCCTCTTCTCCCTGGATCCTACCCCTCTAGGTCATCACAGAGCACTTAGTTGAGCTCCCTGTGCAGCACAGCAGCTTCCCTGTAGCTACCCATTTTACACAATGTAGTGTATATATGTCAATCTTGCGTGCTGTGCTTAGTTGCTCAGTTGTGTCTGACTTTGTGACCCCATGGACTGCAGCCGGCAGGATTCTCCGTCTATCGGGATTCTCCAGGTAAGAATACTGGAGTGGGTTTCCATGCCCCCCTCCAGGTGATCTTCTCCACCCAGGGATCGAACCCAGGTATCCTGCATTGCAGGTGGATTACTTACCACCTGAGCCACCAAAGAAGCCCTCTCCCAGTTATTCTCACCAGCCCTTTACCCGCTGTGTCCACAGGTCCATTCATTACATCCACGTCTCCGTTCCTGATCTGCAAACAGGTTCATCTGTCCCAACTTTCTAGTTCCATGCATGTGTGCATGCTAAGTCACTTCTGTCGTGTCCAACTCTTTGTGACCCTTATAGACCATAGCCCACCAAGCTCCTCTGTCCATGGGATTCTTCAGGCAAGAATACTGCAGTGGGTTGCCATGCCCTCCTCCAGGGCATCTTCCAGACCCAGGAATCAAACCTGCGTCTTTTACATCTCCTGCATTGGTAGGCAGGCTCTTTACCACTAGCGTCACCTAGGAAGGCCAACATATGTTTTAATAACCATGTTTGTTTTTTCCTTTCTGACTTACTTTACTCTGAATGACAGACTCTAGGTCCATCCACATCACTACCAATGACTGAATTTCATTTATTTAAAAAAAAAATTTTTTTTTTTTTTTGGTATTGAGGTATAGCTGATTAAATAGATCTTCATGACCAAGATAATCATGATGGTGTGATCACTCACCTAGAGGCAGACATCCTGGAATGTGAAGTCAAGTGGGCCTTAGAAAGCATCACTATGAACAAAGCTAGTGGACATGATGGAATTCCAGTTAAGCTATTTCAAATCCTGAAAGATGATGCTGTGAAAGTGCTGCACTCAATATGCCAGCACATTTGGAAAACTCAGTGGCCACAGGACTGGAAAAGGTTAGTTTTCATTCCAATCCCAAAGAAAGGCAATGCCAAAGAATGCTCAACTACCGCACAATGGCACTCATCTCACACACTAGTAAAGTAATGTTCAAAATTCTCCAAGCCAGGCTTCAGTAATACGTGAACCGTGAACTTCCTGATGTTCAAGCTGGTTTTAGAAAAGGCGGAGGAATCAGAGATCAAATTGCCAACATCTGCTGGATCATGGAAAAGGAAGAGAGTTCCAGAAAAACATCTATTTCTGCTTTATGGAATATGCCAAAGCCTTTGACTGTGTGGATCACAATCAACTGTGGAAAATTCTGAAAGAGGTGGGCATACCAGACCACCTGACCTGCCTCTTGAGAAATCTATATGCAAGTCAGGAAGCAACAGTTAGAATTGGACATGGAACAACAGGCTGGTTCCAAATAGGAAAAGGAGTATGTCAAGGCTGTATATTGTCACCCTGCTTATTTAACTTATATGCAGAGTACATCATGAGAAACACTGGGCAGGAAGAAGCACAAGCTGGAATCAAGATTGCTGGAGAAATCTCAGTAACCTCAGATATGCAGATGACCACCCTTATTGCAGAAAGTGAAGAGGAACTCAAAAGCCTGTTGATGAAAGTGAAAGAGGAGAGTGGAAAAAGCCGGCTTAAAGCTCAACATTCAGAAAATGAAGATCATGACATCTGGTCCCATCACTTCATGGGAAATAGATGGGGAAACAGTGGAAACAGTGTCAGACTTTATTTTTGGAGGCTCCCAAATGACTGCAGGTGGTGATTGCAGCCATGAAATTAAAAGACGCTTGCTCCTTGGAAGGAAAGTTATGACCAACCTAGATAACATATTAAAAAGCAGAGATATTACTTTGCCAACAAAGGTCCGTCTAGCCAAGGCTATGGTTTTTTCCAGTAGTCATGTATGGATGTGAGAGTTGGACTGTGAAGAAGGCTGAGCACCGAAGAATTGATGCTTTTGAACTGTGGTGTTGGAGAAGACTCTTGAGAGTCCCTTGGACTGCAAGGAGATCCAACCAGTCCATTCTAAAGGAGATCAGTCCTGGGTGTTCTTTGGAAGGAATGATGCTAAAGCTGAAACTCCAATATTTTGGCCACCTCATGAGAAGAGTTGACTCATTGGAAAAGACTCTGATGCTTGGGGTGGGGGGGATTGGGGGCAGGAGGAGAAGGGGATGACAGAGGATGAGACGGCTGGATGGCATCACCGACTCGGTGGATATGAGTCTGAGTGAACTCCAGGAACTGGTGATGGACAGGGAAGCCTGGCGTGCTGCGATTCATGGGGTCGCAAAGAGTCAGACACGACTGACTGAACTGAACTGAACTGATAGCCGATTAACAATATTGTGATAGTTCCGGGTGAAAGCAAAAGGACTCAGCCAAACATACACATGTATCCATTCTTCCTCAAATAACCCTCCCATCAAAGCTATCTCACATAACCTTAAGCAGAGTTCCATGTGCTATACAGTAGGTCCTTGTTGGTTATCTATTTTAAATAGAGCAGTATGTACACACCCATCCCCAATTCCCTAACTATCCCTTCCCCCATCCTTTCCCCTGACAACCATAAGCTCATTCTCTAAGTCAGTGAGTCTGTAAGTTTGTTTTGTAAGTAAGTTCATTTGTATCATTTCTTTTTAGATTACACTTATAAGGAATGTCATACAATATTTTTCTTTGTCTCATTTACTTCATTCAGTATGACAATTTCTAGGTCTACCCATATTGCTGAAAATTGTATCATTCCATTCCTTTTAATGGTTTAGTACTATTCCATTGTATGGAATATATATATTCCAATGTATAAAGAATATATATAGTACAGGAGACGTAAGAGATTCGGGTTCGAGCTATGGGTCAGGAAGAGCCCCTGAAGAAGGGAATGGCAGCTAACTCCAGTATTCTTGCTGGAGAATCCCATGGACAGAGATGCCTGGAAGGCTACAGTCCACAGAGTTGCAAAGAGTTGACCACAACTGTAGCGACTTCTCATGAACACACTACATCTTCATACATTCCTCTGTCGATGGACATTTAGGTTGCTTCCATGTCTTGGCTATTATAAAGAGTGTTACAGTGAACACTGGGGTGCATGTGTCCTTTTGGATCATATTTTTCTCTGAATATATGCCCAGGAGTGGGATTTCAGGGTCTTGTGGTAGCTCTATTTTTAGTTTTTTAAGGAACCTTCATACTGTTTTCCATAGTGGCTATATCAATCTACATTCCCTCCAACAGTGCAAGAGGGTTCCCTTTTCTCCACATCCTCTCTAGCATTCATTGTTTGTAGATTTTTTTAAATGATGACCATTCTGACTGGTGTGAGGTAATACCTCACTGTAGTTTTGATTTGCATTTCTCTAATAATTAGTAATACTGAACATCTTTTCATGTGTCTTTTGACCATCTGTGTGTCTTCTTTGGAGAAATATCTATTTAGAGGTCTTCTGCCTATTTTTTGATTGGGTTGTTTGTTTTTTGGTTTTTCTGTTTGTTTGTTTTTTGATGTTGAGTTGTATGAGCTGCTTCTAAATTTGGCATATTAATTCCTTGTCAGTTGCTTAATTTGCAAATATTTTCTCCCATACTGAGAATTGTCTTTTCTCTTATTTATGATATCCTTTTCAGAGCAAAAGCTTTTAAGTTTAATTAGTTTAATTTCATTTGTTTATTTTTATTTTCATTATTTTAGGAGGTGGGTAAAACATCCTTGCTGTAATTTATGTCAAAGAGTGTTCTTCCTATGTTTTTCTCTAAGGGTTTTATAGTGTCTGGTCTTACATTTAGTGTTTAATCCACTTTGAGTTTATTTTTGTGTATGGTATAATAGAGTGTTCTAATTTCATTCTTTTACATGTAGCTGTCAAGTTTTCCCAGTTTCACTTATTGAAGAAGCTGTCTTTTCTCCATCGTATATTCTTGCCTCCTTTGTCAAAGATTAGATAGCCATAGATATGTGGGTTTATCGCTAGGCTTTTTATCCTGTTTCACTGATATATTTCTGTTTTTGTGCCAGTACCATACTATCTTGATTACTATAGCTTTGTAGTATAGTCTGAAGTTGCGGAGACTGACGGATTCCTCCAGCTCTTTTCTTCTTTCTTAAGTTTGCTTTGGCTATTCTGGGTCTTTTTTGTTTCCATATAAATTACAAATTTTTTGCTGTTGTAGTTCTCTCTTGTTATTGCTGTTTCATTTTTATTGTTATTTTTTCTAATATATATTTTTATTTTTAAAATTTTACTTAAAAATGTTTTGTGTGTTCTGATCCTTACTGTTGCTTTTTCTTTGTTGTTATTGCTGTTTCTGCTGTACCATATGGGCTGTGGAGTTGTGGTTCACAGGCCAGGCATTGGACCTGAATTCCTGTGGGGGGTGGGGGAGGGTTACTGAGTACAAGGCACTGGAATAACAGAGAGCTTTAAGTTCCAGGGAATATGAATTAGTGTGAGGTTTCACAGAGGTCCTTAACTCAGCACCAAGACCTGGCTCCACCCAACTGCTTGCAAATTCCAGTGCTGGACACTTCAGGCAAAACAACCATCAAGAAAGGATCATAGCCCCACCCATCAAAAACAGTGAGATGACCAAAAAAAATATGTTACAGATGAAAGAGCAAGGTAGAAACCTACAAGACCAAATAAATGAATGGAAATAGGCAACCTACCTGAAAAACAATTCAGAATAATGATAGTAAAGATAATCCAGAATATCAGAAATAGCATAGAGGCACAGATTGAGATAACACAAGAAATGTTTAACAAGGACCTAGAAGAACTAACAAACAAAAACAGTGATGAACAACACAATAATTGAAATGAAAAATACACCAAAAGGAATCAAAGCAGAATAATTGAAACAGAAGAATGAATAAGTGAGCTGGAAGATAGGATTGTGGAAAATTAACAAGGAGCAGAATAAAGACCAAAGAATGAAGAGAAATGAGGATATTCTCAGAGACCTCTGGGACAACATTCAAACTATAGGATCCTAGAAGAAGAGGAGAAAGAGAAAAGATCTGAGAAGATATTTCAAGAGATTATAGTTAAAAATTCCCTGACATGGGAAAGGAAATAGCCACCCAAATTCAGGAAGTATAGAGTCCCATACAACATAAGCTCAAGGAGAAACACACCGGGACACATATTAATCAAACTATCAAAAAATTTTAAAAATATATTTAAAAATCGAGGAAAAAACAATAAATAACATACAAGGGACCCCCCACCCCACCCCCCGCCCGCCAAATGAGGTAGTCAGCTGATATTTCAGCAGAAACTCCACAGGCCAGAAGAGAGTAGCAGGATATAATTAGAATAATGAAACGGAAAAAATTACAACCAAGATTACTCTACCTAGCAAGGATCTCATTCAGATTCAACAGAAAAATCAAAAGCTTTACAGACAAGCAAAAGCTCAGAGAATTCAGCACCACCAAACCAGCTTTACAAGAAATGCTACGGGAATTCCTAAAACACAAGAGAAGAAGAAAATGACCTACAAAAACAAACCCAAAACAATAGAGAAAATGGTAATAGGAACATACATATAGATAAATACCTTCATTGTAAATGGATTAGCTGTTCCAACCAAAAGATGCAGACTGTCTCAGTTCAGTTCAGTTCAGTCACTCAGTCGTGTCTGACTCTTTGTGACCCCATGAATCGCAGCACGCCAGGCCTCCCTGTCCATCACCAACTCCCGGAGTTCACTCAGATTCATGTCCATCGAGTCAGTTATGCCATCCAGCCATCTCATCCTCTGTCATCCCCTTCTTCTCCTGCCCCCAATCCCTCCCAACATCAAAGTCTTTTCCAATGAGTCAACTCTTCTCATGAGGTGGCCAAAGTACTGGAGTTTCAGCTTTAGCATCAT
This sequence comes from Ovis aries, assembly GCF_016772045.2. Taxonomy (NCBI): domain Eukaryota; kingdom Metazoa; phylum Chordata; class Mammalia; order Artiodactyla; family Bovidae; genus Ovis; species Ovis aries. The sequence goes on along the minus strand of NC_056077.1, from coordinate 18,301,567 downwards.
TCCTTCCAAAGAAACCCCAGGGTTGATCTCCTTCAGAATGGACTGGTTGGATCTCCTTGCAGACTGTCTACATGGATACAAAAACAAGACCCATATATATGCCGTCTACAATAGACTCATTTCAGATTCTGAACACATACAGACTGAAAGTGAGGGGATGGGAAAAGATATACCATACAAATGGAAATAAAAAGAAAGCTGGAGTAGCAATACTTATACAAGACCAGCTAAATTTTAAAATGTTGTTGTTGTTCATTCATCTGGTCATGTCTGACTCTTTGCCACTTCATGGACTACAGCACACCAGGCCTCCCTGTCCTTTATTTAAAATAAAGGCTGTTATAAGAGACAGAGAAGGACACCACATAATGATCAAGGGATCAATCCAAGAAGAAGACATAATAATTATAAATATGTATGCACCCAACGTATGAGCTCCTTAAAAATAAGGCAAATGCTAGTAGCCATTAAAGGGGAAATTGACAGTAGCACAGTCATATTGGGAGAATTTAAAACCCCATTTATGCCAATGGACAGATCATCCAGACAGAAAATTAACAAGGAAACACAAGCTTTAAATGGTACAATACACCAGATAAATTTTATTGATATTTACAGGAAATTCCATCTGATAGCAGCAGAATATGTTTTCTTCTCAAGTGTGCAGGATACATCTTGAGTAACAAATCTTGAGTTACATCTTGAGTAACAAATCAAGCCTTGGAAAAGTTAAGAAAATTGAAATTTTATCAAGCAAATTTTTTCACCACAGCACTGTGAGATTAGAAATCAATTAAAGAAAAAAAAGCTATAAAAAGCACAAGCACATGGAGGCTAAATAATACACTACTAAATAATCAAGAAATCAAAGGAGGAATTAAAAAAATACATAGAAGTAAATTACAACAAAAACACAAGGACCCAAAACCTATTGGATGCCACAAAATCAGTCCTAAGAGGAAAGTTTATAGCAATTCAATCCTATCTCCAGGAAAAAAAAAAAAAACAAAAAACAAAAAAAAAAACAAAAAAACAAAAAAACTCAACCTAACCTGATATCTAAAGCAACTAGAAAAAGAAGAACAAATAGAACCCAAAGTGAGTAGAAATAAATAAATAAATAAAAATCAGAGCAGAAATAAATAAAATGGAAGAAAACAATAGCAAAACTCAATGAAACTAAAAGCTGGTTCTTTGAGAAGATAAACAAAATTGACAAAGCTTTAGCCAAGCTCATCAGTAAAAAGTGGGAGGATTCAAATCAGTAAAATTAGAAGTGAAGAAGAAAAAGCTAAAACTGACACCACAGAAATACAAAGGATCATAAGAGACTACTATATGCCAATAAAATGGACAATCTGGAAGAAATAGACAAATTCTTGGAAAGGCACAACCTTCCAAGATTGAACCAGGAAGAAACAAAAAATATAAATAGGTCAATCATAAATAATGAAATTGAAACTTCAATTAAAAATCTTCTAACAGGCACTTCCCAGGTGATCCAGTGGTTAAGAACTTGCCTTGCGATTCAGGGGACACAGATTTAACTCCTGGGAACTAAGATCCCACATACCACAGAGCAACTAAGCCTATGTGTCACAGTTAGAGTGCTCCATAATTCAACTACTGAAGTCCATACACTCTGGAGCCTCTGCGCCACAAATAGAGAGCCCACAGGCAGCAGCTACAGAGCCCACGAGTTCTGGAGCCTATGTACCACAATTAAAGAGCCCAAATGCTACAACTACCGAAACCCACATGCTCTGGAGCCTGGTGCCACAACTAGAGAGTCCATCAATCACAACAAAAGACATGCGTGATGCAACAAAGATCCTTCCTGCCGCAACTAAGACCTTATACAGCCAAAAAAAATCTTCCAACAAACAAAAGTCCAGGACCAGATTGTTTCACAGACAAATTCTATCAAACGTTTAGAGAAGAGCTAACATCAATTTTTCTCAAACTCATCCAAAAAATTTCAGAGAAAGGAACACTCCTAAGCTTACCCTATGAGGCCACCATCACCCTGATACTCATGCCACAAAAAGTGAAAATTTATAGACCAATATTACTGATGAACATGCACCGAAAAATTCTCAACAAAATATGAGCAAACAGAATTCAACAACACATTAAAAGATTATATACTATGATTAAGTGGAATTTATCCCAAGGATGCAAAGATTCTTCAATATTCACAAATCAATCCATCTGAAACACCATATTAATAAATTAAAGAATAAGAACCATATGATCATCTCAATAGATGCAGAGAGAGCTTTTGACAAAATTCATTTATGATAAAAAAAAAAAAAACCCTCCAGAAAGTGGGCATAGAGGGAAATACCTCAACATAATAAAGGCTATTACAACAAACCCATGACAAACATCACTCTCAGTGGTGAAAAACTGAAAACATTTCCTCTAAGACCAGGAACAAGACAAAGATGTCCACTCTCACCACTATTATCCAGCAAAATTTTGGAAATCCTAGCCAAGGCAATCAGAAAAGAAAAAGATATAAAAGGAATCCAAATAGGAAAAGAAGTAAAACCATCACTGTTTGCAGATGACATAATATACTAGAATATTCTGAAGATGACACCAGAAAAATACTAGAGCTAATCAAAGAATTTGGTAAAGTCATAGGATACAAAATTAATGCACAGAAATACTTTATATTACTATACACTAACAATGATAGATCAGAAAGAAATTAAGGAAACAATCCCATTGACCACTGCAACAAAAAAGAATAAAATACCCAGGAACAAACCTGCCTACCTAGACAAAAGACCTGTATGCAGAAAACTATAAGACACTGATGAAAGAAATCAACGGTGATTGAAACCATGTTCTTGGATTGGAGGAATCAATACTGTGAAAATGACTCTACTACCAAAGCAATCTACAGTTTCATGCAATCCCTATCAAATTACAAATGGCATTTTTCAAGAACTAGACCAAAAATATTTACAATATGTATGGAAACACAAAAGACCCCAAATAGCCAAAGCAATCTTGAGAAAAAAAAACAGAGCTGGAAAAATCAGGCTCCCAGAATTCAGACTATATTACAAAGCTATAGTAATCAAGAAAGTATGATACTTGCACAAAAATAGAAATGAAAATCAATGCAACAGGATAAAAAGCCCAGAGATAAACTCACATACATTTCTATGTCACCTAATCTATGACAAAGGAGGCAAAAATACATGATGGAGAAAAGAGAGCTTCTTCAATAAGTGGTGCTGAGAATACTGGAGAGCTACATGTAAAAGAATGAAATTAGAACACTTTCTTACATCATTGTTGTTGTAAGTCACAATCCCAGGGACTGTAGCAACCCCCCTTCCCGGCCAGGCTCCTCTGTCCATGGGATTTACCAGACAAGAATACTGGAGTGGGTTGCCATTTCCTTCTCCAAGTGATCTTCCCTACCCAGACATCAAACCTGCATCTCTTGCATTGCAGATGTATTCTTTACTGCTGAGCCACTGGGAAAGCCTCTCTTACACCATACACAAAAATAAACTCAAAATCAAGTAAAAACTAAATATAAGGCCAAACACTATACAACTCTTAGAGGAAAACATAGGAAGAACACACTTTGACATAAATCAAAGCAAGAATTTTTTGGCCCACTTCCTAGAATAATGAAAATAAAAACAAAAATAAACAAATAGAATCTAATTAAATTTAAAAGCTTTTGCACAGCAAAGAAAACATGAATGAGATGAAAAAACAACCCCAGAATGGGAGAAAATATTTGCAAATGAAGCAACTGACAAAGAATTAATCTCCAAAATATACAAACAACTCATGAAGCTCAATGTAAACAAACATTTTTTTAAATCAAAAAATAGGTGGAAGACCTAAATTGACATTTCTCCAAAGAAGACACACAGATAGCCGAAATAAATAAATAAATAAAACCATAAACACATGAAAAGATGTTTAACATCCCTAATTATTAGAGAAATTCAGATTCAAAATACAATGAGGTATCACCTCAGACCAGTCAGAATGAGCATTATCAAAAAATTTAGAGACAATAAATGCTGGAAAGAGTGTGGAGGAAAGAGAATTCCTGCACTATTGTTGGGAATGTAGACTGATACAGCCACTATGGAGAACAGTATGGAGATTCCTTTAAAAAACTAAAAATAAAACTACCATATGAGCGAACAATCCCACTATTCAGCATGTGCCCTGAGAAAATCATAATTCCAGAAAACACATGTACCACAATGTTCATTGCGGCACTATTCACAATAGCCAGGATATGGAAGCAACCTAAATTTCTATCAACAGATGAATCGATAAAGAAGATGTGGTACAGATACACAGTGGACTATTACTCAGTTATAACAATGAATGAAACTGGGTCATTTGCAGAGATATGGATGGGCCTAACATCTATCAACAGAGAAGGCAATGGCAACCCACTCCAGCACTCTTGCCTGGAAAATACCATGGATGGAGGAGCCTGGTAGGCTGAGGTCCATGGGGTCTCTAAGAATTGGACATGACTGAGCGACTTCACTTTCACTTTCCACTTTCATGCATTGGAGAAGGAAATGGCAACCCACTCCAGTGTTCTTGCCTGGAGAATCCCAGGGGCAGTGGAGCCTGGTGGGCTGTTGTCTATGGGGTTGCACAGAGTCAGACATGACTGAAGCGACTCAGCAGCAGCAGCAACATCTATCAATATAGAGTGAAGTAAGTCAGAAAGAGAATAACAAATATATATGTGTGTGTGTGTGTGTGTGTGCATATATATATATATATATATATATATATATGTGTGCATGTGGAATCTAGAAAAATGGTACAGATGGTCCTATTTGCAGGGCAGGAATAGAGACACAGATGTAGGGAACAGATGTGGGCACCCATTGTGAGGGGAGGCATGGACTGAGAGATTGGGATTGACATATGGGCACTGCCATGTGTAAAACAGATAGCTGGTGAAGGAGCTCAGCTTGGTGTTCTGTGATGACCTAGTGGATGGGATGGGAAGTGGGAGGTGAGAAGGGAAGCCCAAGGAGGGGATATATGTATACATATAGCTGATTCACTTCATTGTACAGCAGGAACTAACAACATTGTAAAGCAACTACACCCTCCCACCCCAAAATTAGGGATGGGCTACAGTCCATGGAGTCGCCAAGAGTCAGGCATGACTGAGCAACTAAGCACAGCACACCACCCCAAAATTAGGGAGTTATACTCACTTGCTCCTTAGTATCTTATAATTCTAAGCAACTATTTTCTAGTAGTTGCTGCAGCAACTACTTGACATCCACAGCAATACTGTTTGAAGAAAATAAATGCAGCTTGTTTCTTTGGACTCAATATCAATTACACCCCAACCCCTGAGGAAAACTCTAGAAAATGCCTCTTTACCTGATGAAATCCTACATGTCTTCTGCAGCTCAAATACACAGCAGAGAGAAATACAGCAGCCACTTCTAGAGATGGCTCCAGCTCCCAGCCTTTTCCTCTCATCACTACTGGTAAGAATAGCTCACACAACACTTCTCTGTGAGCCTAAGGTAATACTTAGTTTATGCGTCTATATTTGTTGCTGTTGTTCAGTCCCTAAGTCATGTCTGACTCTTTGCAACCCCATGGACTTCACCATCTCCAAAATGCACTCAAACTCTTATCTGTTGCATCAGTGATGCCACCCAACCCTCTCATCTTCTGTTGTCCCCTCCTCCTCTTGCCTTCAATCTTTTCTGGCATCAGGGTTTTCCAACTCCAATGAGTCGGCTCTTCACATCAGGTGGCCAAAGTATTGGAGCTTCTATATAGTAAATATTTTAGACTTTGTGTGCCATATAGCCTCTGTTCCAACTATTCAACTTCGTAATTGTTCTATCAAAGCAGTCGTGGACAATGTAAATGAATAAGTATTACTATGTTCCAGTAAAACACCTCCATTTATTTATTAATAAGAAGGACTCACAAAGAAACAGAAAATTTGCGTAGCCCTATAGGAAGTAAAAAGATTTAATAATCAAGAAACTTTCCATAAAGAAATGCATAGGACCAGATGGATACACTGGTGAACTCTACTAAACATTTAATGAAGAATTAGTACCATTTCCTCACAAACCCTTCCAGAAAATATAAGAGGAAAGAATATTTTCCAATTCTTTCTCTGGAGCCAGTATTACCTTGATACAAAAAACAAAGACATTAAAATAAGAAACTACGTACCAATATTTCTTAAGAATACAGATGTAAAAATACTAATAAGTGCTTAAAATTTAATCCACCAATATATAAAAAGGATTATACATCATGACCAAATTGAGTTTACCCCAGAAATGCAAGGTAGGTTTAACAACTGAAAATCAAGTTGTGGAATACATCACATAAATAGAACAATGCACAAAAACCTCTTGATTAGCTGAATAGACACAGAAAAGCACTTGACAAAATTCAACACCCCTTTATCATAAGAACATTCAACAGATTAGTTATGGAAGGGAACTTCCTTAAGCTGATAAAAGGCAGCTATGAAAAAATCACAACTCACATTATCCTTGAAGGTGAATCTTTCCCCTCTCAAATTAGGAATAAGATAGGACATCCACTCTCAGCTTTTCTTTTCAACATTGTACTGGAAGCTGTATCCAGGACATTTAGACAAGAAAATGAAATAAAAGGCATTGAAAAAAAGAGGTAAAACTGTTTCTATTGCAGTTGTCATGATCTTGCATATAGAAAATCTTTATAAGTCCACTTAGTGTTGTTTGTGTATAAGCTGCTAGAATGAATGCTGCTGCTGCTAAGTCACTTCAGTCGTGTCCGACTCTGTGCAACCCCATAGACTGCAGCCCACCAGGCTCCCCCGTCCCTGGGATTCTCCAGGCAAGAACGCTGGAGTGGGTTGCCATTTCCTTCTCCAATGCATGAAAGTGAAAAGTGAAAGTGAAGTCACTCAGTCATGTCCGACTCTTTGCGACCCCATGGACCTCAGCCTACCAGGCTCCTCCATCCATGGGATTTTCCAGGCAAGAGTACTGGAGTGGGGTGCCATTGCCTTCTCTGGTTAGAATGAATAACTGAGTTCAAAAAGGTTGCAGGATATAAGATCAATATACAAAAATCTATTGCATTTCTATATACTAGCAACAAACAATCTAAAGATGAAATTAAGAAAATAATTCCATTTATGATACCATCAATAAAACATTTAGGAATAAAATTCAACAAGAGAAGTGAAATTTTTCAAGACATTGTTGAAAAAAAATTAAAGACCTAAATAAATAATCTCATGTTCCTGAATTACAAGACCTAATATTGTTAAGATGATAATAGACCCCAAACTGCTCTACATAGCTAGTCCAGTTTCCATAAGACAACATAGAATGCCAAAATTAGATACATAGACGATGAAAAATAAGAGAAGGAAAGTCCTAGATGAACTGGATAGAAAGCAGTTTCTTAGTCACACGTAGCCAAAGATAGTGAACAATTTAGGAACTGAAAATTAGTAGTCATAATCATATAAATTTTATGCTAAATGAACAGTAAGTTGTGTACAGGTCTCATTCCAAAATTTAAACTCATTCTTCTCAACTAATCTTTTTACCATATTCACAAAATTCATGGTTGAGATAACTATCAGGAGTGAGTGAACCATTCCTGACAATTATGGTCACTATTTTGTTACCAAAGTGGGAAGATGGACCCATTTTGTAATGTGCCTTAGCCCATGTCTATCCAGTAATGATAAATAGTACCCCAGTAGGGGTGATCACATGAATAATCAATATCATTACCATCTACATGACTTTTTCATGCTAAAGAAGTTTTCTAGCTAAAAGAAACTAAACATTTATCCTCATTTGTTCAGCTTGTATTGATTGCTTTCTATGATGCTACGCACTGGGCAATGTGCTAGGATATTGGAGAGAACAAGCTCCAACTCTTGCTTCAACCCTAGAACTTGTAATCTGTTTAGATATTATCTGATTCAGTAGTTCTCAACTGGGTGCATGTTTACATCCTGGGGGAGATTTGACAATGTCTGGGGACTTTGTCACAACCAAGGGAATGCTATAGCATCTATTGAGTAGAGGCTAGGGATGCAGCTAAACATTCTAAAATGTACAGGACCATCCCCCAAGCAAAGAATTTTTCAGCCCATAATGTCAACAGCACACCTAGTGAGAAACTCAAACTCCTTATTTTATAGAAGAATAAACTGAGGCATATGTAATAATGCACCCAAGATCATTGGCTCTACAGAAGTGAAGTCCAGAAATCCTAGTTCTGTTCTGCATTCAATAAATTTCCACCCTCTCTTCCTTGAACTAATATTGAGGACTCATTCTGACATGTATTATTCCTTTCCTAAAAGCAATGGGCTCTGCAGTGGCACCCTGATGGAGGGCTGTATTAGCCAGAAATGGAGAAGCAATCACCTTTGATATACATGATTGCTACAGGAGACAGACTCAACTTGAGTAACAGAGCTACCTTGGATATGGCTTCTGGACTTTGGAAGTAAGGATACTGGGAAGAAAAGCATAGACTCAGAATTTTCATTTATGCATTCTTTCCTTTTCTTATTCATTCCTGTATCCAACAACAACAAAATAATACTGAGCCACTACTATATGCCAAGCACAGGCTAGAAACCAGAGGCAAGGCAATATAAATAATAATAATAAATATTTGGTCCTTTTTTTCAAGTTCAGTTCAGTTCAAGAGCCTTTGGTAAACAAGAGACACAGAGATGAACAAGACATTATAATGCATTGAGACAGAAACACTGGTGAAGCCAAGCACAGGATGAAATAAGATATGCCAGTTGGTCAAAGTTATTGGTTGCAAGCAACAGAAACCAATTTTGGCTTATTTCAGCAGAAAAAGTTACTGGAAAAATGCCAGGGAGCCCACAGAAGCGCCAGAGAGCCTAAAGAAGAAGATTCAGAAAATAGGAAGGAAAAGGGAGGCTCAGCTGTAGCCTGTAGATGATCCAACCATCTCATCCTCTGTTGCACTCTTCTCCTTCTGCATTTAAGCTTTTCCAGCATCAGGTTCTTTTCCAATGAGTCAGCTGTTCACATCGGGTGGCCAAAGTATTGGAGCTTCAGCTTCAGCATCAGTCCTTCCAATGAGTATTCAGGGTTCATTTCCTTGGTTAGATGCATGATATAGGACACTCAGGGCCGGTGTACTGGGATGACCCTGAGAAATGGGATAAATAAGGAGGTGGGAGGGAGTTTCAGGATGGAGGACACATGTACACCCATGACTGATTCATGTCAATGTATGGCAAAAACCACTACAATATTGTAAAGTAATTAGCCTCCAATTAAAATAAATAAATTAAAAAAATATTGACTGGTTTGATCTCCTTGCTGTCCAAGGGACTCTCAAGAATCTTCTCCAGCACCACAGTTTGAAAGCGCTGTTTCTTCAGCACTCTACCATTTTTATGGTCCAGCTCTCACAACCATATGTGACTACTGGAAAGACCATAGCCTTGACTACACAGACCTTTGTCAGCAAACTGATGTCTTTGCGTTTTAACACACTTTCTAGGTTTGTCACAGCTTTCCTGCCAAGAAGCAATCATCTTCTAATTTCGTGGCTGCAGTCATCATCCACAGTGATTTTAGAGCCTAGGAAGAGGAAATTTGTCTATGCTTCCAATTTTTGCCCTTCTATTTGCCATAAAGTGATGGGACCAGATACCATGATCTTAGTGCTTTTAATATTTCATTTTAAGCCAGCTTTTTCACTCTCCTCCTTCACCAGCCTCAAGAGGTTCTTTAGTTCCTCTTCACTTTCTGCCATTAGAGTAGTATCATCCACATATCTGAGATTGTTGTTATTTCTCCTGGCAACCTTGACTCCAGCCTATAATTCATCCAGCCTGGCATTTCTCATGCTGTGCTCTGTGTATAAGTTAAATAAGTTGAAGAAAGAAGCAAAAAGTGTTCTGCACTTTGTTATGCCCATCTTTGGATGAAATGTTTCTTTGATATTCCCAATTTTCTTGAAGAGATCTCTAGTCTTTCCCCTTCTGTTTCTTTCCTCTATTTCTTTGCATTGTTCATTGAGGAAGGTTTCTTGTCTCTGCTTGCTAGTCTCTGAACTCTACATTTTGTTGGGTGTATTTTTCCCTTTCTCCCTTGCTTTTCAACTTTCTTTAGCTATTTGTAAAGCCTCCTCAGACAACCACTTTGCCTTCTTGTTTTCCTTTTCCTTTGGGATGGTTTTGTTTGATGTCTCTTGTACAATATTATGGACCTCCATCCATAGTTCTTCAGGCACTCTGTTTACTAGATTTAAACCCTGAATCTATTCTTCACCTCTCCTGTGTATTCATAGGGGATTTGATTTAAGTCATACCCGGCTGGCCTAGTGGTTTTCCCCACTTTCTTTAGTTTAAGCGTGGATTTTGCTATGAGAAGCTGATGATTTGAGCCACAGTCAGCTCCAGGTCTTGTTTTTGCTGAGTGTATACAGCTTCTTCATCTTCAGCTACAAAGAATGTAATCAGTCTAATTTTGGTATTCTCTGTTTGGCGATGTTCATGTATAAAGTCATCTCATGTGTTATTGGGAAGGGTGTTTGCTATGACTAATGTAGTCTCTTGGCAGAATTCTGTTAGCTTTTTCCCTGCTTCACTTTGTACTCCAAGGCCAAACTTACCTGTTACTCCAGGTATCTCTTGACTTCCTACTTTTGCATTCCATTCTGCTATGATGTGTAGAACATCTTTTGTTGGTGTTAGTTCTAGGAGGTCTAGACAGCATATTAAAAAGCAGAGACATTACTTTGACAACAAAGGTCTATCTAGTCACAGCTATAGATTTTCCAGTAGTCATGTATGGATGGCAGAGTTGGACCGTAAAGAAAACTGAGCACCAAAGAATTGATGCTTTTGAACTGTGGTGTTGGAGAAGACTCTTGAGAGTCTACTGGACGGCAAGGAGATCAAGCCAGTAAATCCTATAGGAAATCAGTCCTGAATATCTATTGGAAGAACTGATGTTGAAGCTGATGCTCCAATACTTTGACCACCTGATGCAAAGAACTGACTCATTAGGAAAGACCCTGATGCTAGGCAAGATTGAAGGCAGGAGGAGAAAGGGATGACAGAGGATGAGATAGTTGGATGGCATCACTGACTCAATGGACAAGAGTTTGAGCAAGCTCCAGGATTTGCTGATGGACAGGAAAGCCTGGCATGCTACAGTCCATGGGGTCGCAATAGTTGGATGTGACTAAATGATTGAACTAAACTGTACTTCCATGCTATATTTCCCTCATAGCTCTTATTATGATCTCTATTTTTTATATATGCTTGCCTATTTTTTATATATACTTGTCTGCATCTCCCTTCTCAGATGTAAGCTCCATTTGACAGAAATCTGTGTCCAGGTCATTCACTGCTGTGTCCCCAGTGCTAAGAACAGTGTCTGAAGCATAGTAGACTCTCAATAAACATTGTTGAGCAAATGAATGAATGAATTCTCAAACACTGGGTGATCAGTGATTCCAAGGATCCAAATTGCAACAGGCACTCACTATACAGATCTTCTGGGAAAGGCACATAACATAACCTGGCCTGGGGATCAGAGCTTCCTGTAAGAAGTGAAATATGAGCTGAGTCATCGTAAGAGGCAATGCAGAGAAATCAGGATCAAGAAAGCAAGATAAACAATTATGCGGGATTCCAAGAGTGTATTCTTTTATGTTTTGGCATGATTCTAGGATGCTCCCTGCATCATTTCTGTGTGAAGGAGGTGCTGGGTTGGACAGGTTTAGCATCAGACTTGACCACAAAAACCCAAAATTCAGAACTTAGTGGTGGAAGAAATCTAACCAAAAGCAACCAAGAGTGAATTCCCTCTAGAATCAAATGGTAAGTTTCCAGGAACACCTGGAGCCTTAAACAAGACAGTATTATTCTGAATATGATTTTGAAGAAGCAGTGAAAAATAAATCATGATCAAATCTAAAAGGTGAATGAATTTTTCTCCAGTTTAAAGGTGCTTGTATTATTACCTGGATAGCTTTTTGTTTAAATGATTATGTTTCCATAGAACTTTTCATAATCCATCAAAATTCACAGGACATGGAGGGCCAGTTTAAAAAAAAAAAAGAGTAGGTGGCAGGGTTATTACTTGAAGTTCAATTCAATAAATATAATTTATTTTTCTATAGAGTCCTTTATTTGAAATATTGCCAGAGGCTTTACGGTCCAACAAGACCGAGTTTGAATGACTTAAGTTATTTGCTTTCAGATCAAATGGACTTTTATGAACATTTTGACTTCCCCCTGTACTAAATGAAGTGATATACTGCTATTCTTGACGTAATTTCTGTCACCACCATTATCTTTCCTCGCTTCAGCTCTTTCACAGAGCTTCAGGATGACACAAAGTGATAATTGCTGCAGTGTTTCCCTCACAGAGGGGACTGATTCTGCTTCTGTGCGTCAGTCACTTCAGAAAGGGTTTCCACAAGATGCTGGGTAAGGGAATGAAGGGAGCTGATAAGAACATTATCCTAATGACAGGGCACAGGATTCACTGCTCTTTCATATCCAACTTGACCCAGGCATGACTGTAGACAGTTTCCTAGGTCCTGAGAATATAAACATGACCCAGATGCAACCTTGTCACCTTGCACCTTACCTCATCTCCTTAAGACATTCATATAGATAGTAATTGAAAGGCAATTTACATATTTGTACAGTTTTTGCTATAAACACCAAAGGAAAAAGCCTTCATAGCGCATAGCAAAACTCAAAAATCCTTCTCCAGCCTGTCTCTCTTCTCTCTTTCTACCTTCCTAAAATGCCCTCATAAATCAACCCCTGGCAGCCTTTCCACTTTACCTCCTCCCCCTCTTTAGGCTCAACTCTCTGGTTTCTGTCACTTTTGCTCTTTTACCCTCACCTAGGTACTATACAAGAAAGAAAGCAAGTAAGGTGGGCCCAAGGCAGAAAGATTACAAAGGTTTATAGCTTAATATATTTTCTTTTATAACCTGTCCTAGACTCTCCCTTCAAGGAGTGCTCATTCTGAGCACAGTTGTGTTTTAGTTAAACCTAGAGTATAAAACATGTTATCACCTCGACTTCCTGTTTGTTTATAGGAAAAAAAAAAATCCTTAGAAATGGCCAGAGAAGAAAAGGACTGTATATAATTTAATGTGACCAAAGATTTAATTACCTCAGATGTGATCCAGGAACAACTACTTCCTTCTAAGAGTGGAGAAAATCCCAGAGGAAATGGACCTGCTTTTTTCCTAATTCCCTAATGGCCACTTGTCTAGCAGTCAAGTCAACAGCTTTTTAAATTGTGGTAAAATAAACATAACAAAAAATTTACCATTTTTAAGTGTACAGTTAAATGGCATTACGTACACTGATATTGTTGTATGACCATCATCACTATCCATCTCCAGAAATTTTTCATCTTCTTAAACTTAAACTATAGACATTAGGCAACTCTCTGTTTTCCCCTCCTCTGGCACTCAGCCCCTGGCAATCAGCATTCTACTTTCTCCCTCTGTGATTGACTACTCTAGCTAACTCATAAGTGAAATCATATAATTTTTGTCTTTTTGTCATTGGCTTTGTGCACATAGCATAATGTCCTCAAATATTCCACTGGTATATATATTTACCAGACTTGTTTACCCTTTCATCCGTTGGTAGACATTTTGGTTGCTTCCACCTTTTGGCTATTGAGAATAATGCTGCTATGAATAGGAATGTATTCCAGCTGTCATTTTTATCCATTACAGAAGTCTGGAGGCTGTTTCGTTTCTGCTGGATTTTCACTGGGTAGAAACTTAGTAGCCTTGAACATCTAGTGCTTCAACTCTTTACTCATCATTGAAGTAGATGCTTTGTGGACATTTGCCAATCCATATCACTGTTCTCTAACAATTACCTCCTCATCCATTGATTGGGATGCTGCAACCCTTTTTTGAGTGAATTCACTCCTCCCTGGTGAAAGCTGAGCGCCAAAGAATTGATGTTTTTGAACTGTGATGTTGGAGAAGACTCTTGAGAGTCCCTTCAACTGCAAGGAGATCCAACCAGTCCATTCTGAAGGAGATCAGCCCTGGGATTTCTTTGGAGGCAATGATGCTGAAGCTGAAACTCCAATACTTTGGCCACCTCACGCGAAGAGTTGACTCATTGGAAAAGACTCTGATGCTGGGAGGGATTAGGGGCAGGAGGAGAAGGGGACGACCCAGGATGAGATGGCTGGAAGGCATCACTGACTCGATGGATGTGAGTCTGAGTGAATTCCGGGAGTTGGTGATGGACAGGGAGGCCTGGTGTGCTGTGATTCATGGGGTCGCAAAGAGTCGGACTTGACTGAGCGACTGAACTGAACTGAACTGAACCCCTCCCTGGACACAGCCAATTGGATAAGGGAAAACTCTGACCAGGGGAAGCCAAGTCATTGGCTGAAATGAGTCAATCGTATTTCTCTCACAAATTTGGAATTTGCGCTTATGAAGAGACAGGGTCAGTAGGAGTCTACAAATATTGGACTTGTGAATTATGTAAGTACAGGGCCATGGGGCTAGTCAGCTGCTCTCTAAGGTGGAAAATGGAGATAGCTAATCCCTGAGAGAAAAGACTAAAGTCTTATTACAGACTCTCACATCCGTACATGACTACTGGAAAAAAACATAGCTTTTAAAATGCAATGATTTCAGCAAAGTGATGCCTCTGTTTTATAATATGATGTCTAGGTTTGTCATAGGCTTTCTTTCAAGGAGTAAGCATCTTTTAATTTCATGGCTGCAGTCATCATCTGGTGACTTTGGAGCCCAAGAAAATATCTGTTGCTGTTTCCAATTTTTCCCCATCTATTTGCCATGAAGTGATGGGACTGGATGCCATGATCTTTGTTTTTTGAATTTTGAGCTTTAAGCCAGCTTTTTCACTTTCCTCTTTCACCTTCATCAAGATGCTCTTTAGTTCCTCTTAGCTTTCTGCTATTAAAATGGTATCATCTGCATATCTGAGGTTGTTAATATTTCTCCATCCGGTCCTATCACTTCATGGCAAATAGATGGGGAAACAATGGAAACAGTGGCTGACTTTATTTTGGGGGGCTCCAAAATCACTGCAAATGGTGACTGCAGCCATGAAATTCAAAGATGCTTACTCCTTGGAAGGAAAGTTATGACCAACCTAGACGGCAGAGACATGAAAAAGCAGAGACATTACTTTGCCAACAAAGGCCCATCTAGTCAAGGCTATGGTTTTTCCAGTGGTCATGTATGGATGCGAGAGTTGGACTATAAAGAAAGCTGAGCGCTGAAGAATTGATGCTTTTGAGCTGTGATGTTGGAGAAGACTTTTGAGAGTCCCTTGGACTGCAAGGAGATCCAACCAGTCTATCCGAAAGGAGATCAGTCCTGGGTGTTCATTGCAAAGACTGATGTTGAAGCTGAAACTCCAATACTTTGGCCACCTGATGCGAAGAGTTGACTCATTGGAAAAGATCCTAATGCTGGGAAAGATTGAGGGCAGGAGGAGAAGGAGATGACAGAGGATGAGGTGGTTGGATGGTATCACCGACTTAATGGACATGAGTTTGGGTAGGCTCTGGGAGTTGGTGATAGACAGGAAGGCCTGGTGTGCTGTGGTTCATGGGGTTGCAAAGAGTCCGACATGATTGAGCGACTGAACTGAACTGAACTGAATACTTCTCTTGGCAATCTTGATTCCAGTAGTCATGTACAGATGTGAAAGTTCGACCATAAAGAAGGCTGAATGCTGAAGAATTGATGCTTTCAGACTGTGGTGCTGGAGAAGATTGTTGAGAGCCCCTTGGACAGCAAGATCAAATCAGTAAATCCTAAAGGAAATCAACCCTGAATATTCATCGGAAGGGCTGATGCTGAAGCTGAAATTCCAATACTTTGGCCACCTGATGTGAAAAGCCAACTCTTTGGAAAAGACCCTGATGCTGGAAAAGAGTCAAGGCAGCAAGAGAAGAGGGCCCCAGAGGTTGAGATAGTTGAATAGTATCACCAATTCAATGGACATGAGTTTGAGTAAACTCTAGGAGATAGTGAAGGTCCATGGGGTCACAAAGAGTCAGACACCACTTAGCAACTGAACATCAATCAAATTGGGAACCAGAAGCCAAGAGAATTCCTAATAATATCAAGGTGCCATCATGAAACCTCTGAGTTGGAAAGAATCCATAGAGATGACATAGTCCAACTCCTTTCAAATGGAAAGAAGCTATAACCAGGATGGGAGGAAGGGAGGATTTGCTTGAGGTCATAGAGACAGTGATCAGATCTCTAACTAGAGGCATCCCTTTTTACTTTCCATAGCTGCCCATGTACCCATACTTACACACTGACATGCTAGTTCAAATATAAACATATACTTAAATGTTAATGAGTGCACATGATACCCATACTAGACATTCACACACACTCAGATATGCATTTGCTCCAACCTTATGCACACTTGCATCTCCATTAACATGTTAGTTCATAAGACTCCATACAAAGTATGCATGTCAATGTGGCTATGTCACTAACGTACATATGAACATGCATGTACCCATGGAGAGAGAGACAGAGACAGAGACATAGGGAGAGGAGAGACTGCAAAATCTGTCACTCCATCATCCTGTTGTTCAATGTAGTGTGAATCACATCCCAATCCTCATGTGTCCCTTCTCTTTGGAGATGCCCCTTGTTCTATATTTGGGACACATTCTTTTTTTCTATATTCAGAAAGACATTTAGAACAAGATCAGGGGTTGTGCAATACAGCACAATGAAAAACAAACTAAATATATAATGAAAATGTCTGTAAAGAGGTCTACCCCATACTCCATACCCATAACCACTAGGGTAACTGACATCTCACCCTCTCTTTTGACAGTCTCCCTACCAAATGTTTGGGGATACCCACCTGACTAGGAGGACAGATAAGGCACTAGAGCCAAAATTAAGAATATCTCTAAAACCAAGAGGTATGGGAAGGGATGCAGACATAGAAGCAAGTTTGAGATATGGTGAAATACCTAAGCATGTCACCACACGTTACCTGACACATAGTAAGTACTTAGTGACTACTTGGGTGGATGGATGGACAAACAATGGACAGATGGATAAGTGGATGAGCAGATGCCTGGGCAGATAGCCTAGGACATTCGGCACCCTGCCCTCACTTCAGTCTTATAACTCAATTCCCTGACACAGTAGTAGGCACATAGTAGGTGTTCAAACGACTGTTAAGTCAGTTGGATGGCTGATTGGATGGAGGAATAAATGATTCAGAATCTTTTCCACCCTTTTGGGAAAATGAATGTTTGCCCAAACTGACATTTTGGATTGAGGAAAGTGAGACATGGGGAGGAGAAGAACTAGCATTTATGGGCACTTACTATGTTCCAGGGGCTTCCTTGGTGGCTCAGAATCCACCTGCAGTGTGAGAGGCCTGGGTTCGATCCCTGGGTTGGGAAGATCCCCATGGAGGAGACAGTCAGACATGACTGAGCAACTAAGCCCAACGCAGCACTATGTTCCAGACAGAACAGTTGCACGTGTCGTCCCATTTAATTCTCAAAAGAAGCCTGTAAGGCAGGTTCTATTATTATCTTCTCCACTTTACAGCTGATAAACCTGAGACATAGAGAGATTAAGTACTTTGCCCAGGGTCACTTGCTTAAGTTAGTGAATGGAAAGCAAGCATTTGAACCAGGGCTGTCTGACTCTTGCTTGCAACCATGCAACCATGCCATAGTGTAGAAAGATTTCCCCAGCTGTACTGGAGTGTGGGAGCCCAGTTTTCATAACAGATAGGGAGAGGCAGCTCTGGCTGTTTTGACTCAGGATTCCAGAACTCTCTTTGCTGCCTAGGACATCTGTATGGGCCACTGAAGCCCCATAAAGTGTGGTGTGAAACCGCTATTCTGTGGGACATTCCAGTTCTCTTCCTGGTGCTGTGCTAAGAGGCCTCCCAGGCTACCACAAGTAGAGATAAAATTACATCCCACAAAACTTCCAACCAATAGGGAGAAAAGCAGTAAAGGGCGTGACATAATAGGAAAAATTCCTGATGACCCTGAGCTTCGTTGCCTCACCCATCATGAGCTGCATTCCCTCGGATGTGAAGTGGGCATAATGCTGTCACCTTCCCAGGGTGGCATGTGGGTAAAATGAAATGATGCCTGCTCTGCATATAGTGCATTAATATGTGCCCACAGTGCAAGTTGCTCAGTCATGTCTGACTCTTTGTGACCCCATGGACTATACAGCCCATGGAGCTCTCCAGGCCAGATTACTGGAGTGGGTAGCTTTTCCCTTCTCAAGGGGCTCTTCCCAACCGAGGAATTGAACCCAGATCTCCCGCATTGCAGGCAGATTCTTCACCAGCTGAGCCACAAGGGAAGCCCAAGAATACTGGTGTGGGTAACCTATCCCTTCTCCAATGGATCTTTCCAACTCAGGAGTCAAACCAGGGTCTCCTGCATTGCAGGCAGATTCTTTACCAACTGAGCTATCAGGGAAACTCCAAGTGCCCATAGAGCATATAATAAATGTCAGATGGTGATGTAACAGTGGAGGAAGACTTGTGAGTGCATGCTCAGTCTCTCAAACATATTCAGCTCTTTGCAACCGCATGGACTGTAGCCCACCAGGCTCCTCTTTCCATGAGATTCTCCAGGCAAGAATACTGGAGTGGGTTGCCATTTCCTCCTCCGGGGGACCTTCCTGACACAGGTCTCCCATGGCTCCTGCATTGGAAGGCAGATTCTTTACCACTGAGACACCTGGAAAGCCCCCAGAAGAAGGAAGAAGCCTCGGAAGATCCTAACTTTCTAGCTCCTTTGGATAGCAACTCCTTTCCTCTGTCTCTTCTGGCAGAGTAAAATGATAAGAAAAGGAATTAGAGAGATTTGAATTAGAATGTCAACTATGCTATTAACTATAATAACTGAGTGACCTTGAGCAAGTCATTCAACCTCTCTGAGCTTCCCTTACTACTTACCTAAATGTGGAGAATATTTCTTACCTTATGTTGTAAAAATCAAAGTAAATGAAAAGTACATAAACATGTTTCTTCCTTTCCTGTTTCCAGGGGCCTTAGGGTTTTGCAATAAGAGACGACAGCCCCCAACCCCCATGAAATCCACAGATGCTTCCTTAGGACAAAGTTTCCCCAGCCATTCTTCCCCCAAGGGATTACAGTTCTCTCTGTCCCACCAGGCTCCAAGACCTGCTAGCTTCAGCTCCTCTGCTGTGGGATAACTTCCTCCTGCTTATTTATCTCCAAACAGCAAGGGGAAAAGAGCAGGCCACCTCCTGCCATAAGCAGACTATCCTCAGACAGAAATCACTCCTCTAGGCAGCACACATGAAGAAAGATTTGGGGCCCTACATAAATAATCTGGGCTTCCGAGAAGTGGGGTGCACCACACTCAATCATCAGTTGGCATCACTGGGATTCCTGAAAAAATGACACGTGAGAGGAGGCTTTGGGGGGCCAGTGAGACAATTTACTAGCCGACCATGCCATCTAAATAATGCCCAAATGTCGGGCTCCCAGAGGGGCAGCCAGGCAGATCCACAATGGTGAGTGGAGTTACCTGTCACATCAGCCTTTGCCACAACCACAAGGTTTGAGTCTCTTCTCCTCCTTGGGTTTTTCACTCCAGAGTGTATGCCTATGCTGGGGCTGGCACCGAGCATGGATGGCATGGACCTGAATCGATCAGGATCCTGCCTAGGAAGAGTGCTCAGAGGCGGTGGACATGCGCCCAAACTGTCGCATGTAATAATCACTGTGCTGAGTGCTGAGTGTTAATTCACTTCATCTAGACCACTGCACTGCAGTCAGTGCAATTACGATCCCCATTTCACTAACATGGAAAGTGAGATACAAAGGTTTAGTGACTGCCCAAGATTAACATTGGCACATAGCAGAGGCAAAAACAGAAACCAGACAGCATAGCTCTGAGATTCCCCATCAAAAAACTAATAGGGCCACATAGGCTTTACACTCTATTGTTTTCCTCTGAGAAAACAATAGAATGGGAAAGATGAGAGATCCCCTCTGGAAAATTGAGAATAGCAAGGGAACATTTCATGCAAAGAACAGTGGAAAATTCTTTAAGAGATGGGAATACCAGACCATCTTACCTACCTCCTGAGAAATCCGTATGCAGGTCAAGAAGCAACAGGTAGGACTAGACATGGAGCAATGGACTGGTTCCAACTTGGGAAAAGAATACGTCAAGGCTGTGTATTGTCACCCTGCTTATTTAACTTATATGCAGAGTACATCATGTGAAATGCCAGGCTGGATGAAGCACAAACTGGAATCAAGATTGCTGGGAGAAATATCAATAGCCTCAGATATGCAGATGACACCACCCTTTGGCAGAAAGCAAAAGGAACTAAAGAGCCTCTTGATGGAAATGAAAGAGGAGAGTGAAAAAACTGGCTTAAAACTCAACATTCAAAGAAACTGAGATCATGGCACCTAGTCCCATCACTTCATGGGAAATAGATGGGGAAACAATGGAAACAGTGGCAGACTTTATTTTCTTGGGCTCCAAAATCACTGCAGATGGTGACTGCAGCCATGAATTAAAAGATACTTGCTCCTTGGAAGAAAAGCTATGACCAACCTAGACAGCATATTAAAAAGCAGAGACATCACTTTGCTGACAAAGATGCATATAGTCAGAGCTATGGTTTTTTCAGTTATTATGTATGGATGTGAGAGTTGGACAATAAAGATAGCTGAGAGCCAAAGAATTGATGCTTTTGAATTGTGGTGTTGGAGAAGACTCTTGAGAGTCCCTTGGACAGCAAGGAGATCAAACCATTCAATCCTAAAGGAAATTAACCTTGATTCATTGGAAGGACTGATGCTGAAGATGATGCTCCAAGACTTTGGCCACCTGATGCAGAGAATGGACTCATTGGAAAAGACTCTGATGCTGGGAAAGATTGAAGGTAGGAGGAGAAAGGGACAGCAGAGGATGAGATGGTTGGATGGCATCACTGACTCAATGGACAGGAGTTTGAGCAAGCTCCGGGAGTTGGTGATGGACTGGGAGGCCTGGTGTGCTGCAGTCCACTGGGGTCACAAAGAGTCAGACATCACAGAACGACTGAACGGAACTGAATGCAGCCTTTGGGATAAAGTGCTCAAGGCAGTGCACAAAGAAAGCCTGGGCAGACTTCCCAGATCCCATATTGTTTGGACTGATAGGGATGCAGGAGGGTGGGCATTCGGGCAGAAGAAACAGCATGAGTAAACACACAGGGGATACACCATGGGCTCGGAAAGTGGACAGGCTGCACCCCACCTCATGTGCCAGTGGGGAGGTCCTGGAGGAGAAGGTTGGTAGGAAGGGGCTCAAGCACCAGTGGAGAAGGAAATTGCAACCCACTCCACTATTCTTGCCTGGAAAATTCCATGGACAGAGGAGCCTGGAGGGCTACCGTCCTTGGGGTTACAAAGAGTTAGATACGACTGAGCGACTGAACACAAGCATGAGTACAAGAGCAGTTTTGAGGCCACTGGGGTTTTAGAGCAGGAGAGAGACCTGCTCAGATCTGTGTTTTGGGGGCTCAGGTGGTAACGTGTGCACAGCAGCAAGGCAGGGGCTGAGCCCCAAGAAGAGGGCTGGAGAGGAGTCTGCAGGCACTTAAAGATGAGTCTGTAGAATTTGACGAAGAAAGGGGGAAAGGGAGGAGAAAGATGGAACCCAAGGAAAAATAAAGGAGAGTGAGATAGAGAAAAGCAAGGAGAAGAAGAAAGAAGGGGGGAAAGGAAAAACACAACTCTGGCCAGGACCCAAGACACATCCTTCTCTCAGCCTTTCCCCTGAGTGTGAGGCTCACGCGTCTGGTGAGAGACACACACAGAGATGACAAGAGGGGCTCCTGGCCATGAGATTATGTAACATCAGAGCTGCTGGTAAGAAGGATGCGCCCTTTAAATGTGTTCATATACATTGAAAGAGAGCATCAGTTTGGTGCCCTCTGATGCTTGCTAACTGTTCTCTCTAACAGAGTGTCCTTGGGCCCATAACCTCTGGTGGGCAATGGTAAAAAGCTACATTGAGAACATTACCTTGCTTTTGTTTTTGTCTTGGAGTCAGATATGACAAACCCCACAAAACTGGTGCCCGATTGACCAAAGCACTGGTTTTCCATCCTGGCTGCACTTTAGAATCATCTGGGAGTTTAAAAATCCTAATGTCCAGACTGCTCCACCACAGACTTTGGTTTGATGGGGTCAAAGCATTAAATTTTTTAAAACTCTTGAAGTGATTCTAAAAAGAAGCCACAGCTGAGAACCACTGGCCAAAGTCTTGAAACTATCCCATTATCTTATTTAAATCATCACCTATGTGTCATTACTCTGAGGATGGAGACAAAAGTCCCTACCTCACACCATTGCTGAGGACCAGGAATCTGACCAATATTTGTACTTCAGGTTCAGCTCTTCTATGATCATGCCCCATCCACAACCTTCATTCCAACACCAGGGCTGGACTCAGGCCCAAGGTCATAGCTCTGAAAACGCCTGCAAGATCTGCCTGCACCAAGATCGTGTCAAAGCTTCCCCACATGAAGACACATCCACTTTTAAGCTTTTCCTCCTAAGACATGCAGTTTTCTGAGTGACCAATGCAGCCTTAGTCCTGGTAACATTCCAATTCAACCAGCCTTGCTGAGGAGACAGGGGAATCCTGTGTCATCTTCCCAGCCCAGCCCAGCCCATCCATCCTCAGTGAAGGGAAGCAGAGTCTTTTAATTAAGCCCCACATTGGTGCCAAGTGCTTCTAAAACATCGTGTGGGAGGAGTCTCTGAGGTGTGAGACAAGTTGACAAGGTGGGGGTCGTGATGGATCTTTCCACACCAGATTCAATTTGCCTCTAACGACTTGTGATCCAGCCAGCATCAATCCAGACTAGAAGGGGCCCCCGTGATGCATGTGTTTTCTCTGCAAACAGAGCTAAGTTTTCACTCAAAGGAATTCCTAAGAATGCCATTGCCTGGGACACATTAATCTGCAAAACAGGAACTGCATCCTTTAATGCCTTGAGGGGCCATATGAGAATCATCCATGAATGAAGCTTGCCAGGGTGAGTGAGGCAGGGAGTAGCAGAGACTGCGGCAAATAGGAGGGGAAATGCCAAGGAGAAAGCTGATACTGAGCTCCAGTCACCTGCTGCCCTGGAGGAATTGGCCCCAGTGTAGCCTAGTCTTCTGAGTTTTTAGGAGCCCATTTCACTCAGAGTAAAAGCTGAAGTCCTGGCAAAAGCTTTAAAGACTCTCATGATCTGCTCCTCTTCCCCTGTTGCCACCATTTCTGTATCCTCATTTCCTATCACTCCCACCCCACTTGCTCTGTCCCATGCACGCTGTCATTCTGCTGATTCTGAAACACACCAGCCACACTCTCATCTCTGCGCCTTTGCACATGCTCCCTGACAAGCTCTTGCCCCAGATATCCCCATGGCTCATTCCCTCACTACCTTCAGGTGTTGTTTGCTCTAATCTACCCAGGGATGGGGGAGCCTGGTGTGCTGCCGTCTACGGGGTCACACAGAGTCGGACACGGCTGAAGTGACTTAGCAGCAGCAGCACCCTCTCTTAATGAGGTTCACTCCAACTAACTACCCTCTTCCTATCTGCCCTCCTCATACCCCAGCCCTCCAGGACCTTCTTTACTCTGCTTCATATTCTTTCTTGTAGCATCTATCACCTCTCATTTATATTGCCCACAAAGGCAGATTTTATTTTATTTACTGCTATATCCTAATTACCTGGAGCCATGCCTGGCGTATAATGAGTGCTCAATAAACATTTGTTCAATGGATAACAGAAATCTGCTGTTATGAACTAAAATTATGGTGAAACCCATACATTGAAGCCCTAACCCCTAATGTGACCATATTTGGAGACAGGGCTATTTAAGGCAGTAACCAAGGTTTAATGAGGTCATAGGGTGACCCTAATCCAATCAGACTGATGTCCCTATAAGAAGAGGAACAGATACCATGTGCAGAGAAAAGGTCACGTGAGGACACAGCATGAAGGCAGACTTCTGCCAGCAAAGGAGAGCGGCTGCCTCAGAAACCAACCCTGCTGACACCCTGATCTTGGGCTCGCAGCCTCTAGAACTGCCAGATAATAAATTGCTCTTGTTTAAATCACCCAGTGTATGGTATTTTGTTATGCCAGCCCAAGCAAACTAATACATATGGACACCTGGATTTTTATGTGAAACCTCCTAATTCATAAAGGTTGTCCACTTTTTAAAAATTTCAAATTTTTAAAAGATGGTTCTGTAGGGCATATCTGTAAGCCAGAGACTGGACATGTGCCTCTAGGTTGTGATGTTAGGGCCGCTAGAAGTCATGCGTTCAAAGGAGGATTCATACCCCACTTTAGGTCACCTGTGTTCATTCAGCATCACTCAGCTAGGACAAGGAAAGGTGAGGGCTTTGTCAGCTTCCCCTGTGCAATTCACCAGAGCCAAAGAGCTCTGAACTGATAATCTGATCATGCTCCCTCATTCCTGAATTCTCCTATAGCCCCCTATTTCTCATGCAGCAATGCCCTATCTGCTTAGAGGAATGTAGTCAGCCCCTCATAATCTGCCCTCTGCTCATCTCTCCCCAACCCTTCCCCACTCTGTGTACCAGCCACAATGAACCAAACATGCTCCCCAAAGGGAAGGGAAATGTTTTCTCCCTTGTTCAGGCCTTCCTTCATGCGATTCACTTCATCTGAGATTACTTCCTCTGCCCCTCCCTCTTCACCGAGCTACTTCCTATTGTTGCAGCTTAAGCACCACCTCCACCAGGAAGCCCTCTTAGATCTCCTTGTTTCTGCCTACAGCATTCCTATGCTTTGGTTATGCACAGCCATGATTTTTCTTTGAGGAAGTACTCTATCCCACTGCACGCACTTTGGTGAGTGTGGCAGAAAACAGCTAGATATTTCCCCTATATATTTCTTCTTCCTTGATATAAGGGGAGACTACATTTTCTAGCCTCCTTTGCTATGAAGCTGAACCCATATCACTATGTTCTGTCAGTGAAAGGTATAGGGCATTGATAAATGCCACCTTCAAGTATAGCCCCCTCAAAAAACCCAAGTTGGACCCACATTCTCTTTCCCCTTCTATAGCAACCATGAAGGTGCCATGTTGAAGGTGGCAGGGTCTCATGACAGAGGTGGGCAGGATCCTGAATTGCTGCTTAGAAAAGAACCACCAGGAGAGCTACCCAGTTTTTACCCAGACCATGATATGAGTAAGAAATAAGCCTTTATTGTTTAAGAAACTGAGATTTGGGGGTGGATGTGGTGTTAAGGGGTTGTTACTGTAGCACAGCTAGCCTTTCTTGATTATTACAGCGCAAGTGTCAACCAAAGCAGACTGCTGCTCCCATTTGATTCAAACCAATGGGACTCTCTCAGGATAGAGAGAAATAGAAAAGCCTTGATTCTAATTCATCCAGCCAGGTTTCCCTGAAGAGACTGCCCAGCAGTTCCTGCTTCCTAGAACCTCTGACAGAACCTGAGTTCTGTTCTTTTGAAAGTCTGGGTAACGTGACTCTGAATTCTCATCCCCACCATCCCAACTTTGATTCTACTCTGATCTCTGGGACTTACTCCCTAAACCTGGTCTCCTTGCCATTTACCTGTTTGCCAGACCTAGAGATTCTGCACCCTGCGTGACCTTAGATAGGCGCTCTGGCTCCATATCCCAAATTCTTAACTATTGGGTTGTATATGAGTTTGTTCTCATCTTGTAACTTTTAAAGATTTGTAAATGGATTTGGAAGGGAGCTGACAAAAAGAGCTCTCTGGCCACGTAGAATCACTGTGTCATGGACTGGATGTAGGCATGGCCTTCCTGGTGTGATCAGGGTATCTTTTAAGGGCCAGTGTTGGAGACTGGGGCTCTGAGTGGCTGAGGAAAAAGAGGCTTGAAGAATGAAGGCCATGCCTACATCCAGTCCATGACACTGTGATTCAACAAGGCCAGAGAGCTCTTTTTGTCAATTCGCTTCCAAATCCACTTACAAATCTTTAAAAGTTCCAAGATGAGAACAAACTCATATATAACACAATAGTTAAGAATTTGGAATCTAGAGCCAGATTGCCTTTATTTTAAATTCAGTCCCTAGTACTCACTAGCAAATGACCTTGGACATAACTCTCAGAACTCTAATTTCCTTATTTGTACCATGGGCCTAATAACAGAACCAAGATTTTTATGCAGATTTAATGAATTCATGGGCTTCCAAGGTACCACTACTGGTAAACAATCCACTTGCCAATGCAGGAAATGCAAGAGGTGTAGGTGGGAGGGGAAGATCCCCTAGAGTAGGAAATGGCAACCAGCTCCAGTAGTCTTGCCTGGAAAATTCCATGGACAAAGGAGCCTGATGGTCTACAGTCAGTCCATGGTGTCGCAAAGAGTCAGACACAACTGCGCACACACACATTTGAGCAGCCACTGGGTTGCATGTTGTGTGGCTCAGAGGCAAGGAGCCAGTAGATTAATATATGTAAAGTACTTAGAATAGACTCTGGTACAGAGTAAGCACTCAGTGAGTATGAGTGGTTCTTGCTTTGTGCCACATGCTAACCGTACTTTCTCATTCAATCCTGTCATAAATGATATTATATTCTCCTGCTTACAGAGAAGGGAACTAGGGTTAATCACGGGCGTATAATTGGCCATGGATTAAACAGCTCATCAGGGATATGGCCGAGATCCAAGCCTTATCTTTCTGCCCTACTCTACTACTTTGCTTCTCCAAAACTAGTAATCAAGGAAAACCAAGGTTTGTTCAGTTCAGTTCAGTTCAGTCGCTCAGTCATGTCTGACTCTTTGCGACCCCATGAATTGCAGCACGCCAGGCCTCCCTGTCCATCACCAACTCCCGGAGTTCACTCAAACTCATGTCCATCAAGTCGGTGATGCCATCCAGCCATCTCATCCTCTGTGGTCCCCTTCTCCTCCTGCCCCCAATCCCTCCCAGCGTCAGAGTCTTTTCCAATGAGTCAACTCTTCGCATGAGGTGGCCAAAGTATTGGAGTTTCAGCTTTAGCATCAGTCCTTCCAAAGAATACCCAGGACTGACCTCCTTTAGGATGGACTGGTTGGATCTCCTTGCAGCCCAAGGGACTCTCAAGAGTCTTCTCCAACACCACAGTTCAAAAGCATCAATTCTTCAGTGCTCAGCTTTCTTCACAGTCCAACTCTCACATCCATACATGACCACTGGAAAAACCATAGCCTTGTTAGATGGACCTTTGTTGGCAAAGTAATATCTCTGCTTTTTAATACGTTATCTAGGTTGGTCATAACTTTCCTTCCAAGGTTTATTAAACACCTATTAATGTTTCAGGAACCAAGCTTGATGCTTATGAATATACAGTTTCAATTACCTCCAAACAGTCCTCTAAAGTCTGATACATCATCCTCAACTAGCACATGAGGAAATTGACTCTCGGAGAGGTTAAATCAAGCACTGAAGGTCATGGTGGTAATAAGAGCAATTGGTCTTTAAATCCAGGTCAGTTTGACTTCAAATGCTCACTTCACTGTGCCTCACTTCCTCTTGTAATAATTAAAGTTATTCGTTGAACTTTCTTTTATGTCCTGGGCAAAGTACAACTGTCATAGCATCCTTTGTGCAGGGCATGTCATCCTCAGGAAACTGAGGCTTGAGGAGCTAAATGTGCAGCTCCTAAGTGGTAGAGGCAGGACTGGAACTCAGATCTGCAGTCTCCCCAGTGTTTGTCCTGTCCCAGTGACATCAAGCTGCAGAGGCTACAGGCCTCCTGCAAAGATGAAATTATCACAACCTCCTCCCTGGTCACTTGGTGGCTGTGCCTTGGTGGGTCATTGATTTGGATGTTTTTACTGATTTGGATGTTTTTACTGTAATTCAGAATTCTTAATACTTTGACCAAAATTGAAGTTTCCCTGCATGTGATAAAAAAGGATTGGTTCAGCAAATGAAGGCTGAAAATAAGATCCTAGGCTCTTGTTGGTGTATGCAAGGCAGGTATTCTTACAAAAGCCTATACATCTGAAAATTGCATCTTTTTAAAGAAACAGTCCTCCAGAACAACTGGGAAAGGACTTCAGGGTCCCAGTTTCAGCAGATGATTAATGACATATAAAATGCTAACGTCAGAAGCTGGTGAGGCTAGTTGAGTCCATCCCACAGATAAAAGATACTGCCAACCCCAGATCCCTGGGTCCCCTTGGAAGGATGGCAAACCTAACTCCCAGCCTGAGGTCAGCTTCTCCCAGATAGGGCTATCAAAGACTTTTGGGAATCCGAGCTTTCCCACATAATAGATTACTTAGAACGCTTTCTTCAAAGAGGCAAGAACAAATCACAGATTGTTAATGAAACCAAAGTAAAGTGTGCAGTGAGATAAATCTCCTGGACTTTCCAATTACATGAGCCAATAGCGCCTCTGGATAGAGAATAAAAACCCAAGGGTGCAGAAGGGAAGATGGCTGTGGCCGGGGCAGTGCATTCCCTGGCAATGCCCTTGCATTATGGAAACCTTGATATTCCGCACACGGGTGCAGTAATATCACAGAAAAGCTGAGGAAAAAGCTCCTGCTATTTCAGCATCACATAACAGAAGTAAACCAAGAAAGCCTTGATGTTTTGCCTTCTTAAGGAGACCTACTGTTTTAATTCATGTTAGCATATTAATTGCCTTTATGCAGCTGGGTGCTGCTAATTACAAATGAATGGTGTTTATTCATTATAGAAGACCCAGCAGGAAATTCTCTCTACTTAGCAACACTATGTTAATTTGAGTTTGGTTTTCAAAGGTCATAAAACAGCTTTGAATTAAAAGGGTATTTTTTGTTGTTGTTGTTTTATTTTGTTAAGAGACAGTTGTTTCCCCTTTTCTCCTTCACCTATTGCAAGAAAGTTCTGAGTAAAGAGCTTCTGGTCATACCTCAGTTGCCGCACTTGCTGCTCCAATGATGAATGAGATCGAATTTTCCTAGTGAGCAGGTAATGGTGTTAACAGCTGCTGCCAGTGCACAAGGCACCGCCCACCCTCTTTGCCTCTTTCCCTCTTTATTTCTTTTTCCAAATAGCAGCCCTTCAGCACTGCAGTCCCATCTCTCCTCTTCTGTCTACAAGTGGGAAGCACCCCTCCCTACCAGCCAGAATTTTTGTTTGTGCTCCTAGCCTGCATGCTCCAGCCTGGGTGGTAAGTCTGACTGACTTCCCTTGACCAACTAGCTGCCTTCAAGTTAGGGATTAAGGAACTAGGAACCCCCAATTTGTGTTCTCATTCCAATTTTTATCTGAGAACCCTGAATTTGGGGGGAGGGGATGAGCCGAGTGCTTTTATATACTCAAAGCATCATTTCTCATTTGGTGATGCTCATGTACAGTATCTGCTGGACAGAGCACACAAGAGCTATTGGAAGAGTGGCTCCCTGAACCTCTCTTGGAGTCTATAATTTAGATATTTCCAAATTATCTTTGCCATGATTAGTCTGAAGTCCTGAAGCTTGAACTTGTATGTTTATCTCCCCCGTGGAAATCCCATTTTCCTTCTACAACAATCCTGAAAGCTGTACTATTATCATTCCCCTTTTTTCAGTTAAGGAAATTGCATCTCAGAGAGGTTGAACAGTTTGCCCAAAGTCACACAACCAGTACAATGTGAAAGTAGAAACTGAATATATCTGACTCCAGAGCTCTGAATCACTTCTTCCCAGGGACCTACCAAAAACTCAGGGCTTTTTCATGGAAAGGATGGAGAGACGGAGAGAATACAAACTCACACCTGGATAACCTTACAACAAGGTCTTCCAAGCCTTCTGGGGGCATCAGCTGCAAACTGAAAGATGGCATTACTCTAGACCAAAGAATTTTAGAAGCTCAGTTTTTAAAAATCATTAAAATGTAATCCATCAAACTATTGAGGAGTTGCAGTTGCTGATAGGATGAGATGTAAGCCTGGACTTGCTCATTATCATCTTACCACCATGAGGGAAGAAACTGAAGACCACATTGAAGAGAGAAGACCTGAGATGAGGGGAGAGAGTGAAACTAAATGATCTCACCATTCAAGCCCCCAGATCTAACCATACCTGTATGTTCACCACTCTTTAGAAATTTCTTGCATCAATTGCTGTCCAATTCTTCCATGTCCTAGTACTTATAAAAATCAGCTATGAACTGTTAAATTTTCTCCTGAACTTTTGCACTTACATGAGCCAATATATCTTCCTTTTCTTATTAAACTATGAGTTGGATTTTTCTGTCATTTGTATCTGCAAGAATCCTGAGCACCTATTAGCTTTATATTGCTGTTGTTATTTTTCTCTTTATTATTAACATCATTATTCACAGCACATGAATAAATCATTTAATTGTGGATTTAGAGGGCCCTCAAACTTTACCTTATATCAAACACAAAACTTAATTCCAGATGGATCACAGACCTAACCAAACCTAAAAGCTAAAAATATAAAAACTTCTCAAACAAAACATAGGACAATATACTTGAAACTTGATTTAGACAAAGATTCCACAGATAAGACAGAAAAACAATAATCATAAAATGTTTTAAATGACGGATTAAACTTTATTGATACTAAAAACGTCTATTCTTCAAAAGGCATCATTAAGAACATGAAAAGGCAAGTAGCAAGCTGGGAGAAAATATTCACAATACATGTATCTGACAAGGAACTTGTATCCGGCATCCATAAACAAGTTATACCACCCATAATAAAAAAAAATGTTAATAGCAATAGGCTTAACCATATATTTCACAAAAAAAAGATATTCAAATAGCCAACAAGCTATATGAAAGGATGCTCTAGATTATTAATCTTCTTGGAAATGCAAGTTAAATTTGCGATGAAATACCACTTCATACCTACTGGAAAGGCTAGAATTGAAGACTGGTAACCTCAAATACTGGTGAGTATAATATACCATTGGAACTCTCATACATTATTGGTAAAATGTTAGCAACTTCTCTGGAAAACAGTTTAGCAGTTAGTTAAACACACACTTGAAATGATCCAACAATTTCACTCCTGAGGATGAGAGAGAAACAAAAACCTGTGCCCACAAAAGGGCTTTCGTAAGAATGTTCATAGCAACTCTATTAATAACAACCAAAACCTGAAAATTATCCAAATGTTCATCAAAAACAAATCATAATATATTTCTATAGGATAATATTCATAAATTAAAAAGAGCAGAGAACTGATACATACAATAACATATATGGATCTCAAAAGCATTATGTCTACTGAAAGAAGCCTAGACACAAAGACTACATGTTGTCTGATTTCATTATGAAAAGTTCTAATGCAGGCAAAATTAAGCTATGGTGGTATAAATTTGCACAATGGGTGTTTGGGCAAGAGTATAGGATGATCCTATTAGGATTCTTTTCTTCCTGAAAATGTGTAACAGATACACGGCATATAACATCACAATAGCAGAAAGCAGCAGAGCAATAGCATGAGCATGGAGGCTTGGAACCGGAATGCACAGTTCATGTGTATTGCCAAACATTACCATGACATACCAGAGGTGTGACCTTGGACAAATAACCACCTCTCTGAACTTCCGTTTAGTCACCTGTATTGACTTTGCTTACCATATAGGAATGGTCAAAAACTAAATATCATATTCCCCGTGGCGGATTCATGTTGATGTATGGCAAAATCAATACAATATTGTAAAGTAATTAGCCTCCAATTAAAATAAATAAATTTAAAATTTAAAAAAAACTAAATACTATTTTTAAAAATAAGGTAAATTTTTAAAAAATTAGATAATTAAATAAAATATGGTGTAATAGGGTGAATAGCATCCCCTCAAAATTTCATATCCACTCAGACCTTGGAATATGACCTTATTTGGAAATAGGGTCTTGGCAGGTATAATTAGGACAAGGGTCAAGATGAGATTATACTGGGTTAGCGTGGGCCCTAAATCCAGCGAGAAAGTCCATAAAAGAGACAGAAAAGGACACACAGAGACACAAAGAAGTGATGTGATGATGAAGGCAGACACTGGAGCGGCATGTACACTAGCCAAGAAACACCAAGGACGGCCAGCAGCCTCCACAAGCTGGGGGACCGTCGCGGCATAGTTGGTCTCTCAGAACCTCCAGAAGGAATCAACCCTACAAACACTTGTTGAATTTCAGACTCCTGGCTTCCTAAGTGTGAGAGGATAAATTTCTACTGTTTTAAGCCACCCAGTTTGTGGTAATGTTATGGAAGCCATAGGGAAAACATATATATAGTAAGGCCCCATGCTCAACAAATGTATTTTTAAAAATCAGTAAATTGTTCTCCCTGTTAACAAAGAGCAAAGCCCCTGCCCTATATTCCTGGGGATCCCATGTAGCATCTAGCTAGATGTTTGTGTTAGTTTCCTGGGGCTGCTATAACAGAGTACTACAGACTGGGTGGCCTCAACAACAGATGTTTATTTTCTCACTATTCTGGAAACTAGAAGTCCAAGGTCAAGGTATCGGTAGGGTTGATTACTTCTCAGTGTCTCACCTTACTCTGTAGATGGCTGAATTCTCCCTGTGTCTTCATGTCATCCTTTGTATGTGTCTGTGCCCAAATTTCTTCTTCTTATAAAGATATCCATCATATTGGATTAGGGCCCATTTCCTGTGGCCCGTTTTAACATATTTATCTCACTTAAGGCCCTATCTCTAAATGCAATCCCGCTCTGACATACTGGGCATTAAGACTTCAACATATGGATTTTGAAGGGACACAATACCACCCATAACAATGTTGATAAATATTTTACTATTGTCACCCTGCTTATTTAACTTATATGCAGAGTACATCATGAGAAATGCTGGATTGGAAGAAACACAAGCTGGAATCAAGATTGCCGAGAGAAATATCAATAACCTCAGATACACAGATGACACCACCCTTATGGCAGAAAGTGAAGAGGAACTAAAAAGCCTCTTGAGGAAAGTGAAAGAGGAGAGTGAAAAAGTTGGCTTAAAGCTCAACATTCAGAAAACGAAGATCATGGCATCTGGTCCCATCACTTCATGGGAAATAGATGGGGAAACAGTGGAAACAGTGTCAGACTTTATTTTGGGGGGCTCCAAAATCACTGCAGATGGTGATTGCAGCCACAAAATTAAAAGATGTTTGCTCTTTGGAAGAAAAGTTATGACCAACCTAGATATTATATTCAAAAGCAGAGACATTACTTTGCCGACTAAGGTCCATCTAGTCAAGGCTATGGTTTTTCCTGTGGTCATGTATGGATGTGAGTTGGAGTGTGAAGAAGGCTGAGCGCCAAAGAACTGATGCTTTTGAACTGTGGTGTTGGAGAAGACTCTTGAGAGTCCCTTCGACTGCAAGGAGATCCAACCAGTCCATTCTGAAGGAGATCAACCCCGGGATTTCTTTGGAAGGAATGATGCTCAAGCTGAAACTCCAGTACTTTGGCCACCTGATGGGAAGAGTTGACTCATTAGAAAGACTCTGATGCTGGGAGGGACTGGGGGCAGGAGGAGAAGGGGACAACAGAGGATGAGATGATTGGATGGCATCACAGACTCGATGGAGGTGAGTCTGAGTGAACTCTGGGAGTTGGTGATGGACAGGGAGGCTGGGCGTGCTGTGATTCATGGGGTCGCAAAGAGTCGGACATGACTGAGTGACTGAACTGAACTGAACTGAACTGAACTGAACTGAACTGAAGCATCAGAGCCTTGACCTTCAACTTACAGAGACAATTCTATTTATTCAACAAGGACTTACTACTGAGGCTTCCTGTAGCAATCATGGAGGTGCTCTGCTCAGATCTTCCTTCAAGAGGACTTGGTTGACATCCTCCAAACTTAGCCCCTGTAGCATCCCTCCCAGGCCATGTGCCCTGAGCTGCTCCCAGTCAGTGGCTGAGCACTGAGGGAATGGGGGAAGGGCAAGGGCACAAGATCCCAGCTGTTGCTATGACTAAGCTCCTCAAACAGGCAGCTTTGACTCTAAGTCTCCCCAGCAGCCTGACCAAGGCTCCCTGAGAACCACACTATGACCTGAGGCTCGTCCTTTCCTCTCTCCTTTCACAGATGTCAGACCCACGTCAGACTGAAGTCTCTCCCTCTGGACACCTGCTCCCACCTTTTCTCCTTCACAAGCATTTCCCCAAATAAATCTTGTGTCTCTTATCCCATGTTGGTGTCTAGTTCTCAGATGATCCAAACTGACACATATGCCATGATAAGAACTTGGAATGAAACACAGAATTGTCCTACAAACCTGGGATTCACCCAAATCACCCTAAAACACAAAATCATCTGGTGCAAAATCCAGCAGGGGAGGGGCTCCCTTCTTCCCCAGGCGCCATGGTGTCACTTCACTCTCACAGCCATCCAAAGAAGCAGGTGCAAACACGCTCATCATTTTGTGGATCTTACATCATCACATGGAGGAGCTGGAACTCAGACCTAGGTCTCTTTTGTCCTAAAGTCTATGCTCTTCACCACTCTGTTCTTAGGGATTCCAAATGCAAATGCTTGAGATGTTAGACTGAAGGAGGATGGAAGAAAGAACCGGGGCGGTGGTGGGGCTTGTGGGGAACTGGAGAAGCTGTGCATTCACATTCAAACCTCTTAAATTAGACAAAGAAAGCTCATCTGTGGACAGGACTCAACCTGCTGAGGAGTTTGCATCTCTTCCTTTCCTCCTGTATTATTGTCATCATCTTCATCATGGTCATCACCTTGCCTCTTCCTCTTGGAAATCTTTTCTCTGACACTGACATGGTAAACTCCTACCCATCCCTCAAAGCCCCAGATAAATATTACCTATCCAGAGCAGTCCCTCTCTTCCCTAGGTCCTTCCTCCTCTCTGTTCTCCCAACATTTTCTATGTCCCTCTGTCCCAGCAAGGAGCACATTTGTTTACAGTGCTGTCTCCCTTGCTGAGTAGTCAGTTCCTCAAGGTCAGGTCTTGTTCTCCTTCCTATCTTTCAGCTACCTTGAGGGCAGGAAACTTTATTTATTAGGTGCCTTCTCTGCCCCTGGTGGCTCAGACACTACAGACTCTGTCTGCAATGCAGGAGACCTGGCTTTGATCCCTGGGTAGGGAAGATCCCCTGGAGAACGAAATAGCTGCCCACTCCAGTATTCTGGCCTGAAGAATTCCATGGACAGAGGAGCCTGGCGAGCCACAGTTCATGGGGTCACAAAGAGTCAGACACGACTGAGAGACTAACATTACTTTCCCCCAGGCATTGCAATAAGCACTTAATCTTCACAACCACCCAGGGAAAGCATTTCTCTTATCTCATTTTAGAAGTGAGAATTTTGAATTTCAGAAAGGTGAAGTGATGTCCCACGACTAGCAAAAAACTTTGGCAGAACCAGAATTCAAGCTCAGCCTGCCACCCACGGCCCCCAACCAAATGCCTTTGTCTTCTCACACTGTTCCCTGGGCAGCCAGAAGGGCAGCTGCCATAGCCAGCTACGAGTGTAGCAGAAAGGGCCATGGGACAACCCCTGTCCTCTCTGGATATTGAGGGGGTTGGACCAGCTGATGTTTAGCTCCTTTCCAGCACTGACATTTTATTCTAGGAGGTTTGTTATCTCTCCTTTTGACACTGCCTGAACTATTCGAGACAAGTCCCTGCTTTAAAAAATAATGATAAAACTGCCTGTCAGTGGAAATAAGCCTCACACACTATCTCACTAATAGAAGCAGGAGAATTTTTGAGATACCTCGGCGACTTCGTTAGGCATGCAAGATTAAACTCAAATTCATCTCGTCTCAGTCAGACGCGCCCTGAAACCGAATTGCAGGGAATGGAATTTTCAGCTTCTCAGCTGATTCAAGACAAAGGTGAGGGAGACCTAGGCAAACATGCAGAAATCTACCCATGATGGGGGCTTCCGCTGCCAACAGCCTGGGTCACTCCAACCCATCCATTCAGGGGCATGACATATGGGGTAGACATTCAGACTCGAGTTAGAATTTCAGACTCAGCTCCCCCACTTGATAGATGAGTATCCTTGAGCAAGCTTCTTTATTTCACTGTTCCTTAGTTTTCTCATCTGTAAAATAGGGTAAATGATAGAACCCATACTATTAGCTGTTGTGGGGAATAAATAGCATGTAGTTAGTGCAGCCCGTGGTATATAGAAAATGCTTAGTAATTGAATCAGAACTATTATACAAGGCCTTTCCAAAGGTGTCCAGAATGTTCCGTTGCTCACAAAACAAGGCTCAAACTCAATCGTACTTGTAAGGCCCTGCATACTCTGGCTTCTGATTATTCCTCCAGCCTCGCCTCTTGCTTTAGGCCCCATCGACCCCCCATCCCTGTTCAACTGCCTGAAGTTTCCCAGGTGCCCCTCCTCCCTTTTCCCTTCCCCATCACTGCTGTCACATACAAATGCTCACTCACCCTTCAGAGGTCACCCTCTCCAGAACCCTCTCCTACCTCCCCATCAGGCGGGGAAGACTGGATTAGAGGCAACAGGAGGAAGTTTCCACATAGGTGTGAGGCTCAGCCCTGCTGGGGATGACACTCCTGGGAAACTGTCCTTCAATTCTTCTCGCCCTGACTGTACACACAAAGGACTGTGCTGGCTGCCACTTGAGACTCACCCTTGGTGGGCAGGCAGGCAATGTGTCAGCATCTCCCAGCATGTCAGGAGGGAACAAGGTACCCACGATGATGAGAGGCCAAAAGAAGTTCCTCTGAGAATCAGATGGGTTCCTCTTCCCGCTCAGGCAGTATTATTGGTAGCTGAGTATCTTCATGGGGATTTGGAATCTATATGTCCTGTGCAGTCTTTTTCTTGTTCAATAAGATCTTGCATCCTTTACCTGTGACATTTGGCATTCTTTCCTCCAAGCGCATCACTGTCACTTCCATTACAGCACACGGAGCCTCTCTCTTCTAAGTCCTGTGTCACGCTTGTATTTCCCCTCTTATGGGCCTTCTCAGGTTGGACATGGTTAGTACTAAAGGATATGGATTCAAGAACCAGACAACTTGAGCTCAAGTCCACATTTTCCATTTACTAGTTGTGTGATGCCAGCCAAGTTACTCAGTCTCTCTGTACTTCAGTTTCCCTATCTGTGCAATGGATAATGCTAATGTTTTTCTCATACTGTTGGTATGAAGGCTAAATGAATCAGCACTTGTACTGCTCTGGGAATAGTGCCTGGTACACAGACCTTTTCAATAAGCACTAACCATGGTTAGTATGACTACTTATCTGAATCTCCCTCCCCACTCCTCTGGGTTTTAAGATGCAAGAGAATAGTGGTTACCTGTATTGTTTATCCTTTGCCCTCAGCACAGGATATAACCTAAAGCAGGTCCTCTGTAAATATGCGTGGAAGAAAGAAAGAGAAGAGAGGGAAGAAAGGAGTGAGGAGGAGAGGAGAGAAGAGGAGAGGGAAGAGAAGGAGAGCCTTGAAAGTTGTTTATTGTAACATATAATGTTGTAAGTAGAAAATTATCTAGAATTAAAGAAAGCCACATATATCCATATCCACCCAAGTGGGACCAAATCATGCTTTTTTAGTTTGCCAAAATCATCTGTGTGTGTGTTCTAGCATGCTCAGTCGTGTCTGACTTTTTGCAATTTTCCAGGTAAGAATACTGGAGTGGATTGCCATTTCCTATTCCAGGAGATCTTCCTGACCAGGGATCAAACTCATGTCTCTTGTGTCTTCTGCATTGGAAGGAGGATGCTTTACCATTGTAACTATTGTACCACAGTAACTATTCTCAACCATCAAATGTTTCATAATTCCTTATGTTGAGTTCACTATTTGTTATCTGGAGAGGGGGTCAAGGACACATTAGCCGTTACTTGAAATATGCATTGACTAGCACAGAATGACTGCCTACAATGGACCTGGATCCAGCTGGTCCTTCAGAGGCAGCCAGTTCTCCTCAGCCCAGGGAAAGCCAGTTGTCACCTCAATGCTCATCCTGTAGTCCTACATGTAAACTTCACGCTTGCAGACTGAATCCCGATTTTGCCAACAAACCAACAATGAATCTGTCTTCAGTTGCACAATCACATTATCCAAGTTTTCAAGATTAATGTTTAAAATCTAAAACTTAATTGAATAGCTTTTAATACAAATTCATCATCACACAGGCTGGATTCCTCTAACTCCATGCGACCAGTATTTTCTCTCCTTGTCAACAACCAAGTAATATTCAAAGGTCATCTGATGATTAGACACGGAAAGCTAGAGGAGTTAGACCAATCAAAAGTTCAGCAGCATCAGGATAAGATGGACTGATGAATTCATCTCACAGTAACAGAAGACCTTGCCTCACAGCTCTTAAACTTCAGGCATTCTGGTACCACCTATATGACTTTTCACTATACCTACTGGTACTATTATCTACTACCTTGATAAGGGGCTCCTAGACAATCCTCTTGTTGGGTGGGGCTAGGAGTCTTCAAGAAAACACTTTTTTATATCAAGAGTTTTTCTCTTTTGCCACCAGATATTTCCTAATAGAGCTAAAGACTACAGGTCCTTCTTAAATGTAAAACTGCTTTTACAACCTTTTTTTTTTAAATCAAATAGTAATTGAGAAGAAAATTTAGCAATGGCCACAGGACTGGATAAGGTCAGTCTTTGTTCAAATTCCAAAGAAGGGCAATGCTAAACAATGTTCAAACTACCCTACAACTATGCTCGTTCCATGTGCCAGCAAGGTTAATTCTCAAAATCCTTCAAGCTAGGCTTCAACAGTACATGAACTGAGAATGTCCAGATGTACAAGCTGGATTTAGAAAAGGCAGAGGAATCAGAGATCAAGTTGTCAATCTATTGGATCATTGAAAAAGCAAGAGAATTCCAGAAAAACATCCACTTCTGCTTCCTTGACTACCCTAAAGCCTTTGACTGTATGGATCACAACAAACTGTGGAAAATTTTTAAAGAAATGAGAATACCAGACCACCTTACCTGCCTCCTGAGAAACCTGTATGCAGATCAAGAAGCAACAGTTACATCCAGACATAGAACAATGGATTGGTTCAAAATTGGGAAAGGAGTACATCAAGGCTGTGTATTTTCACTCTACTTATTTAACTTATATGCAGAGTGCATCGTGGAAAATGCCAGGCTGGATGACTCACAAACTGGAATCAAGATTGCCAGGAGAAATATCAACAACCTCAGATGTGTAGATGATACTACCTTAATGGCAGAAAGCGAAGAGGAACTAAAGAGCCTCTTGATGAAAGTCAAACACGAGAGTGAAAAAGTTGGCTTAAAACTCAACATTCAAAAAACTAAGATCGTGGCGTCTGGTCCCATTCAGTCAGATCAGTTCAGTCACGTCTCTCAGTCATGTCCAACTCTTTGCGACCCCGTGAATTGCAGCACACCAGGCCTCCTTGCCCATCACCAACTCCCGAAGTTCACTCAAACTCACATCCATCGAGTCGGTGATGCCATCCAGCCATCTCATCCTCTGTCATCCCCTTTTCCTCCTGCCCCCAATCCCTCCCAGCATCAGAGTCTTTTCCAGTGAGTCAACTCTTCGCATGAGGTGGCCAAACTACTTTATGGCAAATAGATGGGAAAAAATTGGAGGCGGTGGCAGACTTTACTTTCTTGGGCTCCAAAATCACTGCAGATAGGGACTGCAGTCATGGAATTAAAAGACCTTGCTCCTTGGAAGAACAACTATGACAAACCTAAATAGCATATTGAAAAACAGAGACATCACTTTGCTACCGAAGGTCCGTCTAGTCAAAGCTATGGTATTTCCAGTAGTCATGTATGGATGTGAGAGATGGGCCATAAAGAAGGTTGAGTGCTGAAGAATTGATGCTTTCTAATTGTGATGCTGGAGAAGACTTCAGAGTCCCTTGGACAGCAAGGAAACCAAACCAGTCAATCCTAAAGAAAATAAACCCTGAGTATTCATGGAAGGACTGATGCTGAAGCTGAAGCTTCAGTACTTTGGCCATCGGATTGAAGAACTGACTCACTGGAAAAGACCTTGATGCTGGGAAAGATTGAGGGCAGGAGGAGAAGCAGGTGACAGGGGATGAGATGGTTGAATGGCATTACCTAATCAATGGACGTGAGTTTGAGCAAACTCAGGGAGATAGTGAAGAACAAGGAAGCCTGGTGTGCAGCAGTCCATGGGGTCGCAAAGGGTTGAACATAACTTAGCGACTGAACAAAGAACAACAAATTGACAGGAGATTTCAGTTGCATGTTGAAATGTAAGGAAGTGCTTCCTTTTCAGAATTATGCAATTTTAAGGATTGGTGGTTTTAATATGCCTGGGTAGTCCCACTTTGGAAACCTTGCCACCACTAATAGAGAGTTGGATACAACATAGTGACTGAGCAACAACAATGCTCAGATGGCCAGCACCCCAGAGCAGCCAGAAACAGTGGGATTCCCACCCAGTCCATTCTGCTGCTATTGCTTTGCTGACAGCCCCTGATAGAAATTCTGATTTTAACTGACATCGTATAGATAAAACAAAAGCTTCCTAAGGAACTCACAAACTGTTAGAGTGATCAATCTGAAGATTACAAAATTGTAGCTCTTTACTCCCCTCTTTGACTGAGGACTCCCACACTTTCTTCCTCACTGGGGTTAGGGAAGTTGTACTATTGAAGTTCACATCTATTAAACCTACACCTTGCATATTTGCATTCCCCATGCAAAGCCCCATTCATTTGGAGGAAAAAGAACAAACTCCTCTTCTAACACCTTGTTTAGTACCGGAAAGTTAGCCCTTAATCAAACTGATACATTTATACAACTTTTTAAAGGTCA
Organism: Ovis aries; assembly: GCF_016772045.2. Classification (NCBI taxonomy): domain Eukaryota; kingdom Metazoa; phylum Chordata; class Mammalia; order Artiodactyla; family Bovidae; genus Ovis; species Ovis aries. The sequence continues at coordinate 18,260,678 of NC_056077.1, read as the reverse complement.
ACTCTCTTTTATATTATCTGAATACACTTATTTTTAAAATAAAGCTTTATATCTCTGTGATTATTTTACAGACATAAAATAAGTGGTGAAAAATCTGTATTACTTGCCAAAAATAATAAGCAAAATAAAGTAAAAATAAGAAATATCATTAAAATCGAAATTAATACTGTGGTTTGCTAAAGGCACCAGAACTGAATGAAGGAAAGGTATTATATCCTGTTTTTGGTGGTTATTTATAACTGTCAAAATTCATTTAATTGAACACTGCACATTTTAGCATATGTAAATTGTACCACAAAAAAGAAAAAGAAAAATTCTGTTTGTTAATATTTCCTTTGAGCCGGACAGTTCTGGGCCGAGTGTGACAGAGGTTTCTCTTCCTTCTTTTGTCCCCGTGGCTGAGCAATCACTTGCTGTCTCTTTTTGACTGACACTTTCTTTATTTGACTCTGTTAACACATTCAGTCAGGTTACATTAGCATTCTACAGGCCTAATACCCATTCAGTCTTTTTAAGGTGATTTTTCACATCACTTCTCTGACCCTTTATGAGGATACCAGTCTCTCTCACAATGGCCTCCAAAAGGCAACCCTACCACAATGGTCAAGTTTTAAGGACATGCTTCACTAATAGCTTCAATACTGGACTATGATATTATTTCCAGTATATGATTCCCAGGATTAAACAGGACCATCCAGCATTTTAGCTTATAGTTAGATGAACTTAAACTGAGCTATATGAAGTTGCCAATGTTTGTTTATTTTTTACAAACAAAACGGTAATTATATATGGCTCAGAAAGTAAAATTGGATCATTTCACACTTCCCTCAACATTCTATACTGTTACTATAAAGTAAGATGACTGTTTCTTTTGAAAAATCAGAAAAATTTAATAGACAAGCACAAATCATTAATTAAATAATTAAATGATTGATTTAATTAAATACATTAAAATTAGTTATATAATTGGTTTAAATATCAAGTATGCAAAATATTTTAACTTAGTTTAAGGTACATACATTTTCAAAGTGACCCAGTATTTTCCTGAAGATCATCTCACAACCTTAGGTAAGCCTTTATGTCCTTCATGGGTACATTTCCAATAGTGAGTAGTCTGCTAGAAATACAGTACACGCTCAAGAAATATCTGCTAAAATAAGCAAATGATCAGGAATCTTGGAAAATAGATCACTCCATTCCCAAAATATATATCCCTGAATTCTTTTGATTTTAAAAGAAATTTCCAGATTATTTTTGTTGCATTTTTCCATGTTTATATCACACTCAAATCAACTTTCCTGCATCTAACCAAGACATGTGTCTATTAGTCGCTCAGTCCTTTCCAACTCTTTGTGACCCCGTGGACGGCAGCCCACCAGGATCCTCTGTCCATGGAACTCTTCAAGCAAGAATACTGGAGTAGGTTGCCATTCCCTTCTCCAGAGGATCTTCCTGACCCAGGGATTGAACCCAATCCTGCCTTGAGATTAGATTCTTTACTGTCTGAACTACCAGGAAAGCCCCCCTAACCAAGATATACAAATGCACAAATCAAAAGGGAAAAACTGGGGCTATCAATAATCCAAGTTTTTAAAATCATGCCCTCTATGGGATAGGATAAAAATCCTCCTCCAGCTCAGAGGATTTTAGGTTTGACAATAACATTAACTTCCAGAAAAGATGACAGAATGCAGCCAAAGTGTATCTCCTGCTATGGAATATGTAATTTGCTGGAGACTGTATGACAATCTGCTAAAAGGATGAGGGCCATGGACAAACCTGTCTTCAAAGCTCAGCTTTTCCCTTTTTTGGATGTGCAACTTTGAGCGAATTATTTAACCTCCTTGAGTTCAGTAACTCATCTGTAAAATGGGAATAATAATGAATTATTCATTCATTCATCAAATATGAATTGAGTACCTTCACTATTCCAGGCCTTGGGCAAAGCTCTGGGATACAACAGTGAACAAAACAGATCAAAATGCCTGCTCTCATTCAAGAGAGAATAAGAGGCAATAAATTAAGGAAATATATTGTAGAGTATGTTTGAAGACAGGGAGAATTTCAGGAGGTTGAGATTCTGCATGATCAGGTAGGGCAAAAACCAAACGACTTTGAGTTACTATTGGCAATGGAATGAATTACATGCACCAACGGACAGCTTACAGCAATCACTTAAATCGATTTAAGAGAGGGTGAACACTAGCTAGATGGGTGGATGCCTGGATAGATCAGTATGATGGGTTGACCAGTAGAGTGACAGGTGGATGAATTAGAGAGTCAGGCAGACAGACAGACAGGCCTAAACAGATTGTCACAAATGGCAACTTGAGTGCTCTGACAATAGCATCTGCTGCTGGAATAATTGACTGTTGATCTTGCACATCTGGCTCATGAAGCAGGCATCTCACCTTCCTCCCATGCTGGGCCACAGACATCCTTGCCAAATCATCTCCATCCCTAGGGGTGATTGGAAGAGGCTGCTCCTCTCTCCAGAGTGTAACCACATAAATCCACACTGGGCTTTCATAGCTTCCCACTGCACCAGAATGAGTATGGTTTAGGTACCAAAAGCTATTGGAAAAGTGTTTGTTGGTCTGCTGGGTATGCTAAGAGCTCTGTGTCCCAGTAGGGAAAGAAAGGTCTCTGTCTTTGATGTTTGCAATAGAATGATATCACATCTAGGGTTTACGTTGGAAAATTTCAGCGAGGAAAATATAGGAGTTAGGGATTTCGATGAAACAAGCTGGGCAACCTGCTTATAGTTGTTGGGGCTGGGCGTTGGGTGCATGGGAGTTCCATATTAAGTAAGCTGGAAAGTTTTCATTGAAAAGCAAAAGCTTAAAATAAAATCTTTCTGTTTGTTTTCAGAAGGGAAAAAATGCACACATACTTATATGCACTTGGTGTATTTTTCCAGCTTTGAGGATTAATTTTGTTTGGCAGACAAAAAGCTATTCTGTTAAATGATTTATGGTATTCAAACAGCAATTTGGTTTCATTTAATTGCTACCTGAAATTAACTGCTGCCTGAACATAGAGAGATGATTGTTAGGGCCAGACTGAAGGAAGAGGCGGCAGTGGGCTTCAAGCAGTACTAGGTGGTTTCAAATGTGACTGGCTTAAGGAAAATCACCTATCCCCAGGAATGATGTAGAATTCCCTAGTGGAAAGCAAAAACCAATGACGCCAGTGGCTTGTTTTCACTGCTCTCAACAATCTGGCACCATCTAAGTGAGAAGATGGTTTGAATTCTTTCCCAGTTGTTCCTAAACAGTGCATTTCAGCTATGAAGGAGAATTTTAAATAATTTAGCTTAAACTTACATGCCTTCAACATTCATTCACTACATGTTTATTCAGTATCTACTCAATGGCAAATGCTGTGCCAGCCATAAGAGATAATATGGTTGTGGGTAACCCAGAGAAGTTCACTGTCCTTATGAGACTTGCAGCCCAGCTGAGAACTCAGAAATCCTCAACAACTAAGTCCACAATATATTAATAAGTACTGTCCAGTATAATACAAATAACAAGTGCTAAGAGGGAGAAATGCAAAACTCTCAGAGGGTGTCTTAATCCTTTTTGGGCCACAGATGGGTGACTTATCAATAGAAATTTATGTCTCATAGTTCTAGAGACTTGGTGGCACCAAGACCAGGGTGCCATCAAGGTTGAGGGGGGGCTATCTTCTAGGTCATATTCACACACACTGGAAGAGACTAGGGAGCTCTGTGGAGTCTCTTTTCAGTTCAGTTCAGTTCAGTTCAGTTCAGTCGCTCAGTCATGTCTGACTCTTTGCAACCCATGGACTGCCACATGCCAGGTCTCCCTGTCCATCACCAACTCACGGAGTTTACTTAAATTTGTGTTCATTGAGTCAGTGGTGCCATCCAACCATCTCATCCTCTGTCATCCCCTTCTCCTCCTGCCTTTAATCTTTCCCAGCATCAGGGTCTTTTCCAGTGAGTCAGTTCTTTACATCAGGTGGCCAAAGTATTGGAGCTTCAGCTGAAGCTGAAGCTGAAGCTGAACAGAACCCAGACTAGTACCTTCCAGTGAATATTCAGGACTGATTTCCTTTAGGATGGACTGGTTAGATCTCCTTGCTGCCCAAGGAACTCTCAAGAGTCTTCTCCAACCTCATAGTTAAAAAGCATTAGTTTTTTGGCACTCAGCATTCTTTACAGTCCAACTCTCATATCCATACATGATCACTGGAAAAACCATAGCCTTAACAAGATGGACCTTTGTTGGCAAAGTAATGTCTCTGCTTTTTAATGTGCTGTATAGGTTGGTCATAACTTTTCTTCCAAGGAGCAAGTGTCTTTTAAATTCATGGCTGTAGTCACCATCTGCAGTGATTTTGGAGCCCCCTAAAATAAAGTCTGTCATTGTTTCCACTGTTTTCCCACCTGTTTGCCATGAAGTGATGGGACCAGATGCCATGATCTTTGTTTTCTAAATGTTGAGTTTTAAGCCAACTTTTTCACTCTCTTCTTTCACTTTCATCAACAGGCTCTTTAGTTCTTCTTTACTTTCTTCCATAAGTGTAGTGTCATCTGCATATCTGAGGTTATTGAAATTTCTCCCGGCAATCTTGATTCCAGCTTGTGTTTCTTCCAGTCCAGCATTTCTCATGATGTACTCTCATGATATAAGTTAAATAAGCAGGGTGACAATATACAGCCTTGATGTACTCCTTTCCCAATTTGGAACCAGTCTGTTGTTCCATGTCCAGTTCTAACTGTTGCTTCTTGATCTGCATACAGTGTCAAGAAGTCTCTTTTATAAGGGCAGTTATCTCATTTAAGAGTGCTCCAACCTCATGACCTAATAACCTCCCAAATGCACTACCTCCTAACACCATCTCATTGGGGATTTAGGATTCATCATGTCAATTATTCAGACCATAGAGAGGGGCTTTAGCAGAGAGACTCAACACAGTTTAGGAACCAGGAAAGTCTCCTTGAAGAAATCTCAGTGATTAGTAAGGGCCAGAGGCAGAGAAATCTGTGTGTGCAGAGTTCCCGATGTGAAAGATGCAGCCTAGAAACTGAAAGTCTGATGTAACTGGAACTTCATACTTGAAGGAGAGAGCAGTGCGAGATGAAGCAGGCATAGATCACACAAGAAGCTTTTAGCCATTTCAAGAACTTGGGTCTGAAGGAAGGAAGGAAGAAAGCTGCATCCCAAAGAGGTTAAAGTGGTCTCCCCAACTCACTCACCCATGGTGAGACTAGAAGTCAAAAATAATAAAAGTAAACATTGAGAGTTGGACCATAAAGAAGGCTGAGCATGGAAGAATTGATGCTTTCAAACTGTGGTGCTGGAGAAGACTCTTGACAGTCCCTTGAACAGTGAGGAGATCCAACCAATCAATCCTAAAGGGAAATAAATCCTGAATATTCATTGGAAGGACTGATGCTGAAGCTGAAGCTCCAATACTTTGGCCACCTGATGTGAAGAGCTGATTCACTGGAAAAGACCCTGATGCTGGAAAAGCTTAAATGCAGAAGGAGAAGGGTGCAACAGAAGACGAGATGGTTGGATGGCATCACCAACTCAACAGACATGAGTTTGAGCAGACTCCAAGAGAGATAGTGAAAAACAGGGAAGCCTGCCATGAGGCAGTTCATGAGGTTGCAAAGAGTTGGACACAACTGAACAACAATCACTGATAAAACCCAGTAAGAATGTACTTGACACGGTCTAAATGTTCCACAAATAGTAATTCATTTAATCCTGTCAAAAACTCTCTGGAGTATTATCATAGCCTTGCTACAGTGAAGAAACTGAAGTACAAAAAGGTTAAATAACTTGTCTAAGATCATTAACTATTAACCAGCAGATCTGTGATTAAAACTCTAGGATATTTGCTGCAGAACTTCACCTCCTAACCACCTTGCCATCCTACCTCTTAAATCAAAGTGCCTATTACATCTTTACTGAGGATCCACCATGTGTGAAGCACTGTTCTTGGTCCTGGGATAAAGCAGAGACAAAAACAAAGTCCCTACTCTTGTGGAGCTTTCCTGGTGGAGAGAAACCATGACAAACATCACCTACTCAATGGACATGAGTTTGAGCAAGCTCCAGAGATTGTGAAGGATAGGGAAACCTAGCGTGCTGCAGTCCACGGAGTTGCAAAGAGTCAGACATGACTGAGTGACTGAACAACAACAAAACATATATGTCAGAAGATTATGACGGTCATACAGAGAAATAGATCATGGAAGAGGGTAGAAACTGATGGAGGCTCTTGGATAAGCTAATCTTGAGCAGAGATGTAAAGAGTTTTTGTGAGCAGGTCAGAGGTTATCCCAGGAAGCAGTGACAGCATCCAGGCTTTGAGATAGGAAAGTTCCTACTAAATTCAAGGCCCTTCCAAGAAGGCATTGACCTTGGAGGAGTAAGAGGATGTGGTGGGAGCCTTGGTTTGAAGGTTTCAGGAGGCACATGATGCACAGCCTTGTAAATAAAGGTGGAGACCTGGGATTGCCCTTTGCATAGATGAGGAGCCCCAGGGGCAGAGAGCAAAGGAGTGATGGAATGCACCATGTTTTTATTTTTATTATTTTGTGTGTGTGCCATGTTTTAAAGTCTCATTCTGCCTTTAAGAAGTGAGGATGGGAGCAGAGAGAACATCTAGAAAGCTGTTGTAACAGTTAAGGGATTCATAATGGCTTGAACCAGGAGATTATGACAGGGAAGATGAGAAGTAGTTAAATTCTGGATGTATTTGAAAGGGACACCAATAGGACTTGCTGACAAGAGTATGACCAAGTGTGAGTTAAGAGAAGAGCGAGTTAAGCGGAGAGCACTGAGGTGTTTGGTTTAAGCATCCATAAGGAGGGAGCTACCTTTAACCAAGGGGGAGAAGGAGAGGGAGTGAGAGAAACCTGCAGGACAGTGAAGTCTCCCTCCTAACATTTGAGGAGGGGCCTAAAGGGTGAAGGAAGGAGAATGAATGAGTCTTCTCACCTGATGGAGATACATGAACTGAGTCATATCAGGTCAAGGTTGTTAACAGGGCTAGATAAAGAAAAGGCAAAATGATAGGACACAGAAAGATGAATTCCCCAGGTTGGTAGGTGCCCAATATGCTACAGGAGATCAATGGAGAAATAACTCCAGAAAGAATGAATGGATGGAGCCAAAGCAAAAACAATACCCAGCTGTGGATGTGACTGGTGATAGAAGCAAGGTCCAATGCTGTAAAGAGCAATATTGCATAGGAACCTGGAATGTCAGGTCCATGAATTAAGGCAAATTGGAAGTGGTCAAACAGGACGTGGCAAGAGTGAATGTCCGACATTCTAGGAATCAGCAAACTAAAATGGACTGGAATGGGTGAATTTAACTCAGATAACCATTATATCTACTACTGTGGGCAGGAATCCCTCAGAAGAAATGGAGTAGCCATCATGATCAACAAAAGAGTCCGAAATGCAGTACTTGGATGCAATCTCTAAAATGACAGAATGATCTCTGTTTGTTTCCAAGGCAAACCATTCAATATCACAGTAATACAAGTCTATGCCCCAACCAGTAGTACTGAAGAAGCTGAAGTTGAACTGTTCTATGAAGACCTACAACACCTTTTAGAACTAACACCCAGAAAAGATGTTCTTTTCATTATAGGGGACTGGAATGCAAGGGTAGGATGTCAAGAAACACCTAGAGTAACAGGAAAACTTGGCCTTGGAATGCAGAATGAAGCAGGGCAAAGGCTAATAGAGTTTTGCCAAAAGAATGCACTGGTCATAGCAAACACCCTCTTCCAACAACACAAGAGAAGACTCTACACATGGACATCGCCAGATGGTCAACACCGAAGTCAGGTTGATTATACTCTTTGCAGCCAAAGATGGAGAAGCTCTATATAGTCAGCAAAGCAAGACCAGGAGCTGACTGTGGCTCAGATCATGAGCTCCTTATTGCCAAATTCAGACTTAAATTGAAAAAAGAAGGGAAAATTACTAGACCATTCAGGTATGACCTAAATCAAATCCCTTATGATTATACAGTGGAAGTGAGAAATAGATTTAAGGGACTAGATCTGATAAATAGACTGCCAGATGAACTATGGATGGAGGTTCATGACATTGTACAGGAGACAGGGATCAAGACCATCCCCATGGAAAAGAAATGCAAAAAAGCAAAATGGCTGTCTGGGGAGGCCTTACAAATAGCTGTGGAAAGGAGAGAAGCAAAAAGCCAAGGAGGAAAGGAAAGATATTCCCATTTGAATGCAGAGTTCCAAAGAATAGCAAGGAGAGATAAGAAAGCCTTCCTCAGCAATCAATGCAAAGAAATAGAGGGAAACAACACAATGGGAAAGACTAGAGATCTCTTCAAGAAAATTAGAGATACCAAGGGAACACTTCATGCAAAGATGGGCTCAATAAAGGACAGAAATTGTCTGGACCTAACAGAAGCAGAAGATATTAAGAAGAGGTGGCAAGAATACACAAAAGAACTGTACAAAAAAGATCTTCACAACCAAGATAATCATGATGATGTGATCACTCACCTAGAGCCAGACATCCTGGAATGTGAAATCAAGTGGGCCTTAGGAAGCAACAATATGAACAAAGCTAGTGGAGGTGATGGGATTCCAGTTGAGCTATTTCAAATACTGAAAGATGATGCTGTGAAAGTGCTGCACTCAATATGCCAGCAAATTTGGAAAACTCAGCAGTGGCCACAGGACTGGAAAAGGTCAGCTTTCATTCCAATCCCAAAGAAAGGCAATACCAAAGAATGCTCAAACTACTGCACAATTGCACTCATCTCACATGCTAGTAAAGGAATGTTCAAAATTCTCCAAGCGAGGCTTCAGCAATATGTGAACCATGAACTTCCAGATGTTCAAGCTGGATTTAGAAAAGGCAGAGGAACCAGAGATCAAATTGCCAACATCTGCTGGATCGTGGAAAAAGCAAGAGAGTTCCAGAAAAACATCTATTTCTGGTTTATTGACTATGCCAAAGCCTTTGACTGTGTGGATCACAATAAACTGGAAAATTCTTCAAGAGATGGGAATACCAGACCATCTGACCTGCCTCTTGAGAAACCTATATGCAGTTCAGGAAGCAACAGTTAGAACTAGACATAGAATAACAGACTGGTTCCAAATAGGGAAAGGAGTATATCAAGGCTGTATATTGTCCCCCTGCTTATTTAACTTATATCATGAGAGTACATCATGAGAAACGTTGGGCTGGAGGAAGCACAATCTGGAATCAAGATTGCCGGGAGAGATTTCAATAACCTCAGATATGCAGATGACACCACCTTTATGGCAGAAAGTGAAGAGGAACTCAAACACCTCTTGATGAAAGTGAAAGAGGAGAATGAAAAAGTTGGCTTAAAGCTCAACATTAAGAAAACTAAGATCATGGTATCTGGTCCCATCACTTCATGGAAAATAGTTGGGAAACAGTGTCAGACTTTATTTTGGGGGGCTCCAAAATCACTGGTGGTGATTGCAGCCATGAAATTAAAAGACACTTACTCCTTGGAAGGTGGTGATTGCAGCCATGAAATTAAAAGACACTTACTCCTTGGAAGGAAAGTTATGACCAACCTAGATAGCATATTCAAAAGCAGAGACATTACTTTGCCAACAAAGATCCGTCTAGTCAAGGCTGTGGTTTTTCCAGTGGTCATGTATGGATGTGAGAGTTGGACTGTGAAGAAAGCTGAGCACCGAAGAATTGATGCTTTTGAACTGTGGTGTTGGGGAAGACTCTTGTGAGTCCCTTGGACTGCAAGGGGATCCAACCAGTCCATCCTAAAGGAGACCAGTCCTGAATATTCATTGGAAGGACTGATGCTGAAGCTGAAACTCAAATACTTTGGCCACCTCACAAAGAGTTGACTCATTGGAAAAGACCCCAATGCTGGGAGGGATTGGGGGCAGGAGGAGAAGAGGAAGACAGAGGATGAGATAGTTGGATGGCATCACCGACTCTATGCACATGAATTTGGGTGAAATCCGGGAGTTGGTAATGGACAGGGAGGCCTGGCGTGCTGCAATTCATGAGGTCGCAAAGATTCGGACATGACTGAGTGACTGAACTGAACAAAACTGAAAGAACAAGGGATTAGGATTAATAAGAAAGGATGAGGAAGCAGTGATCTGTGGGAATCCTTGTGCCAAAGCGCCTGCAACGGTATTTCACCTAGGGTTATTTAAAGAGGTAGGGTACCGGACATTTGGCATTCTGTACTGAAGGAAGAGGAAGAAACAAGGAAGCAGAGAGAGCATCATGGCAACCAGGTAGGTGAAGGTGCAGAGTGAGGCATGGCTTTGACATGTGAGTGGGACTGTCAGTGTCCCCAACAACCATCAGATGAAGTTTCCAGTGTCCAGCTTCCAGCCCTGCTCAGAGAGTGGATGGGAGGACATGTCCTTTTTGAATTTCTCAGGAAGACACATTAAGATTAATGGAGAAACACAGATGGTGCAGCAGTAGCAACAAGCCACCCCTTTCCCAGCCCGGCTGTTAGGATGGTAAATTATTGATGGAGGCTGAGTAAGTGGAACCTGGGGAGGTGCAATTCACTTTAGTGATGTCTCAAGAACTTTCTCAGACACAAGTGATTTAGAGAAGATGTGAACAGTCCCCCTTTACTGTGGATCCCCACACCCCTTTCTACTCAGCCCTACTCCCCCCTACTGCTACCCTGGGCTAGACCACAGGCTTTGGTGGAGCTGAGAAGGGGTGACAGGCACCCATGGGGAAAGCCATTCTTCCACCTGCTAGACATGTGACCACATGGAGTGACACTCATAGGAGCTACTCACAGGGTGCTTGTGACATTGAGTGAGTTAAGTTATGGAGAGCATGTGGAGCAGGGGTTGGCATGTACTAAACACTCCATAAAAATTAATTGTAGTTAGCATTACTCGGTTCTGCATCCGCTGAGCTGAGTATACAGCCCAGCACATGACTGGAGTTCAGTAAATAGTTATTCAACAGAATTTGATGTCATCGGCATCGTCTTCATCATCAATATCAACACCAACATGACTGAGCCTTTACAGTGTCCAGTTCTTTGCAAAGCAGTTTATAGACACTTGAGTGTCTTGGGTTATGGTGAAGGGAAAAATTCAAGGATCTAAGGGATGTGTCAGGCACCAATTTTTCTCAGAAACTCAGGCATCACTTTTAAAAGATTTCGGTCTTGCAGTTGGATATGGAGGATGGCAAAGCAAAGCAGAAAGAATGAACTGAGAAGAGGTCATCCTGAGCACAAAGCTGAGCTTTTTGATGTGTTTGGGGGATGAGATGTGTTCACACTACACTCTTTAATTTTTAAATTGGAGCTAGGAGTTAGTCAACGTCAGTTAATTAGTTAGTTTTGCTTCAGGATTGATGTCTTTTTATCCTTCCTTTCTACCTCACCCTGCCTTTTCTCTCTCCCTCATTTCTTTCTTTCATTCTCTACTTCTTTGCTTCTTTTCATGAAAGAAAGACCAAGCGTTAACGAACCATAAGATACAGCTCAGGTCAACACACAGATGAATTGGTACACCAAACACCAATTCTACAACAGCCAATTCCCTGAATGCTAATTTTTGAAATTTCCCACTCAGCAATTGACTTTCCTTGAATTTACCTAAATCTTTGAGGTATAGCTGAAGATAAGAAAAATAGAGACAAGTGCAGGCAATGGGGCCCTTGAAGAGCATGAGCTATCAAGTATTACTTAGAGAGTTGCTCAATAAGAGGTACCTGTGACTGAGAGGTGGTGCAGGGGATTTGTCCCCAATAGGCCCAAAGGGAACTGGCTATCACAGGCTTTAAATATTTAGGAATAATTCTTATGGGAGGAAGAAATCCTCAAGCAAAATCTGGAGCCTGGACACCACCTCAGAAACCATCCGAATATCACAAGAAAACCAGTGTGAATTCATTAAGTCCCACGCTCTGAAGGAGGAGGTGGGCTACAACACAGAGGTGGATTCTCCCCCAGAATAAAGAAAGCAGAGGTTCACAACCTCTCCATGGGAGGTTTTTCCCAACTGAACTTAAATTCATGGTTCTTAAATTCCACACAACTGGTATACGTGTCCAGCATCAAAGTGAAGCATAAGCAATGAAAATTGTCTTCATTTTCCTCCTATTTCCTGTCTCCACCTTCCCCAGATAAGACTTTAATTGACCCCCAAAGATACAGAGATATGTAATTTAGTGATCGGGATTCAGGAAATACCTGCCATGTGACCCTGGCTAAATCACATAACCCTCAAAGGGTGGTTGTGAATATCAAATTAATATTGAAAGTGCTTAGAAGAGTTCTTGACTCATAGTAAGTGATCATGGTAGCAATAATCCCTATTCCTATGACTACTACTACCACTGTCGTTATTACTATTAACATAGTTGAATGAAACTACTCAGACTAAGATAAATCAGAGTTAAAATTGGGAAGGGGGAGAACTGCAGACTTTAACTTCTTTGAACTCTAATTTAGAAGGAGAATGGGACAAGGCATGATCACTAGGAAGCTATGCTAGAAACAGCACTGGGTATAATTTGAGACGGTCATTGAAAAGAGAATTAATCTTTATCCTCTGCGGTGCAAGGAGGCTTCACTTAATGAATGAGTTGTCAGAATTTATGTCAAAGAATTCTGGTGGGCTAGAGTTGAACCACCTATTCCTCAGGTTCCAGGAAAACACCCCAGGTTCTGTTAGGAGGGAATTCTCTGGAAAGTACAAGCAGAACTGCCTACTTATGTTTCCAGTCCTCTCCCAAGGAGGACAACTGTACTCTAGTTGACCATTGACTAAGCTTTTTAACCCAAGAGTAGAGAAGCCTTTCAAACTAGACAACATTTCAGAGGTGCATTTCTTCCTCTCTGTTCACGTTTCTAGACTCTTCTTCAAAGGAAAAGAGAATTCTTGTCCTGTATCCTATTATTTGCCTGTCATCCAGTCCCACAGGGGAAGAAATCACCAGTCTAACATTCTCTGAGCCAAGCTTTGCTGCAGATCACAACGCTGAACGGAAAACCGTCTTCTCCCACTATATGTGACAGATTCAGTATGGCTGGTCCTAGCAGCTCTTCCTTTGCGTTTTCTTCGGCTCCCTCTGCAAGGTAGGTGAAGGGTGTTACCTCTCAGGGTAGGCTGAATTATACGCTAGCCTCAATGAATAGGGAAGCAGATGCATTCCCTATTCTTTTTCATTTTCTTTTTCCCTGTGCCTCCATATAGACAGCCAACAAGCGAAGTCAAAGCCAGCCTCCCTGCACCCAGTGTGGAAGGTAGGCCCACCATTCCCTTCCATCCAGTGTTCAGTGACTCACTCTCTTCCTCCCAACTGGCTTTAGTTCAGTGTTTGTAAAGGTACATTGTATGATGACCATATGCAGGAAAGTAGAGATAAGAGTACGGATCCAGTTACTTTGCATCTAGTTCTTGTGTGCATGCTCAATTGTGTCCAACTCTCCATGATCCTATAGACTGTGAGATTCTCCAGGCAAGAATAGTGGAGTGGGTTGCCAGTTCTTCCTCCAGGATCTTCCTGACCCAGGGATTGAACTTGCATCTCCTGCAAGGACAGGTGGATTCTTTACCACTGAGCCACCTGGGAATCTCTTGTATCTAATGATACATACCCAAAGAGCAACAGCTTGCATTGCTGTATTATATTGTATTGTAATATTCAGTTCAGTTCAGTCTCATTCGTGTCCGACTCTTTGCGATCCCATGAGTCACAGCACGCCAGGCCTCCCTGTCCATCACCAGCTCCCGCAGTTCACTCAGACTCACGTCCATCGAGTCAGTGATGCCATCCAGCCATCTCATCCTTGGTCGTCCCCTTCTCCCCCTGCCCCCAATCCCTCCCAGCATCAGAGTCTTTTCCAGTGAGTCAGCTCTTCACATGAGGTGGCCAAAGTACTGGCGTTTCAGCTTTAGCATCATTTCTTCCAAAGAAATCCCAGGGCTGATCTCCTTCAGAATGGACTGGTTGGATCTCCTTGCAGTCCAAGGGACTCTCAAGAGTCTTCTCCAACACCACAGTTCAAAAACATCAATTCTTCGGTGCTCAGCCTTCCTCACAGTCCAATATATTGTATTATATTGCTTATATAATTCCCACTTTGTAGAAGGGAAAACAGAAGTCCAGAGACTTACACATCTTAAATATAGAGGTACAAAGCAGAGCCAGGATTCTATGACTAGTCTTCAATTTTTAAATCCTCTTGCCAGTTCATCATGCCTTTTATGCACATACATTGCATATTAACTTAATGCCATAATCACTGTAGAAAAAATGTATATGGATATATCTGTATATATGTGTGTGTAGAAAACTAAAGTATGTATGTATATATATGAAAATACAGTATGCATATGTATTATAAGATAAAATCATTAAGTATGCCATCCAGTGTCTAGGTGTCTGGAGGACTGTGTGAAAATCAAAGTCTGTTATCTACCACCTTGACTCTGGGCTCAACTCTTCTCACTTCCTGATTCACAATGAACTCTCAAGACACTAGCCCCTTCCTCTCTGGCTCCCAGCCTAGCAGTCAGGTTCTGAATTCCACCCTCAGGATAGCACAGCCTCTGATGGAGGCTCCCTGGAGTCCTGGATGATCAACTCTGCTGGCAGTTCCAATCAGATCGATCTGAGGGAGAGAGGCCATGCTCAGCCCAGAGTGTGGACAGTGAATAACAGAGCTGAAGGTGGACCCGACTAGGCACGGATAACAGCAGAGGTTGTCAGGAACGGGAAGCTGGAGCTTCCTCCTCCTGCCCAGCGTTCAGGTGGGGATCTGGGAGGAGGCAAGATCTGTACGGAGTGTTGAGTGATGGGTGCAATAATGCCGACCAGACCGCCAGGTGCTCTGGGGTCGAGTTTATTTCAATTAACGAATTAATGCTTGTAACACAGGGACGACGTGTGCACTGCGGTGCCTTGTGACAGAACAAGGCAGCTTTTCTCCCATTAATCCTGAGAAGGATTTTCTCCTCTTCTGGACGTGAGGGCAGGGGCTGGAGGTGCCAGGGCTGGAAGCAGCATGAGCTCTGGAGTCAGAAACCTGGGCTCTAATGCCAAATGCTTTCATACACAAGCTGCAAGACCTTGGACAAATCACCCCGTTATCCTGGGGCATAGCTTTTGCACTCTCATCCCTATAGAAATAATAACTATTTTATATGACATATATATTATATACTATATATAATATTTATATTACATATAAATTTATATTTGCATATGTATACAGTTGGCCCTCTGTGGCTACTTATGCAGAATCTGTGGGTATGGAGGCTGACTAAAGGACTTCAATATCTGTAGATTTTTGGTATCCACAGGGGTCCTGGAACCAATCCCTCAGGAACACTGAGAGACAACCATACATGTCTATATATCTATACGCATACATATGATGTGCATAAAGTCATATGTCGATGTATTATGTATGTGTATGATAGACATTTATACCCCTCACATCAGGGGGACTGATGTCAAGATAAAGCAAGACTAACTCTCTAAGTTATGGAGATACTCAAGAACTGATACCGGTTTCCCCTTCGTAGCACTTAGGACAATTGTAATTTTAGGGTATATTTATCCTATTTTGTGTCTCCTGTCTGTCTCGCCTACTGGATTTTGAGATGGATGACAGTAGGAACTTTCTCTGCCTGTGCATCACTCTCCCCAAGTCCCCACCAGGGTGGGTGTTCAGTAAATTGTGTGGCTTGAGCAAATGACTAAATGAAGACATTAGTGCCTACCTCCAGGAACTATTGTGGAATTAAGGAGATTGCATGCAGCAGAATGCATTATAAGCCATTAAATGCTGTGAAAACAGGAAAGATAGTATTGCCACAGTCTGTGAGATGTAGAGGGAATCTGAGTCCACTGGGTGGGACAGGGATGAGAAAGAGGAGAATTAGAACTTAGGCAAAGAGTTGGAGGAGATACAGGGAGGAGTCTTTAGGAGATGACTTTAAGGGAATGGAAAGATGAGTGACAGAGAGAGTGACATCATAGCTGGTCCAAGCACTCTGATTCCAAGATGAGATTTCTCCAAGGCTGCAAAGGTAGAAACTGAACAGATCCTGGCACGAACCCCCCAGTTCAACACTTTATATATATAAAGGAGCCACGAGGTGGAAAAGTATATATATATATATATAATTTACTTTTTTGCACATGGTATAAAGTTTGAAAGTTATTGTCATTATCCCTTCAGTCTCTGTGGTTTTGGAGAAATAGATCCACAAAGAGCTACTGCACTTTAGAGGTCAGGGTAAAATTAAGAACAACTTGCTTTTCATCTAAAATTCATGCGTTATACACCACCTACTTCCCAAAAGGATTTGAGACAGTTTTACAATAACAGTCATCTTTAAACCATCTGCACAGCCACAAAAAATCATGCTTTCAGAGAATCCTTAATGGTACAAGGAAATTCTCAAAATGTAACTTTAAATGAAAAAGACCAGACAAGCCACTTTATTTACTATAATATTGTTACATAATATAAAGATGGATGGGGAAGGGGAGAAGGAAGAGAGAGACTGAGAGAGGAGACAAAACAGGGGGCAAGAGGGGACAAGAGGGAAAAATAAAGTGGAAGGAAGTGTTAGCAATAGTTATTTCCCTCCTTAAAACTGTACTGAGAGACTTCATTGCTAACAGCAAAATCTCCCCCAAGATGTTGTAAATAAGATTGTTTGCAAAGGCATTTAGTGGTAATAGCTATGCATTCATAGTTCAAATGTGTATTTTTTGAAATATAACTAATGTATTAAAACTATATGTGCTGGTTCAATTTCATTTGCCCTGATTCATTTGCCCGCTGCCTCTGCCCTACTCTGTTCAGAGGAGGCTCCTTTGTCCTCTGGCTTCGGGTTGGTTGGGGCCAACAGGGACTTTGGTTAAAATATAGAGGGCAGAGGAGAGAGAGGTGACAGTATTTGCTGCCTTCCCCCTAACCCTTCTGGCATTGCCCCAACTCTGGAGAAGCTGTGTCCCCCAGTGCCTGAGGGTCTGTCAGGCAGGCTCTCTTCCAGGGCCCCAGGGCACTTGGGTCCCATTTATATTCTTAGTTCCCCTCTGCTAGTTCCTGCTCTTTTGCAGTCCTTTGCTGCTTCCCTTAACCCTGCCCTCAACTCTACAGTACAAGTCTCTTTATTAAACTCTTTTTAGTACTAATTAAAGTTTAATGGGCATGAGAGTCCCCTGCAGGGCTAGTTAAAACACAGGTTTCTGCCCACCCCTGCACCCCCACTCCCACCCCTAGAGTCTGATTCAGTAGGTCTGGGGTGGAGCCTGAGAAGTTTCATTTCTAACAAGCTCTCAGGTCTCGGGGGTTGCTTATATTGCCAGTCCGGGGACCACACTTTGAGAGGCAGTCTCTTGGTTAACGCTTTGGGTAAATCTTCTACTTCCTGAAAGCGCCTACCAATACTTGATGAGGGCAGTTCAACAGAAGTTTTTCCAATGGCGAAAATGATCTATAATATTCTTCACTCTCCAATGGATTTTTAATTGGAGAACTGGATTTTTAATTTTATTGAGTTTTAATTAATAAAGATAATTAGCTCTGAACTAATAAAAGTCAGTTGGCACTCTCAGCATTCTGCCTGGAAATTTCCTTAACCAGATTGACAGATTCATTAGGTACTATTTCTGTTTCCATGTTACTGCAGGTGACATTGTGCTAATTGTTCTGGCAGTTCATTATTTAAGTCTCATTTTCTCCTGCCTCCAATAGCCTCCAAACTCACCCTTCCAGGCTTCATTAACAGTCTCCTAAAGGTGCTTCAGGCCTCCACCTGCTGCCTGGTTCCAAGGTCATTGCTATGCATTTTAGATTTATGTTTCAGCAGCACCCTACTTCAGGCTACTAACCTCTCTTTCAGTTATGTTCTGCTGCATAACTAACTACCTGAGTGACTTAAATCAACACCCGTTTTACTATCTTTCCTGATTCTGTGGGTTGACAGGGTTCAGCTGGGTGACTCTTCTGCTCAGTGTGGTGTTGGCTCAGGATACACTTGTCTCAACGGGGATGTGACATCCAAGCTGGTTTACTTAGGTGACTGGCAGTTGGGGTCTTCTAGATGCTCAAATGAGGCTATCGACCAGAACCTCAATTCTTACCCACGCGTCTTCTCTGTGTAGCTTGAGCAGGGCCACTGGGTTCCAAGAGGCAAGAAGTAGAAGTAGAAGCTGCTTGGAAATCCCAGGACATCATTTCTGGTGCATTTTAATGGTTAAAGCCAGTCATAAGAACCACACGGGTTCAAGGGAAATAAGTTTCACCCCTGAATGGAAGGAGTAGAATATGCATTAAGGGAGGGGATAGATTCTTGGGCACCTCTTTGGAGAGTAGCTGCCACAGTGTCTCTGCAAGAGTGTCTTTCCACAGCAAAGATGGGCTATGCAGACCTTTGCTTCTCAAACCTCAGGGTTCCCACAATTCTCTGCAGATTTAGATTCAGTAAATCTAAGTGAGTCCTAAGAGGCTAAATCTTCAGGAGGTTGCTGATGCTGCTGAGTCACAGATCATAGTTTGGGTAGCAAGGATATAGATTATACAGTGGAATAGCAGACCTAGATTCAAACCCTTTTCTATCACTATTTTGTGGGTCTTTGAGTAAACTATCTAACACCCTCTAGCCTCAGCTTTCCCATCTGCTAAAATGGAATCATGGGACAATTGTAACAACCAATAGCAAAAAGTACAATATAGCAGCATTTGAGTCTCTTTGAGTCTCTCACTAGCTGTATGTCTTAAGACATATCCCCTCACTGAGCTTTAGTTTCTTCACTTAAAATAAGTGAGAATGGGAATGCTAATACCTATGTTGTAGGGTATTTGTGAACATTCGGTGAAAGAAACCTGGAGTTAACTGATGGGGATTATGTGAGAAGTCATAAGAAATATGCTTCCTGCTCAGCCTCATCAAATACCCCCCAGCAAGGGCACCATTTTCTGCCATTTAATGTAAGCATTGGCTACATGGAAGCAAGGAAGGACTGAGCTTCTGAGTTAATTGAGGTCTGAAGCTAACTCATGGTCTGCCTCTACCAATTACTGCTCCATAGAAAGTTACGACTTTGCTTCTCCTTCTCCCCCAGTGGGTTGGAACCAAGTATGGAATCAAGAACCATGTTTGTATCAGATGCCTGGCAAGTAGCATCAGTCACACAGTTTGTAGTATTAGTGGCTGGCATGATTGATGACTCTTGCTGGGAAATTCTGGAGAAGGCAATGGCAACCCACTCCAGTACTTTTGCCTGGAAAATCCCATGGAAGGAGGAGCCTGCTGGGCTTCTGTCTATGGGGTTGCACAGAGTTGGACACGACTGAAGTGACTTAGCAGCAGCAGCAGCAGCTGGGAAATTCTACTGAGGGCTTCTGACAATAAGAAAAGTCACGAAGCGCTGAGTCCCAGAAGGTTTCTGAGCTGGTTCCACTTGGGCTGGTCCCCACAGTGGGGGAGAGAGGCAGTCCTTAGACCATGCTTGGGAATCAAATGCTCTTGACTACTAAGGACAATTCAAGTCTGTTTGATCATATTCTAGGACTTTCTTCCGTTCATTGAGACCTGTGTAGACAAAAAAAAAAAAAAAGGCTCTAAAGACTTTAGGATTATGTCAAGATGTGAACCAAAGCTGTCATACCTGGAAATAATGCTATAGATAACAAGGTAAGAAACAATGGTTAATGCTCATTATGCACTTGCTCCATGCTATGTTCTAAGATAAATGTATAAATATGCGTTATCTCATCCTTACAATAGCCCTAGGAAAAGGCAGCATAATTATACTTACTTTACAGATAAAGAAACTGAGGTACACAGAGATCAGGTGTCTGCTCAAGGTCACACAGTAAAGTAGCAAGGCTCCAACTTGAATTCAGATCTGCCTAATGACACAGACTGTGCTGAAATGAATTTTAAGACTTGACAGAGTCTGACTGTGGTGAGAGGGGAATATCATCTCACAATAAAACAAGATTTTTTCCTTGGTTCAGTTCAAACACGCACATTCAAATGCACACACATCTTGGGAAAGTGAGAGCAGTATGAATGGAAGCAGGAATTTAGGAAGCTGACTTGTGTGAGCTATTGACCAAGGCAGAATTAGAAGGAATTGTGGATCTAATTTTAATCACTGCTCCATGCATGTGATACTTGGCACTGGAAACTTGGTGACCAGGTGCTCCAGCTGGATGCTCTATACAGATATGGCTTGACACCATCTCCCCTCCTGTGTGGGTTCCTCTTCCCCACTGGGTAGTGTCTTCCTTGAGGGCCCAGACCTCCTCAGAGTCCATGAGACAAGATCCTCTCTCTGTTGTCACTCTGCACTGGACTCCTTCAGCCTACCCTCTGCAATGACCTCTGAAATTAATTTATGCAATTAATTAATTAGTATAGTCAGTTCAGTTCAGTTGCTCAGTCATGTCTGACTCTTTGCAACCCCATGGACTGCAGCACGCCAGTCCTCCCTGTCCATCACAAACTCCCGGAGTTTACTTAAATGCATATCCATTGAATCGGTGATGCCATCCAACCATCTCATCCTCTGTTGTTCCCTTCTCCTGCCTTCAGATGTTATGGGGAGGGAGGTGGGAGGGGGTTCATGTTTGGGAATGCATGTAAGAATTAAAGATTTTAAAATTTAAAAAATAAAAAACAAAATATTAAAATAAAATAAAATTAAATTAAATTTAAAAAAAATAAATAAATAAAAAATAAAAGTATCAACTCTTAAGTGTTCAGCTTTCTTTATAGTCCATCTCTCACATCCATACATGACTACTGGAAAAACCATAGTGTTGACTAGATGGATTTTTGTTGGCAAAGTAATGTCTCTGCTTTTTAATATGTTGTCTAGGTTGGTCATGACTTCTCTTCCAAGGAGCAAGCATCTTTTAATTTCATGGCTGCAATCACCATCCTCAGTGATTTTGGAACCCCAAAAAATAAAGTCTGTCACTGTTTCCGCTGTTTCCTCATCCATTTCCCATGAAGTGATGGGACTGGATGCCATGATCTTAGTTTTCTGAATGTTGAGTTTTAAGCCAACTCTTTCACTCCTCTTTTTCACTTTCATCAAGAGCCTCTTTAGTTCTTCTTCACTTTCTGCCATAAGGGTGGTGTCATCTGCATATTTGAGGTTATTGATATTTCTCCCGGCAGTCTTGATTCCAGCTTGTGCTTCTTCCAGCCCAGTGTTTCTCATGATGTACTCTGCATATAAGTTAAATAAGCAGGGTGACAATATACAGCCTTGACATACTCCTTTTCCTATTTGGAACCAGTCTGTTGTTCCATGTCCAGTTCTAACTGTTGCTTCTTCATCTGCAGACAGATTTCTCAAGAGGCAGGTCAGATGGTCTGATATGCCCATCTCTTGAAGAATTTTCCAGAGTTTGTTGTGGTCCACACAGTCAAAGGCTTTGGCATAGTCAATAAAGCAGAAGTAGATGTTTTTCTGGGACTCTCTTGCTTTGTCAGTGATTCAACGAATGTTGGCAATTTGATCTCTGGTTCCTCTGCCTTTCTAAATCCTGCTTGAACAGCTGGAAGTTCACAGTTCACATACTGTTGAAACCTGGCTTGGAGAATTTTGGAGATTTAAGTGCTATCACTCAGCTTAACTATCCCTCGGGGTCTCCCACTGTCTTTTGGGTCAGAGCATCTAAAATCTTTCCCAAAGTCATCTCCTACCCTCCTTCGCCCACAGCAACTCTCCAGCCACATCCAGTTACTTGCAGCAATCACATGTTGGTCCTCACTTCCTCACTTTTACTTATGCTGTTTCCGGGATGATCCTCTCCTCAACATACCAACTTAGCAGTGTGGTTTTCAGCAAGTCACCTCCCTTCTCTGAAGTTGAACTGACACCTCACTACGGTGAGCTGATAGTCATGCCTCCCTCACAAGTGGTTAGACAATTAAGGAAAGCAAGATGGGTGAATGCCCCAAACAGGACCGGACAGCCATTAGCATCCCACCTAGCTGTGGTGGGAAGGGTCTGTTCCTTGGTCAAAATCCTCCTTGCCAATATCCCCTAGGAAATTATATACTTTTCCAAGGAAGCTTCTTACATCATCATTACCTCTACTGAAGGCTTTTTCCCCCAGAAAAGCTAACCCTGATGATTTATAGGGAACAAAGTAAAGTGGTACATTTTTCTCTCCTGTGGACAAGGGAGAAGGGAGGGGGAGGGACAGAGAGCCCAGGAGGAGAGGATTTGGGGCTGGTCCCTGGAGTGCTAGAGACTCAGGCTTAAGCTGGGGGACAGGTGACAGGAGACTGGTCACATCCCTTCCTCTTTGAGAGTGACTTGAGTCATAAGGACTGTCTCATTCAAGACCATAGACTGCACTTTCTTGGCAAACTACTAGTATTTGTCACCCTTTGGGAAAAGCATGAGCAGAAGGGAAAAAATATTACAGAAATATTTTACCCTAAAAGCCCTGCAGTCATCTGGATGAATTGTCTGCCATGATTAGAGCCACAGGGAGGTTTTCAGCAGTTACCCACCCAAGATTCTCATAAATTGTCGGCTCCAACAGTTGAATGTTAAACTGAACTTGAGAGACAAGAGAAAGAGGCATAAACACTAAATTCATAATCATTCAAGTGTGTCCCTTCATTTCCCGACTGCTTCCTCTCTGAAGGGAACCCTTTTCTCTTTTCTTTCTCTGTTTCTTTCCTGTGTAACACTGCATGGAAGAGTAAGAGATCACCAGTTTGATTTCTGATTCAACACCCTGATAGCAGAGAAGAGGGACAAAGAGGTTCAAGGAAAGCAGAGGTGGGAGAAGCAGCCAGTGCCCATTCCCACTCCAACCAAGTCTCCAGCGATGTGTTCTCTGGCAAGATATTAACCTTTCCAAGCCACAGCCCCCTCATTTGTAAAATGGTTATAATCTGCCTACCACTCAGGATTGTTGTGAAATGTAAATGGAGGCATACATATGACAAGGGAATGTATGGTAGGCACTCAACCAATGGCTGGTACTGTTGCTGCTGCTGTTATTACACTTGAACAGACTTAAAATACTCTAGTAGCCATCAATAAGAGTCCTAGGACCCCCATCTGTGCCTCAGCCCTGTCATTTCCCTCTCCTGCTTGGTTTTTCTCTGTAGCCCTTATCAGCACCTGATGTAAAAAGTATTTCTGTATTTGTAGTTGTCCCTTTCCTCATGGGGAATGTAAACTCCTGGGGGCAAAAATATAGGTCTACTTTGTCTCATTGCCAAAATTCCAGTGCTTATCAAATCCATGACACATAGCAGATACTCAATAAATATTTCCTGGATGGATAAATGAATGAACCTATATTGTACTCTGATCTCTAGTTCTCACTCTAGCCACCAGGAAAGGAAGAATCACATCTTCTTCTTGTGTACCCTCTGCAAACTCAATGACTGTCAAAGTAGACTAAACCAGAATATTGATAATAGAGGTGCTTGCTGTGAAATAAACCACCCCAGATTTAATGACCCTAAGCTTAAAGTGTGCAGTATTAGTTGCTCAGTCATGTCTGACTGTTTGTGACCCCGTGGACTGTAGTCCACCAGGCTCCAATGTCAATGGGATTTCCCAGGCAAGAATACTGCAGTGGGTAGCCATTCCATTCTCCAAGGAATATTCCCAACCCAGGGATCAAACCTGGATTTCCTGCATTGCAGACAGATTCTCTACCATCTGAGCCACCAGGAAAGCCCCACTTTGTTTTTCTCATGACTTTTCCAGACAGAAATTCTGGCGTCAGAAGCAGTTACCATCAGATGTTGGCCAGGCTGCAATCATCTGAAGGCTCAACTAGGGCTGGAGATCCAGTTCCAAGATGACTCACACACATGGCTGACAGCTGATGCTGGCCTCAGCTAGGAGCTCAGCTGGGGCTGACTCCAGGCATAACTACCATGACCTCTCCAGCATGGCAGTCTCAAGGGGAGTCAGGTCTCTTACATGGCAGTTGGCTTCCCCCAAAGCAAGTGTCCCAAGGTGACAAGGCAGAAGCTTTGCCTTTTATTGATGTAAAGTCATACAGGGTCACTTCTGCCATACTCTATTAGTTGAAGTAGTCACCTGCCCACCTAGGTGCAAGGGGGGACATGGATCTTATCTCTTGAAGGGAGGAGCATTAAAGAATTTGAGACCATGTTTTAAAGCTTCCACAGACATGATCTCAGATGGCTGTAGCAACTAGCCAGGTCCAAGAAGTAAGTGAGGCAGACGTGGGTGAGTGCTTAACAGGAGTGATGGAAACTGTAGGGCAATAGAGCCTTTTTCTCTGTCTGAAAGGACCATCCATAATTTAGCTCAAGTGAAATGTAGGATTTTCAGCAGTTGCCCAATTTTAAAAACACTGTATGAGCCAAAGTGGGAAAGACCTGTGGATTTTTTTCACTTGTTGACTCTTGATAAATTACGTGCAGTGCTTTGTGATAACAGAGCAAGAAGTCTGCCCCTCATTCCTTCAGACTGGGTGACCTTGAAGAACTTTTGATCTCCCCTCCTCAGAACAGGAAGCAATGGGTACCAGACAAAAGACCTCTTTGGTAGAAATGATTAGTCACCAATCATGAGAGCTGGGAAAAAAATAAGTGGAATTAAGTGAAACATTCGTCAACACACCTCTCATCATGTGCCAGGCATTTTAAGTGTATTATTGCATCGAATTCTCACCAACAACTCCATGGTATGAGCAGTATTGCCTTCCCATCACAAGTGAATATACTGCTCCTCAGAGCAGTTAGACGCTGAGCCTGATTTCACACAGGCAGAAGGTGGTAGAGTTCAGGTGGACAGGACCCCAGAGCCCACACCAACAGCCCTCCCCACCAGACAATGCCCTTGACATTGCCAGGGCTGCATAATTAGTGTGGTGGCCCAAACTGGCTCAACCAAATCTGAGGTCACTGAGTAAATGGCATAATGGGAACCATGGGACCTTGAAGTAGCCTGAGCTTTACCATCTTACACTTATACTTCCTGGTTGATGGTCTCTATTCCAGTAGAAATTCCTTATGGTAATAAAAAATGATAATAATAAAGGTACTGTTTATGGAGTGCTCCTTATGTACCATCTTCTGTGTGTGTTTGTATGTGTATGGGGCTTCCCTGGTGGCTCAGAGGGTAAAGAATCTGCCTGCAATGCAGGAGACCTGGGTTCAGTCCCTAGGCAGGGAAGATCCCCTGGAGAAAAGAATGACTACATTTTAAAAATTTAATCCTTAAAATAATCCATTTTAGAGATGGGGAAACTGAGGCACAGAGAGGTTAAACAAGCTGGCTGAGATAATACAGTAGCAAGTGACAGAGTTAATCTGTTTGACTCAAAGTTTGTTCTCTGTAAACCTAGGCTACCCTGCCCATGCAGGCTTCCTACATGCAATATTAATCAATGAAGCTTGAATGGACTGTGTCTATCAATATAAGACTACCACTGGAAGAGGATAGAGAGCTGTCTCTCAAGGGGCCATGAGGGATGACCTTATCTTGGTCATTCATTCATGGCAAGGCACGAGGACTCAGCACCCTAGAGTCAGTGACGTTCAAGGAGGCTGAAACACGCTGGCAAAACTCACAAGAGACAGACATATATACTAAAATGAACATATAGTAAATGCCTTCATTTATGATGACTATTAGAATTGCCAAGAGGACCAGAATGCATCTGCTGGCATTAACAGAACATTCATTCCTTGTCTGGAGCCAAGTTGTAATCATTTATTCATTAAACAAATATTGATGAAACAGACGCACTGGGGTGAACAGAATTAGGCATAGCGAAAAGAAGGTTGGTTGGTGAGCATGTAATCAGCAAACTGACAGATTCTTTGGGTTGTAGGTAAGAGAAGGCCACTTATATTTGCTTAAACGGAAGGAGCACTTTATTCCCCTCCTCCCCTCAAATATAGGAGTGTCTTATGGAATCCAAGGACAGGAATTAAACTTTGGTCGCAAGAGGGGGATAGAAATTAAGAACAGGAAATACTGTGTGTGTGTATGTGTGTGTGTGTGTGTGCGCGCGAGCACACGCGTGTAGTATGTTTCTCTCTCTCCTGCTCTCTGTCTCTTTGCACCCATAGTTTGTCATCCCGTCATCTCAGCTTCTCTCTGTACATCAGCTTCATTCTTTTCTTGTATCAGTCAGAAATATTTGCTGCACAGTAACTGACTCTGGTTAATCTAAACAGAAAGAGTATATTGAAAGGATATCAGAAGACTCAGAATCTCTGGGAAGCGCAAAGAAGAAGAAAAAAGAAAAGCAAGAACAAGGAAGGGCTAGCCAGCCAGATCCAGCCAAAATCATGCTACAGCCCATGCAGGGTGAGGATGTACATCCTCACTGCTGAGGCTTTGGAGAAAAACCAGACTCTCAGCTGGCATCCCTCCCCCACTGGCCTGGGTATTGTGTGCTGCTGGGGCACTGCTGCCAGACCACGGTCTCCACTACACCTGGATCATGTGTGTTAGCTTTTGTTATGGATATATATACATGCACACGTACATACATGCATATATATATACATCCTATATATGTAGTATACACATGTGCATAGATAGACGATAGATGGATATAGACATACTCGCAAGGAGAGAGACTAGTATAATGAATTCTCCTTACCAACTTAAATAATTCTCAACTTGTGGCCCATCTTGTTTTATCTGCACCCTATATACATCTTTCTGCCCTCTTCTGCCAGTGATATCTTGAAGCAAACACCTTAATCTTATAAAACTACAGAATCAAGGTATAACTATGTCAACGTGTATCTCTAGAAGAAGCTTTTGCAACATCAGCATTATCAACATTTTCAACCAGATCATCCTTTGTTGCCACTGTCCTGTGTGTAATAGGATGTTTAGCAGCATCCCTGGTCTTATCCCTAGTACCAAGTGGCAGTACTCTGCTGCTGCTGCTAAGTCGCTTCAGTCGTGTCCGACTCTGTGCGACCCCATAGACGGCAGCCCACCAGGCTCCCACATCCCTGGGATTCTCTAGGCAAGAACACTGGAGTGGGTTGCCACCTCTCCTCACCCCTAAATATGTCTCCTGTTGTTGGGTTGCTCAGTCATGTCTGACTCTTTGTCACCCCATGGACTGTAGCACACTAGGCTTCCCTGTCCTTCACTATCACCCAAAATTTACTCAAACTCATGTCCATTGAGTCAATGATGCCATTCAATCATCTCATCCTCTATCACCCCCTAGACATTGACGAATGTCTCTTACAGAGCAAAACTGCCCTTGATTGAGAGATGTATATATATATATATCCACAAAACTATTATCACTCTTCAAAGTGTTAAAATAATTCCTCAATATCATTAAGTATCAAGTCAGATTTCAAAGTTGTCTGATAGTCTCATAAATATTTTTACAATATTTATTTGTTAAATGCTGGGTTGAAATAAGGATGATATATTGCAGTTGATTAACGTATAATATATTAATAATATTATAATATATGATAAAAGAGTCTCACAAGCCTCTTTCAACTATAGGTTTCTATTTCCCCTTTCTCTTTTTTTCCCTTTTCAACCTGTTTGTTTAAGACATCAGTTCCTATAGAATTTCACTCAGTCTGAATTTTACTGATTATTTCCCCATGGTTTAACTTACTGTGTTCCTCTGTTTCCTGTACATCCTGGAAATCAGATGTTAGATCTAGAGGCTTCATCTGATGCAGGTTCTATCATTCCCTGCCTCAAGGTCATGGAGCACACTCCTCTTAGAAACCCCTGATGACCACTTGCCTCTTTTGTTGAATACCAGCAGCAGTAGGCAATCCCTTCCTAAATCCTTTATTTCATTACGTATTAACAATAGTGAACTTTTATCATTCTTTCTTCATTTATTAGCTGGAATACGTAAAAGGATAAACTTGCCTTTCAATTGTAGAGTTACCTCGACAGTTTCTAAAGGGAAAGCAGATGCTTGATTTGTTTCCTTTATTTATCAGTTTTCAAAATAATTCATTTGGAAACCAGCATCCTCCAAAGGAAAACTGTGAGCTTTGTTGTTATCGATACAATCTTGAATTCATGAGATAAAACAAAATAGAAATGTTTTCAGTCCCTTGCAGTTATATTCCTTTTGATGCTCAATTATTTCAGCTCTGGCCAGTGGGAGCCCCTTCAAGTTGGCTTCCGAGTCCTTTGGCAGACTCCAGTCCTGGGCAGCTCCCTGGTTCCTAATATGAAAAAATATATATATTGCAGATTCACTGTGTACATTTCCTGCCCTTGACCAGGAATCAGTCCTTTCTCAAAGGAGCCTTAGTTCCTTCTAGCGTGTCCCCACTTCCTGATAACCTTGTCTCCAGACTCCAGCCCAGACTGGAGCTGCTGATTCCATCTGGCCGAGGACCACTTGCCCCTGCACCAGCAGCCAGGAAGTCAAGGGGCCAATGATTTGGCTTTGAGGACTTCTGTAATGTGTTTCTTTGCTCCCACCAAGCTGACAGAAAGGCAAGCTCCCCAGACATGGGGAAGATGGTGAGACAATAGACAGCCCCCCAATGCCACATGCGCCCCCCCAGTCTCTCTCTTCCTCTAGGCATTCTCATTATACAAAGCCCAATATGGTTATCGGACAGCCCCTGAGTTCACATATCCTCTCAGCTCAAGAGCTGTAGGAATTGATTCTAAATTTTCAGCTTTCGTCTGATTGCTCCAATCAGGGTCAAGTATAATCAGCTTTAGCCTAAAGGCAGGATCGGGCAATACACACCTGTCCATAGGGCATCCCCACTGAAGAGAGAAAATAAGTCTCAAGAAAGGGAGACCTACTTGACCCAGCACCCCCAGAACACACCCTCTGCCTAGAACCAGAGTTGAGAACTGGATAATGATTCCGATTTTGGAGGCTCTGTGGTCTGGAATCATCAGTTCAGTTCAGTCACTCAGTCATGTCCAACTCTTTGCAATCCCGTGGACTGCAGCACGCCAGGCCTCCCTCTCCATCATCAACTCCCAGAGTTTACTCAAACTCATGTCCATTGAGTCGGTGATGCCATTCACCATCTCATCTTCTGTCATTCCCTTCTCCTCCTGCCATCAATCTTTCCCAGCATTAGGGTCTTTTCCAGTGAGTCACTTCTTTGGATCAGGTGGCCAAAGTATTGGAGCTTCAGCTTCAGCACCAGTCCTTCTAATGAATATTCAGGACTGATTTGCTTTAGGATTGATGGGTTTGATTTCCCTGCAGTCTAAGGGACTCTTAAGAGTCTTCTTCAACACCACAGTTCAGAAGCATCAATTTTTTGGCGCTCGGCTTTCTTTATGTTTCAACTTTCACATCCATACATGACTACTGGAAAAACCATAGCTTTGATTAGATGGACCTTTGTCAGCAAAGTAATGTCTCTGCTTTTTAATATGCCATCTAGGTTGGTCATAACTTTTCTTCCAAGGAGCAAGCATCTTTTAATTTCATGGCTGCAGTCACCATCTGCAGTGATTTTGCAGCCCCCAACAATAAATTCTGTCACTGTTTCTATTGTTTTCTCATCTATTCGCCATGAAGTGATGGGACTGGATGCCATGATCTTCATTTTTTGAATGTTGAGTTTTAAGCCAACTTTTTCACTCTCCTCTTTCACTTTCATCAAGATGCTTTTTAGTTCCTCTTCACTTTCTGCCATAAGGGTGGTGTCATCTGCGTATCTGAGGTTATTGATAGTTCTCCCAGCAATCTTGATTTCAATCTGATTCATCCAGCCAAGCATTTCACATGATGTACTCTGCGCAGGAGTTAAATAAGCAAGGTGACAATATACAGCCTTGACGTACTTTTTTCCCAATTTGGAACCAGTCTGTTGTTCTATGTCTGGTTCTAACTGTTACTTCTTGACCTGCATACAGATTACTCAGGGGGAAAGTAAGGCAGTCTGGTATTCCCATCTCTTTAAGAATTTTCCACAGTTCGTTGTGATCTGCACAGTCAAAGGCTTTGGCATAGTCAATAAAGCAGAAGTAGATGATTTTCTGGAACTCTCTCTTTTTCCATGATCCAACAGATGTTGGCGCTTTGATCTCTGGTTCCTCTGCCTTTTCTAAAACCAGCTTGAACATCTGGAAGTTCTTGGTTCATGTACTGTTGAAGCCTGACTTGGAGAATTTTGAGTATTACTTTGCTAGCTTGTGAGATGAGTGCAATTGTGCTCTAGTTTGAACATTCTTTGGCATTGCCTTTGTTTGGGATTGGAATGAAAACTGACATTTTCCAGTCCTGTGGCCACTGCTGAGTTTTCCAAATTTGCTGAGAAACTGAGTGCAGAACATTAACAGCATTAGCTTTTAGGACTTGAAATAGCTAAGCTGGAATTCCATCACATCCACTAGCTTTGTCCATAGTGATGCTTCCTAAGGCCCACTTGACTTCAGACTCCAATATGTCTGGCTCTAGATGAGTGATCATACCATTGTGGCCATCTGTGTCATTAGACCTTTTTAGCCCTTTCTGCAGTTCAGTATGTGAAGCCCCAGGGATCACACACTAAGCCATCTATAAGCCTACCTTGCTTCTTGTCTCAGTAACACCAGTTAGTGATCCTTCTTTCTTCAGCTAACAATCACAGCCCACACTTACAGAATCATCACTGCAGGCCTGTCAACCTGCTACCCATCATACATGCCTCATTTCTCTGAATCCGTGAAGCCTCTTGTGGTGGGCACTATTGTCATTGTCCTCATTGTTCCAATGGAGAAACTAAGATTTGGTGACATTAATTTAGAGATGAAGCCAAGATTTGAATGCAGAAGATTTAAAGCAGGAGCCTACGCTCTTCAATCGGACATCATCTTGCCTCATTAGCATCTGCAGGCATCTGAGTCTTCCCCTGTCCTGTAACCATAGGGTCTCATGAAGGTGACTATCCCTCTAGTTTCATCTAAGTATCTCCCATCTGCAGTTATCTCTTAATGAGCCACGTGATTTTAAAATCAGCACCCACACACCAACCACAAAATAGAATTCAAGAGCCAAACTGTTTACTGTGGTCTCATATAAGAGTCTAGTTATCATAACAAACAAACAAAGCTTCATCATAAAACTTGTATCCATTTGTGTAGATAAGATGGGTTTTTAGACTATCAGAAAAGTATAAACTTATATGTTGAAACCTAATCCCCAGTGTGATATTGTTAGGAGGTGAGCCCTTTGGGAGGTGATTAGGTCATGAGGGTGGACCTCTCATAAATGGGATTATTGCCCTTATAAAAAAGACTCCAGAGAACTCTTTCATCCCTTCTTCCATGTGAGGTGCAGCAAGAAGGCAATCTATGAACAAAGAAGTGGGATCTCACCAGACACCAAAACTGCCAGCACCTAGATCTTGGACTTCCTAGCCTTCAGAAAGGTAAGAAATAAATTTCTGATGTTTATAACCTACCCTGTTAATAGTGTTCTGTTATAGAAACCCAAATTGGCCAAGATACTCATTTGATCATGTGAGAAATATTTGCTAAGAACTGTTTTAGGCAAAAGCATCAGAAACGTTTTAGGCAAAGAGTAGGACACAACTGAGCGACTGAACTGAGAACTGAATTTTAGGCATAGGGGTGAAGTAGTTAACAGAATAGACAATCAAATAAAATTCTCGAGGCAGAATGGGGAAGTGAGACAGGCAGCAAACAAGAAAGACAAGTAAAGTTCTTTGGGGAAAAAAATTAAAAGGGATGATGAATGTAAAATGTTGAAGCTGTTATTGTTGTTCAGTTGCTCAGTCGTGTCTGATGCTTCATTTTCCCATGGACTACAGCATGCAGGCTTCCCTGTGCTTCACTGTCTCCTGGAGTTTGCTCAAACTTGTGTCCATTGGGTTGATGATGCTACACAACCATCTCATCCTCTGCCACCCCCTTTTCCTCTTACCCTCAATCTTTCCCAGCATCAGGGTCTTTTCCAATGAGTCGGCTCTTTGTATTACGTGGCCAAAGTATTCGAGATTCAGCTTTTAGCATCAGTCTTTCCAGTGAACATTCAGTGTTGATTTCCTTTAGGACTGACTGGTTTGATCTCCTTGCTGTCCAAAGGACTCTCAAAAGTCTTCACCAGAACCATAATTCTAAAGCATCAATCCTTCAAAATGTTGAAGGCAAGGAGTTAAAATTTTAGTTTGGGCAGGAGGAGATCCATATAACAGTCTCTTGAATACAGTACAGAAGGAAGTTAAGTAGTATTTCACTCTCTGAGGACAACATTCCAGGCAGAAGGAACAGCACAAGCAAAGAAACTGAGGTAGGAGCCTGATCACAGGATGCCCACGGCCCAGTGAGAAGGCCATTGTCGGGAAGGTGAGTGGAGAAGAGGCAGAGCAGTGGGGGCGGGAGAGCCCTGAGCCAGTCCTGGACGGCATTGATGGCCAAGGTGAAGACTTTTGGCCTTTACTCTGGGCGAGGCTGAAGGCAGTAGAAGAGGGGCATGATCTGAATATGTCTTCACAGCAACATTCTGGCTATGGTGCAGCAAAGAGACACCCAGCAAGGAAGCCAGGAAACAGTTAACAGGCTTCTGCAATAATCTAGTAGGAGCTGCTGTGGTTTGAACCTGGATGGTGGCAGAGGAGATGGATATATTTACCTTCCTTCCTCACAAAAGTAGAAGCAACGAAATTGACATGGCACGTAAGAGAGAGAGAGAAGTGTCCAGGCAGCTCCCGGGCACAGCCTGAAGTTCACATCCTCTGAACTTTAAACTTCCAAGTGAGACAGTGCAGCTCAAGTCACCTCGAAGCTGGCCAGGCCACCAGCCTGAAGAGAAGTTGTTCTTTCCTATTATATATTTTCTTTTTTCTTTAACAAGGCCAGCTTGAAGTCAATTTGTTTATAACTTAAAAACCTCAAAGGATCTTTGCAGGTCAAAATAGTGCATCTCCTCCCTAAAAGATGCCTGCTGTATTTTCAGATCACTAATAAGATCTCTCACTGCCTGCCTAGACCCTGCTCCAGGTACACAGAGGTGTTATTTTCCTGAGAGCCAATTTCAAATAAAAATTTCTGGCTCACTATCCCAGGCAAAAATTCCATATACTGCTTATGTCAGTTGAAGGTTTGTAAACGCACACAGGTACTACAGGCTAGGAGTGTATGTGGATGTATGTCTGTGTGTATTATACAGCTTCTCAAAGTATGCAGAAATTAGGAGAAAACTGTGGAATAGAAAGAAAAGCAGAGCTAGAATGAGAGAGGTTAGAACTATGGATTTAAGACAGCAAATTAACAAGTAGTTGGGTACTGAGAAAGAGGAATTTAAAACAGAGACATCTATCTCAAATCTGCTAATACACAAACACACACCTTAAACCCTTGTCTCTAGGGAAACATCTTTGGACGTTAACCCATTAATCATCAAGCTGGAATAGATTTCTCCCCCTATAGATTTGCAATGCTGTTTCACAGTATATTGAACTTATCTTTGGAACCAAGGCATTTGGATAGACACAGGCATGTCCTATCACAGAAAGAAAAATAATGTCTTCTAACCACAGGTGACCAAAAATTCTAAGCTTGATGCATAAGATGTCCTATCATCTGACATAGTTCCTGGCTAAGAGGAAGCTTAGTGGTGTGGTTGAAAACTCTAAAGAGAACTGAGTTGAAATCCCAACACTGTCCCTATGGAAATCTTAAAAAGGACTAACCTATCTAAGAAGGAGTTCATGATCTGAGCCACAGTCAGCTCCTGGTCTTGTTTTTGTTGACTGTATACAGCTTCCCCATCTTTGGCTGCATAGAATATAATCAATCTGATTTCGGTGTTGACCATCTCGTGATGTCCATGTGTAGAGTCTTCTCTTGTGTTGTTGGAAGAGGGTGTTTGCTATGACCAGTGCATTTTCTTGGTAAAACTCTATTAGTCTTTGCCCTGCTTCATTCCGCATTCCAAGGCCAAATTTGCCTGTTATTCCAGGTGTTTCTTGACTTCCTACTTTTGTATTCCAGTCCCCTAAAATGAAAAGGACATCTTTTTGGGGTGTTAGTTCTAAAAGGTCTTGTGGCTCTTCATAGAACCATTCAAATTCAGCTTCTTCAGTGTTACTGGTTGGGGCATAGACTTGGATAACTGTGATATTGAACGGTTTGCCTTGGAAATGAACAGAGATCATTCTGTCATTTTGAGATTGCATCCAAGGACTGCATTTCGAACTCTTTTGTTGACCATGATGGCTACTCCATTTCTTCTGAGGGATTCCTGCCCACAGTAGTAGATATAATGGTCATCTGAGTTAAATTCACCCATTCCAGTCCATTTTAGTTTGCTGATTCCTAGAATGTCAACGTTCACCCTTGCCATCTCTTGTTTGACCACTTCCAATTTGCCTTGATTCATGGACCTGACATTCCAGGTTCCTATGCAATATTTCTCTTTACAGCATCAGACCTTGCTTCTATCACCAGTCACATCCACAGCTGGGTATTGTTTTTGCTTTGGCTCCATCCCTTCATTCTTTCTGGAGTTATTTCTCCATTGATCTCCGGTAGTGTGTTGGGCACCTACTGACCTGGGGAGTTCCTCTTTCAGTATCCAATCATCTTGCCTTTTCATACTGTTCACGGGGTTCTCAAGGCAAGAATACTGAAGTGGTTTGCCATTCCCTTCTCCAGTGGACCACATTCTGTCAGACCTCTCCACCATGACCCACCCATCTTGGGTTGCCCCGTGGGCACGGCTTAGTTTCATTGAGTTAGAAAAGTTTCATTGAGTTAGACAAGGTTGTGGTCCTAGAGTGATTAGATTGGCTAGTTTTCTGTGAGTATGGTTTCAGTGTGTCTGCCCTCTGATGCCCTCTTGCAACACCTACCATCTTACTTGGGTTTCTCTTACCTTGGGCATGGGGTATCTCTTCACGGCTGCTCCAGCAAAGCACAGCCGCTGCTCCTTACCTTGGACGAAGGGTATCTCCTCACCACTGCCCTTCCTGACCTTCAACGTGGGTAGCTCCTCAAGGCCCTCCTGTGCCCACGCAGCCACTGTTCCTAGGATGTGGGGTTGCTCCTCCCGGCCGCGCCGGCCTCAGACACAGGGTAGCTCCTCTCAGCCGTTCCTGTGCCATCGCAGCCTGGCACTCTCACCCACTGCCCCTGACCTCAGACATGGGGTAACTCCTCTTGGCCGCTGCCCTTTGGGCATGGGGTCCTCCCGGCTTCTTCCCCTGACCTTGGACGTGGGGTAGCTCCTCTTGGCTGCACTTACTGCACTTAGTGGGCTGGTCACAGCCGCCCGCACTAGACCATTCAGGTATGACCTAAATCAAATCCCTTATGATTATACAGTGGAAGTGAGAAATAGATTTAAGAGCCTAGACCTCCCTGGTGGCTCAGATGGTAAAGCATCTTCCTGCAATATGGGAGACCTGGATTCAATCCCTGGGTTGGGAAGATCTCCAGGAGAAGGAAATGGCAACCCACTCCAGTATTCCTGCTTGAAGAATCCCAGGGACAGAGGAGCCTGGTAGGCTACAGTCCATGGGGTTGCAAAGAGTTGGACACAACTGAGTGACTTCCCGAGATCTGATAGATAGAGTGCCTGATGAACTATGGAATGAGGTTCGTGACACTGTACAAAAGACAGGGATCAAGACCATCCCCATGGAAAAGAAATGCAAAACAGCAAAACGGCGGTCTGGGGAGGCCTTACAAATAGCTGTGAAAAGAAGAGAGGTGAAAAACAAAGGAGAAAAGGAAAGATATAAGCTTCTGAATGCAGAGTTCCAAAGAATAGCAAGGAGAGATACGAAAGCTTTATTCAGCAATCAATGCAAAGAAATCAAGGAAAAGAACAGAATGGGAAAGACTAGAGATCTCTTCAAGAAAATTAGAGATACCAAGGGAACATTTCATGCAAAGATGGGCTCAATAAAGGACAGAAATGGTATGGACCTAACAGAAGCAGGAGATATTAAGAAGGGGTGGCAAGAATACACAGAAGAACTGTACAAAAAAGATCTTCATGACCCAGATAATCATGATGATGTGATCACTAATCTAGAGCCAGACATGCTGGAATGTGAAGTCAAGTGGGCCTTAGAAAGCATCACTACGAACAAAGCTAGTGGAGGTGATGGAATCCCAGTGGAGCTATTTCAAATCCTGAAAGATGATGGTGTGGAAGTGCTGCACTCAATATGCCAGCAAATTTGGAAAACTCAGCAGTGGCCACAGGACTGGAAAAGGTCAGTTTTCATTCCAATCCCAAAGAAAAGCAATGCCAAAGAATGTTCAAACTACCGCACAATTGCACTCATCTCACATGCTAGTAAAGTCATGCTCAAAATTCTCCAAGCCAGGCTTCAGCAATACATGAACCATGAACTTCCTGATGTTCAAGCTCGTTTTAGAAAAGGCAGAGGAACCAGAGATCAAATTGCCAACATTTGCTGGATCATGGAAAAAGCAAGAGAGTTCCAGAAAAACATCTATTTCTGCTTTATGGGCTATGCCAAAGCCTTTGACTGTGTAGATCACAATCAACTGTGGAAAATTCTAAAAGAGACGGGAATACCAGACCACCTGACCTGCCTCTTGAGAAATATGTATGCAGGTCAGGAAGCAACAGTTAGAACTGGACATGGAACAACAGACTGGTTCCAAATAGGAAAAGGAGTACATCAAGGCTGTATATTGTCACCCTGCTTATTTAACTTCTATGCAGAGTACATCATGAGAAACACTGGGCTGGAAGAAGCACAAGCTGGAATCAAGATTGCTGGAAGAAATATCAATAACCTCAGATATGCAGATGACACCACCCTTATGGCACAAAGTGAAGAGGAACTCAAAAGCCTCTTGATGAAAGTGAAAGAGAAGAGTGAAAAAGTTGGGTTCAAGCTCAACATTCAGAAAACGAAGATCATGGCATCCAGTCCCATCACTTCATGGGAAATAGATGGGAAACAGTAGAAACAGTGTTAGACTTTATTTTGGGGGCTCCAAAATCACTGCAGTTTGTGATGGCAGCCATGAAATTAAAGGACGCTTGCTTACTCCTTGGAAGGAAAGTTATGACCAACCTAGATGGCATATTCAAAAGCAGAGACATTGCTTTGCCGACTAAGGAAATGGCAACCCACTCCAGTGTTCTTGCCTGGAGAATCCCAGGGATGGGGGAGCCTGGTGGGCTGCCGTCTGTGAGGTCGCACAGAGTCGGACACGACTGAAGCGACTTAGTAGTAATACTTAGTAGTAGTAGTCAAGGCTATGGTTTTTCCTGTGGTCATGTATGGATGTGAGAGTTGGACTGTGAAGAAGGCTGAGTGCCAAAGAATTGATGCTTTTGAACTGTGGTGTTGGAGAAGACTCTTGAGAGTCCCTTGGACTGCAAGGAGATCCAACCAGTCCATTCTGAAGGAGATCAGCCCTGGGATTTCTTCAGAAGGACTGATGCTAAAGCTGAAATTCCAGTACTTTGGCCACCTCATGCGAAGTGTTGACTCACTGGAAAAGACTCTGACGCTGGGAAGGATTGGGGGCAGGAGGAGAAGGGACGACAGAGGATGAGATGGCTGGTTGGCATCATGGACTCAATGGACGTGAGTCTGAGTGAACTCTGGGAGTTGGTGATGGACAGGGAGGCCTGGCGTGCTGTGATTCATGGGGTCGCAAAGAGTCGGACATGACTGATTGACTGAACTGAACTGAACTGAACCTGTCTAAGCCTCATTATCTGTAAAGTGGGAACAATTCTACTGTAACTCATAAAGGAGCTGTGGAAAACAAATAATGGAAAACCAACTTCAGCTTAGCACAGTGCCAGGCATAAAGTAGGACCTCAATAAAGGTTGCTTACAGCCCTGTCACTACTTATAAGAAGGCCTGGGGGTATTGATGGCTCTGTCCCCAGACTCACTACCAAGCTTCCCTCCTGGTCTGTTGTCACACCCCATCAGTGGGCCGTGAATATTTAATGGAATACACAAGCCTGTTCCAACAGCATGTTTTCCTTTCTTGGGCTGCAATTTCTTAATTGCTCTAAAGCAGGTGTACTTGATTTGCCAGCCAAGTTGCAGGAGATTGGTTTCAGGTTTTAGGTTTCAAAACACATTGGCACGGGATTGTTTCATGTTTACAAGACGGTCTCTGGGAGCAATATGAGCAGGGTTGGGGATGGGAGGTGGGAGACATTTATAGCATTTTCTGGATTAATTAGAATATGCCTAGGGGAGTGACCCCTTGGTGTCCTACCCACCTAGTGACCTAGACACAGACTGCAGGATGGAAGAGGAAGGGCTCTGGTGGCTACAAAGAGCCCCAAATAAAGTGAGAGCAGAAGAAGAAGCCTCGGGTGTCATTAAGGGCAGAGGTTGTCAAACTGTGCTCCACAGAGCTCTGGAACGGGGTCCATGGGCCCTGTCAGCTACCTCTCCCTTTTAATAGTATCAGTTATCATCATGATCAGGGCCAGTTTACTATGGACTCACACTGTGCCAAACACAGTTCTAAGCACTTTGCACAGGCTGAGGTGTTACATCCTTACAAGAGCTCCCAGGGGAGGGTGCTATCATAAATCCCTTTTCAAAGAAAAGGGAACCAAGGCTCAGAGAGGTTAAGTAGCAAGCTGAGTACAAGGTCACCCAGCTTGTAAGCAGCAAGTCCAGGACTCTGAGCCAGACAGTGTGGGCTCTTAAACACTCAGGTTTTATCTTTATTTGTGCAGATTTCTGTGTGAGATTCCATTTTATTGCCATCTGTGTGCACACACTCGAAGGCACACGTATGCACAGGTGTGTGTGTACTCAACATGAACTCACATGGAAATCACTGATCTAGTCTACAAGAGGAGAAACGACTTCAGACAACATTCAAGGAGTATTAAGATCCCTTGCTCTCTCAGCTGCTTCTTCCTAGATACTCAGTCAGTTGTTCATTCTTTCATTCATTCAACAATTTCCACAGGGTCGAATGGGAGTAAAGCCCAGGGAGCACTCTGCAGGACACAGCAACAGCCTGACAAACAGAAGATGTGTTCTTGGGGCAGAGGAGATCTCAGAGCCATCCCCACCAAATGCAATGGGAGATGCGAATGGATTTTGATTTGAAAAATCTCACAGACTTGTTCAAGACAATGGGGAATGTGAATGCAGGTGGCTATAAAAGATACTGAGGATTATTGTTAATTTAGTGAGAGTGATCCTGGTATGTAAAACATGGCTTTGATGGCCTGGTTTCTCTAACAAATAAGTTCAGTTCAGTTCAGTCGCTCAGTCCTGTCTGACTCTTTGTGTCCCCATGAATCGCAGCACGCCAGGCTTCCCTGTCCAACACCATCTCCCAGAGTTCACTCAGACTCACGTCCATCGAGTCAGTGATGCCATCCAGCCATCCCATCCTCTGTCGTCCCCTTCTCCTACTGCCCCTAATCCCTCCCAGCGTCAGAGTCTTTTCCAGTGAGTCAACACTTCGCATGAGATGGCCAAAGTACTGGAGCTTCAGCTTCAGCATCATTCCTTCTGAAGAAATCCCAGGGTTGATCTCCTTCAGAATGGACTGGTTGGATCTCCTTGCAGTCCTAGGGATTCTCAAGAGTCTTCTCCAACACCACAGTTCAAAAGCATCAATTCTTTGGCGCTCAGCCTTCATCACAGTCCAACTCTCACATCCATACATGACCACAGGAAAAACCATAGCCTTGACTAGACGGACCTTAGTCGGCAAAGTAATGTCCCTGCTTTTAAATATGCTATCTAGGTTGGTCATAACTTTTCTTCCAAGGAGTAAGCGTCTTTTAATTTAATGGCTGCAGTCACCATCTGCGGTGATTTTGGAGCCCAAAAAAATAAAGTCTGTCACTGTTTCCGCTGTTTCCTCATCTATTTCCCATGAAGTGATGGGACCAGATGCCATGATCTTCGTTTTCTGAATGTTGAGCTTGAACCCAACTTTTTCCCTCTCCTCTTTCACTTTCATCAAGAGGCTTTTCAGCTCCTCTTCACTTTGTGCCATAAGGATGGTGTCATCTGCATATCTGAGGTTATTGATATTTCTTCCGGCAATCTTGATTCCAGCTTGTGTTTCTTCCAGTCCAGCATTTCTCATGATGTACTCTGCATAGAAGTTAAATAAGCAGGGTGACAATATACAGCCTTGACATACTCCTTTTCCTATTTGGAATAAGTCTGTTGTTCCATGTCCACTTCTAACTATTGCTTCCTGACCTGCATACAGATTTCTCAAGAGGGAGGTTAGGTGGTCTGGTATTCCCATCTCTCTCAGAATTTTCCACAGTTTCTTGTGATCCACACAGTCAAAGGCTTTGGCATAGTCCGTAAAGCAGAAATAGATGTTTTTCTGCAATTCTCTTGCTTTTTCCACGATTCAGCAGATGTTGGCAATTGGATCTCTGGTTCCTCTGCCTTTTCTAAATCCAGCTTGAACATCTGGAAGTTCATGGTTCACATATTGCTGAAGCCTGGCTTGGAGAATTTTGAGCATTGCTTTACTAGCATGTGAGATGAGTGCAATTGTGCAGTAGTTTGAACATTCGTTGGCATTCCCTTTCTTTGGGTTGGAATGAAAGCTGACCTTTTCCAGTCCTGTGGCCACTGCTGAGTTTTCCAAATTTGCTGGCATATTGAGTGCAGCACTTCCACACCATCATCTTTCAGGATTTGAAATAGCTCCACTGGGATTCCATCACCTCCACTAGCTTTGTTCGTAGTGATGCTTTCTAAGGCCCACTTGACTTCACATTCCAGCATGTCTGGCTCTAGATTAGTGATCACATCATCATGATTATCTGGGTCATGAAGATCTTTTTTGTACAGTTCTTCTGTGTATTCTTGCCACCCCTTCTTAATATCTCCTGCTTCTGTTAGGTCCATACCATTTCTGTCCTTTATTGAGCCCATCTTTGCATGAAATGTTCCCTTGGTATCTCTAATTTTCTTGAAGAGATCTCTAGTCTTTCCTGTTCTGTTCTTTTCCTCGATTTCTTTGCATTGATTGCTGAAGAAGGCTTTCGTATCTCTTCTTGCTATCCTTTGGAACTCTGCATTCAGAAGCTTATATCTTTCCTTTTCTCCTTTGCTTTTGCCTCTCTCCTTTTCACAGCTATTTGTAAGGCCTCCGCAGACAGCAATTTTGCTGTTTTGCATTTCTTTTCCATGGGGATGGTCTTGATCCCTGTCTCCTGTACAATGTCATGAACCTCATTCCATAGTTCATCAGGCACTCTATCAAATCTAGGCCCTTAAATCTATTTCTCACTTCCACTGTATAGTCATAAGGGATTTGATTTAGGTCATACCTGAATAGTCTAGCGGTGTTCCCTACTTTCTTCAATTTAAGGCTGAATTTAGTAATAAGGAGTTCATGATCTGAGTCACAGTCAGCTCCTGGTCTTGTTTTTATTGACTGTATGCATCTTCTCCATCTTTGGCTACAAAGAATATAATCAATCTGATTTCGGTGTTGACCATCTCGTGATGTCCATGTGTAGAGTCTTCTCTTGTGTTGTTGGAAGAGGGTGTTTGCTATGACCAGTGCATTTTCTTGGCAAAACTCTATTAGCCTTTGCCCTGCTTCATTCCACATTCCAAGGCCAAATTTGCCTGTTACTTCAGGTGTTTCTTGACTTCCTACTTTTGCATTCCAGTCCCCTATAATGAAAAGGACATCTTTCGGGGGTGTTAGTTCTAACAGGTCTTGTAGGTCTTCATAAAGCCGTTCAACTTCAGCTTCTTCAGTGTTACTGGTTGGGGCATAGACTTGGATAACTGTGATATTGAATGGTTTGCCTTGGAGACGAACAGAGATCATTGTGTCATTTTTTAGATTGCATCCAAGTACTGCATTTCGGACTCTTTTGTTGACCATGATGGCTACTCCATTTCTTCTGAGGGATTCCTGCTCACAGTAGTATATATAATTGTCATCTGAGTTAAATTCACCCATTCCAGTCCATTTTAGTTCGCTGATTCCTAGAATGTCGACGTTCACCCTTGCCATCTCTTATTTGACCACTTCCAATTTGCCTTGTTCATGGACCTGACATTCCAAGTTCCTATGCAATATTCCTCTTTACAGCGTCGGATCTTGCTTCTATCAGCAGTCACATGCACAATTGTGTATTGGTCATTAGGTGCCCAATATGCTACTGGAGATCAGTGGAGAAGTAACTCCAGAAAGAATGAAGGGATGGAGCCAAAACAAAAACAATACCCGGTTGTGCCTGTGACTGGTGATAGAAGCAAGATCCATGCTATAAAGAGCAATAATGCATAGGAACCTAACAAATAAACTGCAAGGGAAAAAAAGAGAGAGAAAGAGAGACACCATTAGTTAAAACAGATCAACTGCGACATATGGTCCTTGCTGCTACACTGACACAGACAGACTGTAAAAAGAGAAAAGGCGAAGAAAGAGGGAGAGAAGGATGCAGAAACAGAGGCAGAGAGAAGAAAAACACTAAAATAGTATGACAGGATCAGAGATATGTGAGTATCAACTGAATGTTTGATGATATAAATAAAGTGATTGTAAAATGTTTAGGTGTGAGAATCTATTACGGCTATTTTTAAAGAGACCTTATCTTTTATAGACACATGCTGAAATGTTTACAGATAAGATGATAAAATATCCAAGACTTGCTTCAAAATAACTGACAGGA
The DNA here is from genome assembly GCF_016772045.2 of Ovis aries. Taxonomy (NCBI): domain Eukaryota; kingdom Metazoa; phylum Chordata; class Mammalia; order Artiodactyla; family Bovidae; genus Ovis; species Ovis aries. The sequence continues at coordinate 18,218,046 of NC_056077.1, read as the reverse complement.
GAGAGAAAGCAAAATATAGATGGGGGTGTAATGCAACAAGACCCACCAATATTTGATAACTGTCAAAGCCTGTGATATATATGAGGGAAGTTATTATATTATGCCTCTACTTTTGCCTGGGTTTGAAATTTCCCACAAGAGGGTTTTATTATGTTTGTATAAGTTAGAGACACAAACTAACATATATGTGAAAAAACGTTATGTCTTGGATTCACTTTAAAACTTTCGAGCAAAAAGATGTAAAATAGAGGAAAGATTTAACGATATGGCCGTGACTTAATTTCTGGAGTTAACTGATGAGCCATGGTTGTATGTTATTCTATTCTACTCTTCCTATTTTGTTTATGTTTGGAATTCTCCTTAATACAGAGGTGGGAAGAAGAGCTTGGACTCTGGACTGACAGTACTTTTGTCTGTATGTGTCTTTGCCATTTATTAGCTCTGTGTCCTTAAGCAATTGATATACCCACTTCCTCAGTTTCCTCATCTGTAAAAAATAGGACAAAATAAAACTTGTCCATACTATCTTTCTTTTAATAGCTCAAAACAAGAGACAAACATATGCCCATCAACAGGTAAATAGATAAATAAATTGTGATGCACCTATACAATGGAATACTTGTTTTCTGTTTAGTCGCTAAGTCATATCCAACTCTTTGTGACTCCATGGACTCCATAGCCTGCCCCGGCTCCTCTGTCCATGGGACATCCCAGGCAAGAATGCTAGAGTGTGTTGCCATTTCCTTCTCCAGGGGATCTTCCCGGCCCAGGGATTGGACCTGTGTCTCCTATATTGGCAGGCAATTCTTTACCACTGAACCACCAGGGAAGTGCCACAATGGAATACTACTCAATAATAAAGAGAAATGAACATTGATACATGCAACAAAATGAATGAATCTCAAAATAATTACACTGTTTAAATTAGCCAGACCAAAAAAGAGCATACAACATTTGTCTAGTGAGGGGGTTTGCCAAGAGGGCTGGAATGGAAGGATTATAAAGGGGAACAAAGGAAGTTCGGGGTTGATGGCAATATTCATTATCTTGATTGTGGTTTTGTTCTCACAGGTGTATACTTGTCAAAATTTATCAAAGTATACACTGTAAATAGATGTACTTTATTGTATGTCAAACATAGTTCAATAAAGCCATTAAAAATAAAGAAAAATTATTTCAGAAAGTTGTGAGAATTAAACAAGTTGATACATGTGAAGTACATAGAACCACATCAGGCCCCCAGCAAGCTCTCAGGCAACCATTAGTAGGTGTCAGATTCTGTACTAGGTACTGGGAGTACAAGAGAACACAGGACAGATGGGGCCTTGAATCCTGCCCTTGTGAGACTTTTAGGCTTCCCAGGAGAGAAAAGAAACAAATTCTAAAATATAACAATAGGAAAGAACCATTTGTAGGAAGGGAGAATATAAGTCAGTACAGGCTTATTGGAAGAAGAACTATATCAGCTGAGTAAGAGTTGTCCAGCAAAGAGCCTGGATGAAGAATATTCCAATCAAAGAGAAAACATGTGCAAAGGCCCTGAGGCAAGAGAAAACATGGTATAGTTGGGGTGGAAAAATTGTCATAATGGGTAGAGTGCAGAGGGCATTAAGTTCTGGGAGAGGAAGTGGCAGAGAAAAGAGTGAAATGAAGAAGAGAAGAAGGAGGAAGAGGGAAGAAAAGGAGAAGAAGAGGGGAATCACTAGTATGTACAGTTTCATATGAGCCAGGCTCTGTACTAAGCATTTTACATTCATGAAATTGCTTATATTCAATAACAAACTTACTAGGTGGGTATGGTTATTCCTGTTTTACCTTTGAGGAAATTGATGCACAAAATGATTAACCCTCTTTATTCATGATCACACAGCTATTAAGGATGGCAGGGAGATTCGAATGCAAGCCTGGATGATTCCAACTTTCAACCATACCTCAACACTCTAGCTCCCAAGGAAGTATCAGAGAGTTCTTGCATGTATTAAAGAGGTGTTAAAGACAGCCAAGTGGAGTATTTCTCTTCAATGTAAAGACAGGGATTAAATGTGGGAGACATTGCCTTGGCAAATATTACCAACCTCCATTTAACGAATAAGGAAACTAAGCATCAGAAAAGTCAAGTAACTTGCCCAAAGTCACAGAGTTGGTCAGCTCTGGAGTCTGACTCCAAGTCCCAGCCAACACTCTATCTTGAAATTATTTCTCCCTGAAGGCACCATCTCACCATTTCTCTTTTGTATCTCCCCAGCCTGTATCTCTGTAGGGCTCAGGACTTCCATTTTCCTCACCTTTACCAATGCCTGGCATCTAGCAAAACTGAGGAAGGTCATCATAACCTCTGTGGGCATGGGAGGCCATCAGACTTCTACCTCTTGAAAGTGGGTGTCAGAGTCTTATGACACTGTGCTCTCAGTCAGCCCCTCTTTCCTATTGAATTAGAACTGCTTGACACAATCCCTCTTTTGTCATTTTAATGTCATAAGTGGCCAATTTGATTGGATTCAATGAGATGTAAATGATTGGATTCAATAAAGAGCCAGGGAGAGTTTCCCTCCACCCTGCTGACCTCATTTCTCATTGAAGGTACTGCTTTCTGCCCAGGAGCACTAAAGAGGAGATGGAAACCCCTGTTTGCACCTCGTTGATAGGAAGACTTCAGGTTCCTCTCTCCTCTAGCTCCTGGGGTCCTGGGGTCCTGGGGTAGACAAACCTTGATTCTCTATAATAGGATCGCCAGGTACCTAAATCATTACCATACCTGATCTCTTTGCCTCTAAACTCTTCGCTCTTCAGGGACACTGTCCCAGAGGGCAGCCTCAAAATGTTTTGTTCATGTTCCATCAACTCACTCCCAGAGTACTATCACCCACCCAACACAGAAGTGCAAAGCAACCAAGACACTCTCAGAGGGACGGGAGTGGTAAGTAACTGATGTAGTGAAATCCCTTGAGGAGAGGTCCTGGGGTCCAGATAGGGTTTCCAGATAAAATATAGCCCAGGTAACTTTGAATTTCAGATAAGCAATACAAAATTTTTAATATAAGTATGCCCCAAATTTTACATGGGACATTTAAAATTCAAATTTAAATGGACATTCTATATTTTTATTTGCTAAATCTGGCAACCTTTGATCCACAAGTATGAATAGATTAACCTTCAACAGGGGATATAACATGTCCTCCATTGTAAGAGTAGAGGATGAATTTTCTTTTTTCTTAATTAATTAATTTATTTTAATTGGAGGCTAATTACTTTACAATTTTGTGGTGGTTTTTTCATACTAAATGCAGTGTATCTTGTGCAAGTTACTTAACCTCTCTCTGGGCTTTATTTCCTCATGTGTAAAAAGGATATGATATGAGTACCTGCTGTGAGTTAATATATGTAATGTATTAAATGGGTTAATGAATGTAAATTATTTAAAACAGTCTCTGGCACATAGTTGGCATTAATAAAAGAGATTGTGATGATGATATTGAGGATGAAGAAGAAGAGAAGGAAGAAGATGAAGAGGATGGTGTCTATAATCATATAAATCTAAAGGTGGCTATAACCACAACTTCCTGTTAAAACAGGAGGTAAAGATATATAGTGCTCATCTGATGGCTTGTATTTACTCTGTGAAACTTTTAGAATGCAGGAGCCATACCTCTCTTGTTTTGGTCACTGCTGATTCTCCTTGCGTGCTGAGTCACTTCAGTCGTGTCCACGTCTTTGCAACCCCATGCACTGTAGCCCTAGAGGCTCCTCTGCCCATGGAATTCTCTGTAAATATATCTGCCACATACTAGATGCTCGATAAGTATTTGGTGAAAGAAAGGACCAAAGGAAAAAGAAGTGGGAAAATGGTGGTAGGGAAGGAGGTTTAAGGCAAGTTTAAAAAGTTGGAAATAAGAGTGTTGACTATAGTAACAGAAAAGGAATTCTAGGCTATGCTGAAAGTGGATCTCTTGAATTATAGTGATGCCAACAAAGAACTTTATAGGATTTAATCCAAGACAGCTCACCAGAACAGATGTAAGTGCAGGTAGTCAGAAAGATGGGGAATTCACCAATGGTACAAGAGAGATAGAATGAAGCAAGAAGTTGAAGATATTGCTAAGAAAGTAGCTCAGGGACTTCCCGGGTGGTCCAGTGGTTAAGAACATGCCTTCTAATGCAGAGGATGCAGGTTTGATCCCTGGTCAGGGAACTAAGCTCTCACATGCTGTGGGGCAACTAAGCCTGCATACTACAACTAGAGAGAAGCCCACAGGTCACAACAAAGATCCCACGTGCCATGACTAAGACCCAAAACAGTCAAATAAATGAATCTTTAAGAAAGTAGCTCAAATGATGGACTATGCTTCCTAAACTTGACAGGGGAGGAAGTGAAGACAAGTGGAAGTTGATAAGCATAAAAATATTGACGAGCCAACAGCCAGCTTTAGTAGGAGTAACTGAGTAAAAAATTGAAGGAAAAGAGGGTGTGACCTGAGTTCGAGGTGGTGTTCACATTTATGATTTTAGTGATAGAACAATTCTGGTTGACCATGAGGCTCAGATTATGGCCAGAGAGATCTGAGTTCAACACTCACATTTAAAATGTAACAGCTCAAACGTATTATGGACACCTATGTTAAGAACAAGCACATTCTTTTCATACATTATCTTTTCTATCATTACCTCATTTAATCCTCACAACACCCCTGGGAGCTACTCTAATTATTTCTGTTTTAAGGAAGGGTAAATTGACACTTACAGGGTTAAATACCTAGATTAATACCTAATAATTAGAGGGTCATAGAAATAATGAGGCTAGAACCAGGATTTGCATACAGGTGAACACCAATGCCAGTGGTCATAGTCTCTTCACTATGCTGCCCAGGTAGGGCTCAAGGAGAAAAACAGAGAGCCAGAATAAGCCATGACTCACCCAGAGTGAGGGACTCAGAACCTGAATCATTTTCTTCTGACCTCCAAGAAAAGTACAGCTGGTAAAGTATCTGGCACAAAGTGTCTGGTACATAAGAGTCCAGTCCCTGGGGTGATAGCTAACTTCCAAGATGGCATTCAATGATCCTCACCTCCAGGTATTCACACCCTCTACAGTCCCCTCTGATAATGTACCAGTGTTGGTCTGTGTGGCCTATATAATGACAGAGTGATTGATGGTAAATAATGGTAACCTGATCACTCCCAAATTAGACTATAGAAGATACTTTGACTTTTGTCTAGGCTTGCTCTTTCTCTGGGGTCACCCACTCTGAAGAGTCTGGGTGCTGTACTATGAGGACACTCAGGCACTCTGTAGAGAGGTCCATGTGGCAAAGGAGTGAGATTCCCATTCAATAGCCAGCTGAGAACTGAGGCTGCCAACAACTACAGAACTGAGCAGGGAAACAAAGCCTCTCTACTTAAGCCTTCAGCTAAGTGCAGCCCCAGCCACACAGGAGACCCTGAGCCGGAACCACTGACTAGCTGACCCCCAATTCCTGACACATCGAAACTGTGAGACAACAAATGTCTATCGTTTTAAGATGCAAAGTTTTGGGGTAACTTGTTACACAGCAATAGATAACCAACACATCTAGAGACTATTCTTAGAGTTCAAGTCAAGTTCATCTCTGAGGCTCTCTGACCCTCAGCTTCCTCATGATTTTTTTTTTTTTTTCAAGAAGCAGACAATAAAATGACACATTATTAAAATCCTGAATGTTCCTCAGTTTAGACCTTTCAGTCAACAATGGGATCTGGAGCTAGTATGTTCAGGTCTGTAACCCAACTCTAATCCCATGACCTTGAATATATTATTTAAACTTTCTGAGATGCTGTCTCCTCTTCTTCAAAGCGGGGATAATATTAGAACTCCCCTCAGAGAGTTGTACAGATGAAACAGAATAATGACTAGCTTAAGAGCCTGGTACATAATAAGTACTTAATAAACACTGACTGTTGTGGTATTAGTGTTATTGTTAGAATTAGTAGTATAAGACTAACTGAATTTTAAAAAAAACTATAAGAATTTCTGTTACCTAAAGTAAACTGCTGGGGATTCCCACGTGGCAGTAGTGGTAAAGAACCCACCTGCCAATGCAGGAGACATAAACTGTTTAAAGACTAAACAGAGATTTGAAATAAGATTTAAAAAAAAAAAACAAACCTGCCAATACAATGACCTGCAAAGGGTATCAATGAATGCTGATTGTGCAAGGCATGGAAAATCACTCCAAATGGTACTCCCAGGTACCTCCACCTCAAACACCCAAAGGTGGACCAGAACATTGGGCCCAGATGTGAGCAGGTGGCTGACTTCTGGGCACTGCAGATTTCATCAGAGCCTGACTCCTGAGGCCATAATAGAAATGAGTCAATGGCTTAGTCACTGCTTGGCATGTAACAGAGGTTAGATTAGGAGAGAAACTGAACCCAGAAGCAGAGTCTGGTCCGAAAAAAAAAAACCCAACTATTCCATCTTTCCCTGGTTGCTAGAAATCCCCATTTGCTCCAGAGCAGTCCCCTCTTCAGGGGAAAGCAGCTGGGGCCAGGGTGTCCAAGATGAAATCTGTTCTGTGTTTAAAGGAATCTTAGATAAGGGCTTCTTTCCAAACACAAGTGGAAAGAACTGGAACCCTGGGGTCAAAAACAGAAGTCAATCCCAAGCCCCAGTTCAGCCACATGCCAGCTGCGTGTCCTTGGGAAAGTCACCTTACACATCTAGGCCTTAATTTTCTCAACATAAAATGGTACAAACTGATGCCTACCCGGCAGGATTTTGTGAGGCTAAAAAACAAGATCAACATGTAAAGCAAGGTACATAGCACACAATAGGCCCTCAATAAATAGTCGCTGGATATTTATCAGGCTCCTCTGGTAGCTCAGATATTAAAGAATCCACCTGGACTGCAGAAGACCTGGGTTCAATCCCTGGGTCAGGAAGATCTCCTGGAGAAAGGAGTGGCTAACCACTCCAGTTTTCTTGCCTAAAGAATTCCATAGACCGAGGAATTCCAGCTGAGCTATTTAAAATCCTAAATGATGATACTGTTACAGTGCTGCTTTCAAAATGTCAGCAAATTTAGAAAACTCAGCAGTGATCACAGGACTGGAAAATGTCAGCTTCACTCCAATCCCAAAGAAGGGCAATGCCAAAGAATGTTCAAACTACTGCACAATTGCACTCATTTCACATACTAGCAAGGTAATGCTCAAAACCCTCCAAGCAAGGCTTCAGCAGTACGTGAATTGAGAACTTCCAGATGCATAAGTTGGATTTAGAATAAGCAGAGGAACCAGAGATCAAATTGCCTACATGCATTGGATCATAGAAAAAGAAAGAGAGTTCCAGAAAAGCATCGACTTCTGCTTCATGTTCTCTCCTCCATCCTCTGAGTGGATACAGGAGACTCTAAGGCCCTAGTCAAGAGAAAAGAGCCTGAGATGAAAAGAACCTGGGCCAGGAATCATTCCATGAGCAATCATCCCAGTGACTAGAAATACCTATGTTGGACCAATATATGAGCAAGAAATATACTTTTGTAGTATTAATCTACTGGATTTCAGGATTTGTTTCAGCATCTGGAGAATCCAGTTCCTATGATAAAGTAGACCAAATGAATAAAATGAACTTGGCCGCTCCAGGGATTTGAGAGATAGATATTCCACCTGCAAGTGAATTTCCATGACTTCAAAATTGCCATAAAGGAAAAGCTTGTGGGGAATTAACCTAGGAGGTAGTGTCCATAATAATATTCATCATTTCTGAGAGCTTTCTTGTGCCACACACTGTTAAGCATTACTCATGCTCTATCTCAGATACCCCCATAATAGCCATACACAATAAATATTAGTAAGCCCATCTTACCATGAAGGGAACTGAGGTCAGTGAAATTAAGGAACATTTTCTCATTTTCACAGCAGAGAACTGACTCTATGTCATGAGACACTGATGGCTCCATTTTGTCCAGAGATGGGGGAGGAATAGGTATGCCCTAGGGTCCTCTGCGGAGAAGGCAATGGCACCCCACTCCAGCATTCTTGCCTGGAAAATCCCATGGATGGAGGAGCCTGGTAGGCTGAAGTCCATGAGGTCGCTAAGAGTCGGACACGACTGAGCAACTTCACTTTCACTTTTCACTTTCATGCATTGGAGAAGGAAATGGCAACCCACTGCAGTGTTCTTGCCTGGAGAATCCCAGGGACGGGGGAGCCTCATGGGGTGCCATCTATGGGGTCGCATGGAGTCGGACATGACTGAAGCGATTTAGCAGCAGCAGCAGCAGGGTCCTCTGGGAGCTGACAGTGGACAGGAGGGTCCCCAGATCAGTGAGTACAGAAATTAGAGAATACTATCATTTCCAGATGGCAGGGGAAAGCCAATGTTCAGACTTCGAAATATTTACCCCAGGTCAGCCCTGCCCAGTGTCTCATGCTTGACTGAGATATATTATTTATTTATTACCTGTATCCACCTGATGCATATTCACATCTGTGGGTTTGAAAGCCTTCCCCTACCTTTTTAAGTCAACCACTAAATGACTGTACTTTGAAATCTCACTGTGTGAACTCAGGCAAGTTATTTAACCTCTCTGAGCATCAGTGCTCCCATCCAAAGTATAAAGATAATACAGTTCCAACTCCCTTGGGTTGTTGTAAAAATTAAACAGTGTGATGCATTTAAAGTGCTTGCCTTGGCATATGCTCAATCAGTTGGGTATATGCAAGTATGTATATGCATGCACAAATATGCTGTGTGCCTACCTAAAATAGAGATAATATTAACTCCTTTGGTACCAAGAGAATTGACTAAAATAACATACTTCCAGTCAGGATAGCATCTTGCACAAAGGAAACTTTCAAATAATCTTAGCTGTTATTATTATTTCAAGTCACCCGCCATTGACATTGAACAGGGATGAAGAAGTTCCTGGTTTGAGGTCTGGGTCTCCTGGGTAGCAGCCTCAGCCAGGGCAGCTAAACTATCTATGCCTTAGTCAACAACATGGGGATAATGATTGTCACTGCAGAGGATTTTTCTAAAAGCATTGACTAATGTATAAAAATACTCTATAGATGGCAATAAACTTTTAAAATATATATAATTAGAGTTACTTGGGGGCAGACATATCCTCTATTCTTATTATTAACAGGTAGAAGAGTTTGCTTTGTTAGTAGTCTCCCAGTACCCAACACAATGACTGGCACATAGTAGGTACTCAATAAATGCTGAACAACCGAATGAATGAACAAATGTATGAATGAATGGGTTGCATGTCTAAGACTATTTTAAGCTTCCAGAACTCAGAGTGTTTGTCTCTGATGCAAATTTCTTTTGGAATAATTATCTGTATAATCCACTGGCCCAGGGCCACTATCTTGGTTTTTGATAACAATAATGAGGACTTTCCAACCCTTTCCGATAAACATAACAATAATAATAATTAAATGCTTTACTTTGAAAAGGCCTTAACATCTATCATTGCATTTTATTCTATCAGCACCCTTATAAAAACAAGAGTTATTATTTTCATTTTGCAAATGGAAAAAAATTGAGCCTGATAAATGAAATTCAAATTTTCCAATTCAAGCCAGTGGCCTGTCTGGAATTTCTCGAGGAAACTTTATTTCAGTTATTCTTTCCCTTCCTCCTAAATCTAGCATCCTGATTTAGGGATCTGGAAAATTGCCATCATTGTCAGTGTTCCTCAGTGTTCATTCCAGATCAGATATTTGCTCTACTATAAGAAGTAAATGGCATCATCTTCTACACGATTGTCCAATCTAGAAATCTGGAAATTATCCTGGGTTCCTCCTTGTGTCTTATACCCCTCCAGTCTATACCCCACACACTATTCCCCTCTGGCATGTGCATTCACAAGCCAGTCACCAAGGTTTGTGCATTCTTCCCTTAGATCATCTCTAGAACCGTTTTGTCCATCTCTACCATTCCTGCAGTAGATGAGGCCACCATCATTTCCCATCTGGATGACTTCATTTTCTGATTGACCGCTTTTCTTCCATCCTAGCCGCTCTGACAATTCCCCACATTCTCAGTGGTCTTTTAAATATATATATTCTATGTCATCACCTTGGGATAGAATATAAACTCTTCTTATAGCCTTGGAGAGAATCCAAACTCTTCACATGACCCACTAGCCCTTCAAGATCTGCCCTCTGCCCTCCTGACTTTCTCTCTGACTACCATCCTCTCGTACTCACATTCCCACCACAGAAAAGTCCTTGAAATTTCTAGAGTGCTCCCTGCCCTCTCTTACCTCTGATCCTTCACACACATTGTTCCCTCCTCTCTATATCATTCTGTTCCCCAAGGTCTGCCTCCCTTCTAAATCATTTTATTCCAAGACTCATCACAAATATCTCAGACTCAACTATCCCTTGTTCTTGCAATCTCCTTATTCATGCATTCAGCACTTGTTGCTATTTACATGGTCCCATCACCAGTAGTGAGAGCTAAATAAAGTTGCATAGAGCCACTATTTTTCAATGAATTTTACTCCTTCCCAAAGCACTTCCAAATACTCTGTGAATTCCAAGGCAATATAACTTCATAGGTTCCTCTAAGAGACCACATTGTGCCCACTGGGAAACTCAAGCTCCAGTTTTCACATTAGAAAACAAGTCTCACTGATACAGAAAAGGATTGTTTGACTGTCCTATAATATTTGGAGATTCCCAGAGAGGGAGTTTGGGGCTGGTGGCTTAGATGGTTAAGAATCTGCCTGCAGTGCAAGAGACCCAGGTTCAATCCCTGGGTCAGGAAGATCCTCTGTAGAAGGAAATGACAACTCACACCAGTATTCTTGCCTGGATAATTCCATGGACAAAGGAGCCTTGCAGGCTACAGTCCATGGGTTTGTAGAGTCAGACACAACTGAGCAACTAACACACACACTAAGAGAGGTATTTCAAGATGCTATGTAGAAGCACATATCCGTCTGCCACTTTTCTGGAACATTCTCCATTTAGATGCCCTTCACACTCACCCTCCTTATATCTTGCAAAACAGCCTAACAAATCCCTCATCCAAAACGTTAGCCAATAGCCACATACAACTACTGAACACTTGAAATGTGGCCAGTTCAAATGAAGATTTGCCATAAATGTGGAAAACACACTAAATTTCAAAAACTTCATACACAAAAAGAATGCAGATATCATTGATAATTTTAATATGATAATATTTAGATAAATTAAATTATTTCACTTGGGTTTTTTTTGTTTTTGATGTGGTTACTAGAAAATTTAAAACTTTGTATGTAACCTAAATTGTATTTCTATTAGATAGCATTTATCTAAACCACTGGGTTCACCAATGGCAGTTGTTTTCTCAGGAAAAATTCCAATGCCAGGTTTTAAAATTATGTTTAATATCTTTCTCCCCTTCATACACTATACAGTGAAAACACTATAACACTAAAGTTCATCTTATCATAGTTTATTTTCCCAGTGATAAAGTAAGAGGGGGTTGTTCATTTGACAAACAGTTCTGGAACTTCACAATATGCTGGTACTAGGGATTTGAGGTGAATGAAATAACATAGAACCCACCATCAGGGCTGGATTAAGAAGAACTTTATGATCCCTTCTATTTCTAAAATATTCAAGTCACCTCAAATCTTCAATTTTCAGTTGCACAATCTAGAATTCCCCCCCTTGTGGTCCAAACATGAAGTCAGAGTCTTGGAACCTGAGAAATGTTTTTCCATAGAGATTCCATTATAAAACATGAAATATAAAGCCCTAGACTACTATATTTATTTAATTGATAATTTCAGTAATATATCATTATTCTGCAAACATGGTACATTTTTTTAAATTGTCTCATTTAATTTTCAAATCAACCATAAGATTCAACATTAATATATTGGCTTTTCAGATGAAGGAACTGACATTCAAAGAAGTTTAGCAACTATCCAAGTTCACACAGCATAAAACATTAAAACTGGTTCTTGAAGAAAGGTTTGTACAGGTGTGGAGGAGGTTGGGGTCGGGGGGCTGAAAACCATAGCATGTGTCATTAAACCAAGGTAGAACTGGAGGAAAAGGCTCTTCTTCCTTTCCCTTTACTGGACACTCCACTAGATTTTCTTGCCTTCCCTGTTGGAATTTGATCCAGAGCATGAAAGCTGTAAGAATCCTGAAACAAACAGGACTTTTTCTCTTACAACTTGTAGCTTACAAAGGATGGAAAATCCAACATACCCTGATTTAAGCCAAACAAAGATGGAGACAGAGTCAGAATTATTGCCTCAGTAATTACAAAGTTATGGATATTTGGCTTCCAGCATAGCTTGCAGTAGTTCAACCCATGTCATCAGGCCCTGATTATCTATCCATTTCTTGGCAATTTGATCTCTGGTTCCTCTGCCTTTTCTAAATCCAGCTTGTACACTTACTCCTTGGAAGGAAAGTTATGACCAACCTAGATAGCATATTCAAAAGCAGTGTTAGTTGCTCAGTCGTGCCCGACTCTTTGCGACCCCATGGACTGCAGGCCACCAGGCTTCTCTGTCCATGAGATTTTCCAGGCAAGGATACTGGAGTGGGTTCTGCTGGATCATCAAAAAAGTAAGAGAGTTCCAGAAAAACATCTATTTCTGCTTTATTGACTATGCCAAAGCCTCAAGTGTGGATCACAATGAACTGTGGAAAATTCTTCAAGAGATGGGAATACCAGGCCACCTGACCTGCCACTTGAGAAACCTGTATGCAGGTCAGGAAGCAACAGTCAGAAGTGGACATGGAACAACAGACTGGTTCCAAACAGGAAACGGAGTCCGTCGAGGCTGTATATTGTCACCCTGCTTATTTAACTTATATACAGAGTACATCATGAGAAACAAGGGGCTGGAAGAAGCACAAGCTGGAATCAAGACTGTCAGGAGAAATATCAATAACCTCAGATATGCAAATGACACCACCCTTATGGCAGAAAGTAAAGAGTAACACAAAAGCCTCTTGATGAAAGTGAAAGAGGAGAGTGAAAAAGTTGGCTTAAAGCTCAACATTCAGAAAACGAAGATCACGGCATCTGGTCCCATCACTTCATGGCAAATAGATGGGGAAACAGTGTCAGACTTTATTTTTTGGGGTTCCAAAATCACTGCAGATGGTGATTGTAGCCATGAAATTAAAAGACGCTTACTCCTTGGAAGGAAAGTTATGACCAACCTAGACAGCATATTCAAAAGCAGAGACATTACTTTGGCAATAAAGGTCTGTCTAGTCAAGGCTATGGTTTTTCGAGTGGTCATGTATGAATGTGAGACTTCGACTATAAAGAAAGTTGAGAGCTGAAGAACTGATGCTTTTGAACTGTGGTATTGGAGAAGACTCTTGAGAGTCCCTTGAACTGCAAGGAGATCCAACCAGTCCATCCTCAAGGAGATCAGTCCTGGGATTTCTTTGGAAGAAATGATGCTAAAGCTGAAACCCCAGTACTTTGGCCACCTCATGCGAAAGTTGACTCATTGGAAAAGACTCTGATGCTGGGAGGGATTGGGGGCAGGAGGAGAAGGGGACGACAGAGGATGAGATGGCTGGATGGCATCACTGACTCGATGAACGCGAGTCTGAGTGAACTCCGGGAGTTGGTGATGGACAGGGAGGCTTGGCGTGTTGCAATTCATGGGGTCACAATGAGTTGGACACGACTGAGTGACTGAACTGAACTGAACTGAATCTCATACAAAAACACCTTCACAGACTCACTCAGGAATGTTTAACCTAATGTCTGGGCACCCTCATGGCTCAGTCAAGTTGACACATAAAATTAAGTATCAAAGAAGCTACTTCCCCTAAATTCCAAGGGTCCAGCAACAGTATATTAGTCTGAGACTTCATATTATACATTTTACAGTGGAGTTTCTATAGAGAAATATCACACAAGTTCAATCCTCCTCACTCCCTCATGTTTGGATTCCAAATGAGTGGAGTGATTCTTAGGTTGCACCACTGAATATCAGAAATTTGATGTTTTTATGCTGGATGTCTTCATCCAGAAGGTTAGCATAACAAAATAAGAGCTCAGCTTTTGGGTTTGGATCAGTTCAGGTCAGTTCAGTCGCTCAGTCGTGTCCAACTCTTTGCAACCCCATGGACTGCAGCACACCAGGCTTCCCTATCCATCACCAACTCCAAGAATCTGCTCAAATATGTCCATCAAGTTGGTGATGCCATCCAACTATCTCAGCCTCTCTCATCCCCTTCTCCTCTTCCATTCAATCTTTCCCAGAATCAGGGTCTTTTCCAGTGAGTCCCCTCTTCACATCAGGTAGCCAAAGTATTGGAGCTTCAGATTCAGGTGAACAGAACCCAGACTGAAACCTTCCAAGGAATATTTAGGACTGATTTCCTTTAGGATTGATTGGTTTAATCTCCTTACAGTCCTTGGGTTCAGATAGACCTGGGTATACACCCCATCACTATCACTTTCTAGCTGAGTGGCTCTGAGCATATCTCTTTAACATCTCTGAACTTAAGTTTCATAATCTATGTGCTGGGAATAATAACAGCACTTCTTCCCAGAGAATAATGGTTTTGAGAAAATACAAAGAATTTTAGCACTGGGGCTCCAAGTTGATAGGCTCCCAAGTAGTAATAAATAATTTTTGAATCTCAATATTATTGCCTTATTGAAAATGCCCCCATGACTTAGGTGTTAAGTCACTGAAGAGAAGGTTGATAAACACATGAGCTGTGTCTAAGGAGGTCTATAAAAGAGGCTCTCTCATAGCCTGTTTGCTTTAAAGAATGCAAGACTTCAGCTAGGTGAGTTTTAAACTTCTTTTTTTGTGAAGTGCATCTTTCTGTCAGCATTTATGATAATCTATTACACTAGGTGCTGTAGGGGTCACAAAAGAAATAGAAGAGACAGAAGATGAGGAAATGTAGTGATCAGTGTGGATTCAGAGCCCAGCTCTATGACTCCCCCCCCACCCCCCCCGCCCCCCCGCCCAGCTTTACCACTTTTTGAATGTGTGACTTTGGGCAGGTTATCTAACCTCATCAAGAAAATGAAAATTGTACCTATCTAACAGTATGATTTTGAAGATTCAATGCGATAACGCCTGAAAATATCTAGAATTTAGTTAAGGACAATGTTAGAACTCCTCTGCCCACAGGTGGGAGCTGATTTTTTGGGAGAGAAAATAAGATACACAGAGAAGCCATTTGTATTATGTTTACAATGGACTGGAATTTGCGTGCTGATTTATCATGTTCTTCATGTTGTTATTGTCATAGTAAAAGAAAAAAAAAAAAAAAGGTACTTTCCCTGCCTCCACCCATGCTGGAATAAAAGGATTTTGTTGGGGGAAAAAAATGCAGCCCCATTGAGGAATCAAGCTGAAGTGATCTTAAACAGGTGTAACGAGAGTGAAGGGAGCACTAAGAGCAGAGAGGGAAGTATCCTAAGACTGGGAGCACCGGGTGAGGGGCGGGGAGGCTATCCTCAAGAGAAGACTCCTGGACCCTAAGGAATCAAGACCCCACCCAGAAAAAAACAACTTCCGGAGTCTCTTCCTTTGAGCCTGGGCAGCCTAGGTGAGCACGGCTAATTCCCGAGCACCTCCAGCGATCAGAGGACCAACTGTCAGCTAGGGTACCCACAAAAGCAACCTCAGATGGAGATCTCTGAGGACCAAGGATAAACCTTTCTTCAATTTTCTTTAGCCTGTGGGGTTCTTTTAAAATCCCAGTGGGAAGACAGACCGAACTCCACCAACCAAACAGATGAGCCTTGAGGATGGATTTGATTTATTGCAATAATTGGAGAAGGCAATGGCAACCCACTCCAGTACTCTTGCCTGGAAAATTTCGTTGATGGAGGAGCCTGGTAGGTTGCAGTCCATGGGGTCGCTGAGGGTCAGACACGACTGAGTGACTTCACTTTCACTTTTCACTTTCATGCATTGGAGAAGGAAATGGCAACCCACTCCAGTGTTCTTGCCTGGAGAATCCCAGGGACGGCGGAGCCTGGTGGGCTGCCATCTATGGGGTAGCACAGAGTCAGACATGACTGAAGCGACTTAGCAGCAGCAGCAGCAGTAGTAATAATAATATATTTCTTGAATCTGAATGCCATTTATAGGTAAGGCTTTGCTAAACATGTTCACTTATATTCTGCCTAGCAAACGTTAATCAGGCACCAAATTGCCCAAATCACCCTATGAGACAGGCTTCAATACTTCCACCTAACAGTGAAAGAAACTGAGGCTACAAGATTACAACAAATTGTTTTAGATCACAGTTAGTGAGAAATTATTAAAGAACATTTATAGCACCGACTATATATTTGACACAGGGTAGGTGGTTAATACATATGTATTGAATTGATGACTGAATGAACAAAATAGGTAACTTCTCAGTAAAATCCAATTGAAATAAAACTGGATAACAGTAAAAGCTGGCATGTGCCAAAATTGTTTTAGAACTAGATTCATCTAATCTCCAGACAACCCTAAGAGATATGTTGTCTCTGTTTTACAGATGAACAAGCCAAAGTCAGAAAAGTTCAGACATTTGCTCTGTTACTTGCCTAGGAAGTGGCAAAGTCAGCATTTAAACTCAGTATGTCTGACTCCACAGGCCAAGTATTTAAGTAGTGTATTACCTGGTGTCTGGATGGGATACAGAGTGAAGGAACAGTCTTAGGAGTTGGCGCAACAGGACGTCACTTTTTCTTTCTAAGATTGGGAAACAGGTAACATGAAGGTTAAGAGCAAGAGCTCTGGAGAGAGAAAAACTTAACCCCAAATCCCAGCTCCAACACTTTCTAGCTCTGTGATGTCAGTCAAGTGACTTTGTTCTTCTGGGACCCAGTAAGATAGAGGTGACAATCAATTGTGGAGAGAGGCAAATGTTACAGCCCCTAACTCAGCACACAAGACCTGGTGTAATGGCAATAAATGGTGTTAATCATAATAATAAAAGCAGTAACTAGAATGGCAGTTATGATAATGATGTCGATGATACCAGTGATGAGGAAGGAGGAGGAGGTGGAGGTGGGGAAGAGGAGTCCCTTCCAGGAAGAAGGGACTTCTAAGATGGGTTTTGAAGATAGAGAGGGATACAAGGTCAGAGAAGAGAATATTCCCCAAATTGGGCAGGGGCATGAAGGAGGATAGTACATCAAAAGACACAGACGTTAACTTTGGAACCCACTCTTTGCCAAGCATCTGTTAGACACCAGGGAGAGAAGAGCCCCAGACAGGCAGATGAAGAGGCAGCCCCTGCTAACCCAAGGCCCAGCAGCTTAGCCCCTACAGTCCCAGCCGTTTTTCAGCAAGTCTGTAATTACAGCCCAGATGTCTTCACTCAGAGATGCTGGATGGCACACGGCAAGACTGAATTTCCAGCCATATCCTCCACATCCATTTTGGCATAGATGCTATTTGCAGGGACCAATCAGAAGTGTCATCTTAAATGCAACTCCCTTGATTGGAGTAACATCCTCCCAGGGCCTTGAGTGTCTCAGTACACGCAGACAGACACTGCTTGTGCTTGAAGTGTTAGGTTTGCCTCAAGCAGCTGAGCAGAGACCCAAATTCAGAGAACAATTTGCCACTCATAAGGAGCTATCACTCAGCAATGCACTGACCGGATTTGAAGAATCAAGGCCATCACCTCTGGCTCCTGCATTGCTCTACTTAGATTGGATGATCTTGAGACATGGGGCTTCCAAGGTTCAGGGTCTAATAACATTTTTGTTAACTAAACAAAGACCCCATCCTCTGGGGCTAGCAACCAGAGAAGCCAGCATAAGAATCGCAAAGCCAGGAGAAGAAGAATGAGTCTTATGCTTCCTCCTCCCTCTTCTGTCAATGGGATTTCCACTTGTTGCCGTTGTTATAGACCTTGATTGTTCAAATCATGGTCCATGGGCAAGCAGTGGCAGCATCATCTTGGAACTTGTTAGAAATGCAGAATCTTAGGCCTCGTCCTAGCCTTGCTGAATCAAAATCTGTATTATTACAAGACCCCAGGTGATTCTTGGGCACGTCACAATGTGAGAGGCATGGTTTGGAGTGAATCACAGCCTCTGAACTCATGCACATAGCTGGAAACACATCACTGTAAATTTAGCTAAAGGCAAAGCAGTCATGCGCTTATGAAAGAATCAGGACAGCTACCGTTTATCAAGGGCCCCTGGCATGCCACAGATGTTCCACTTCTCTTCTCCCACTGTCCAGATTCAGCACTGAGACTCAGAGAGGTAATGCAACTCACACAACGTTATCCATCTGGTTAAGTGCCAGAGCTGGGCCAATTCTGGTTTATCCCCAGACCAGGGGATATGGCTCACTTTCCCAGAGCGCGTGGCCATGGGCGTTATTATCAAGGAAGATGGAAATGGTTCTTGGATGGGACACCAACAGTGTCAGCCACATCTGGACTGGAAGAGTAGACTTTGTTCACATGACACTCATGAAATGAGGGACGTCTCTCGAGAGAGCAGTCATTGCCTCAAAGAAGGGAGGGTCTAAAGCAGGAAATGATTCCCCTGCTAGTGCCTGGGTACCCAAGTGCTAGTTCTCATCCATTGCCTGTCCTCATAATAACACAGGAAGGAAGGGAACTGATTTTGCTTGGTGCTTGAACCACGTGATCTCACTTCTTCCTCAAATAGGTCCTGTCATTGTTCTCACTATACAGATGAGTAAAGTGTGGTTTGTAAAGTGAAAGTCACTCAGTCGTGTCCAACTCTTTGCGACCCCGTAGACTATACAGCCCATGGAATTCTGCAGGCCAGAATACTGGAATGGGTAGCCTTTCCTTTCTCCAGGGGATCAAGGTGATATCAATTCCCCAAAGACAGCTGGGACTCAGATCCCCTCTGGTACAACAGCAGAACCCAAGCTCGTCTTACAATATGACACAAAAGATGATAATGTCCTGGACTAAGAGAGCAGCAAAAGAAATGAGAAAGGAGATAAATATAGGAGACTTCACAGAAGGAGAATCTGCCAGTCTGAGTCTTTCTTCAGCAAAAGCAATATTAAAGGTCATTCTGCAATTTAAAGTTGACCACTGTTAAGCATGGTCAAGTGACTCATCATCTTTGTCAAAGTTAATTGTTTAGCACTGAATTTCCGAGGGTTGGAGAAAGAACACTTTCAGTCACAGGGGATCCTGTTCAATTACAGAGCATCCTCTTCTTCCACGTCCTTCTCCCTGATGTTTACAATAATTTCCAGAAGGAATATAAGTGAGATCAGAGGCAACTACCTCCAAATAAAATATCCCATGTCCATGGGAAGACATGGCCAAAAGAACCTGCAAGATCTTTTACCCCCTAGAGAGGCCTGGGAAACTCACCCCCCTCCCACCCCATTCCCCGGATGCTGTTACTCACCTGACATCCACACACACACTCTTTCCATCTTACCATCTTTACTTCCATTTCATCTCATGGAATTGACCATTCTTCTTAGGGCCTAACACAATTCCTCCCACCTCAACTCCCTATCTCCTCCAAAGCTGGAGAATCTTTTGGACCAAATATTTGAATATTAAGGAGGAGCTTTTATCTCATGTAAAATTGCTAAGCCTATTTCCCAACTGAAAACAAATCCAGAATGAATGTTAACATGTCCTCCCATGTACAGAACCCCAATCAAAGTTAATGCATCTACAGAAAAGCAGAATCTCGAATGCAAGAAACTGTAGTGATGGCCTCCTAACTGCTCATTTGATTCTCTATTGATTGAGAATTCACATCTACTCTCACTTCACTCAAACTAATCTTCCACACAACCTTCAGAGTGATGTTTTTAAAAAATCCAAATTGGATTATGTCCTTATTCTGCTTAAAGCTTTCAGTGACCTCCCATTGCATTATGATAAATTCCAAACTTGTTAACACGGCCTGTGAAGTTCCACATGATTGGGTCCCTGCCTTCTTCTTACATATTCTCTGATGCTTCTTTATAAGTAAATATCACCCTTAGATCTGAAAAAAGAGGAGTCCTCATCCTAGGCCCTTGCAGTGTACACAGCCCACAAACAGAAAAATAAATTTTTAAAGGACACTAGGACAACTCTTAAAACCACTTGAGATCTGTCATTCAATTTCAGCACATGGGGACCTATACCCTTAAAGATGCGCTCTGATGACTAACACCATTCGAGCCGTAGGGAAATGCTCCCTGCATCTTTTGCTTTGTATCTTTAAAGAGGCAACTGCTTCCAAATGCCTTGAAGGATTGTCTCTGATGCCCCTGCTGATTTTGGAAACAAACACTGCTTGGAAGTCAGAGATTTCAGCATTTCACTTAGGTAAGAGAAAATACGAATTAATTGACTCATCATATCCTTCCTCTCAGATAACGCAAATGCAATACATTCTTACCAAATGAAGCAGTGTTTCCTAATAATGTCAAGCAGCCATTTTCTTGCTTCCCTTCATGTTTCAATTCATGAATCCAGAGGTACTCACAGATTATCACAGTATTTGCAATGGTTGGACATGATAGCTCAGAAATATTTAGCAATATTAAATGATGTATATTACCCTGAAGTTTATATGTAGGTCTAGATTCTATTCAAGGCAAGCATGAAGCGTGATGTCTAATCTTTACATTGATAACTAGCTGAACCTTGAATGCTAAAATTAGTTAATGAGTTTGAATTTCTTTTTAAATAGTCTTATTTATTTTACTTTCTTAGCTGTGCTGTATCTTCATTGCTGTGCAGGCTTTACTCTAGCTGTGTCTAATGGGGTCTACTTTTCATTATGGTGTGCAGGCTACTCATTGGTGGCTTCTCTTGTTGTGGAGCACAGGCTCTAGGGCACATGGGCCTCAGTAGGTGTGACACGCAGGCCCAGGAGTTGCAGTTCCTGGGCTCTAGAGCACAGTCAATAGTTATGGTACATGGGCTTACTTGCTCCACAGCATGTGGGATCTTCTCAAGCCAGGGACCAAACCCTTGTCTCCTGCATTGGCAGGCAAATTCTTTACTGCTGAGCCACCAGGGAAGCTCTTCTATTTAAGTTCTTAAAGCCTTGATTTGCTTTATTTAAATCATTTTGATTTGTATTTTGATATTCATATAATTTCAATCTCAGTAGAATCCCTTGAATTCCTCAAGTGCAATGTCCTCTTTCCTACCTCAGGGCCTTTGCACATGTAACTTCCCTCACTTGGGTCATACTTCCCCTCAGTACACTTCTGGACAACTCCTCTCACAGTTTATGAGCGAGTGGGTGCAAGTCACTCAGTCACGTCCCGCTCTTTGCGACCCCATGAACTGTAACCCTGCAGGCTTCTCTGTCCAGGGAATAAAATATTGGAGTGGGTAGGCATTCCCTTCTCCAGGGGATCTTTCTGACTCAGAGATTGAACCCAGGTCTCCTCCATTTCAGGCAGACTCCTTACCATCTGAGCCACCAGGGAAGCCTCTCACACTTTATATGTCACCTTAAACTTTTCACTCCCTAGGAAGCCTCCTTGGTTCCTGGCTGTGTTCCTTTATCATGTATACCCATCAACCTCTTTTATCATCTATACCTTTATCATCTATACCATACGGCCTCTTTTGTATGTTTTGGTTCAACATCTGCCTTTTCCAGTAGACTGTAAGCTCCTTGAAGGTAGAGACTGGGTCTGTCTTGTTCACACCTTTCTCTGTAGCACCTGGAAGAGAACACAGTATCCATCAGATTCTCAGTAAATGTCATTCGACTAAACCAATAACTGGGCAGAGCGCCAGCTCCAACCAAACTGCATTGGAATTGCTTATTTAGGTCTTTCCAGTCATATCATGAGCCTGAGGCCAAAAAGGCCAAAAACTGGCAAACCCTGGGCTACAAGTGGCCTGCAGTTTGATTAGTTTGTCCTGCAAAATACTGACGACACCATGTCTTTAAATTTTTGAATTAACTGCCAATGTTTACACACTGGGAAATTACACCTTAAAAATCCAGGTTTTTGTCTCGTCCTGAAAAAGCTAAAGATCTGGTAACATTTTAACACGGTAATGCTCCTCTGAGCTGAGATGCATCAGCTCCTACAGAGTGCTCAGTTGCTCTGCCCGCCACCGTCCTGATCTACTCTATCTCACTCTTCCCATTACATGCCTGTGGCTGAGATTAACAGTCCGTCACCAAACTTTTCTCCTCTTTTCCCTGAGCTCAGAGCTATATTACATTTGGCTGCCTACCATGCAGATAGGTATGGCCACGTGACTGAGTATGAGCCAATGAATTCTGATAACATGTGATGAGGATCACTTCCAGTCCCAGCCCATAAAAAGCTCCCATGCAAGGTTTTCTCTCTCTTCCCTCATCTGTCATCTGAATATTTATATTCAGGGCAATTCTGGAAGGCACATGTTAAAGACAGAAAAACCTCATCAGCCTAGATTCCTGAAAGATTGGGTAGAAACTTCCCTACCTAACTGCTGCCCACCAGGAACACCCATTTGGGACTGTTCCATTAGAGAGTAAAACATTCTTATTGTGTGAAAGCCACTGAAATGTTGGGTTTTATTTTTCACAGCAGTTAATGTTACTCTAATACAGCCTCCATAAGGCATTTGAATTTGGTATCCTTGCATAGGGTTTTCCTGGTAGCTCAGATGGTAAAGAATCCACCTGCAATGCTAGAGACCCAGGTTCAATCCCTGGGTCAGGAAGATCCCCTGGAGAAGGGAATGGATACCGACTCCAGTACTTTTGCCTGGAGAATTCCATGGACAGAGGAGCCTGGTGGGCTACAGTCGATGGGATCCAAGAGTTGGATACAACTGAGTGACTAACACACACATATGCACACACATCTGTGCATAAGCTTTTGGAAAACAGAGATGACATCTCGCTCACTCCTTTATCTGCAGGGCCTACCGTAGTGCTGGGCCCATGGTGGATGCTCAAAACATGTTTGCTCATGAACAAATTACAGGAATAGAAAGAATCCATGTAAACTGCAAGCAGAGCTGAGACAGGCCAACTCTACCCCACCACACTCCTTAATGGCAGCACCAAGCCCTATCTGTCACCAACTCCTAGCCTTGCAGTCCAGATTTCTCCTACAATACCCTCTCCAGTTGGCCTCAGATCTCCCTTATCTCCCATGCCCTCATGGCCCATACCTATGCAAAGGACAGTAGGAAGTGACATGTGGAACTGGCAGAAAGAGATAGGCACATAGTTAAAGAAGCTGCTTGGAAAATAAATTACATGGAACCAGCTGCTACTCCTACTCAAATCTCACCTGGAAACTGCTCTTGAAGTCCCTGCTTCTGCTTCCTTCTCTTGGTTGCAGAATGCCCCGGAAACAGAGTTCCACTGGCAAGAAGAAGAACAGAACAAAATCTACCTTCAAAATCATGCATCACCAAATATTTATTACATGACCAGCTTAGATAATAGTGGATGCTGAGCAATTTCTATGTATGCCTTCTTGTCCAGGAATGTGAATATTAACAACTTATATTTTAGATCACAGCTTAAAAATCCCATTTGATATTGAAACACCCATGTGATTATATGCAGGCAGGATAGGGATAGATGCATTACACAGATGCAAAATGTTCTCAGATTTTTGGTTTATATATGCCAGGCACTATGCTATGAACCTTGAATGCCTTATTTCATTCAAAGCTTAAAACTACTCTGAGGCATTTTCTATTACCATTATGTCTATTTTACTACTGAGGACTCTGAGGCCTAAAAAGATGCAGTGACTTGCTTTGACCCATAAGATAGTAAGACTTAGAGCCACAAATTGAACCCCTGTCTGTCTGACTCTAAGGTGCTATATATTTCTTAGCTTAGTAGAATTTGAGTAGTAATTGAGTTATTTTTGTTATGTATATGTCTGTCTTCTCTACTAGATTATGAGCTCCTCTAGGCAAAGACAGACCCATAACACTCTTCCCAGCAAGCACCATGCCTGACACTTCCAACAGTATATATGTGATGGATGACGCACAAAAAACGAACAGTGAATGAGACTTTAAACGACCTATCCACAGTCACAGACCCCGTAGCTCCCTGACTTGAGACTCAGAGTTTTGAATCCAAAAACTTTTCAATAATAGTAATAGGAATAACAAGAATAATAGCTGTCATTTATTGAGAACTCACATCAAGCATTTTTATGCCTACACTGTTTCATTTAATTATTGAAATAACCTTGTGAAATGGGTGTAATAATCCCTTCGTTTTGAACAGGGGCTCAATGAGATTAAATAACTTGCCCAAGATCACCCAGCTAATTAAAATCAAAACTCAGTTTGTCATATCTGGGTGACTTAACACTTCACACCTTACTTTTCTGAGAGTTGGACCCAGTCTCTGTAACTGTGCCAAGCTGATTATATCCTTCCAAACCATGACTTTCCACATTTGACTATAAGAACCCCACTGCTCAGATGGAGATGAGATAAGCCCCACCTCTAGAGGAAGCCCGTTAGATAAGAACACTCCTCAGAATTACACCAGAGGGGCCAGTAGCATGAGCTTCTGCATCAGGCAGACCACATTCCAATGCTCTGGTACTTTCTAGCTGCATAAGTAGTTAGAAGAAATAAAGGACTTCTTGAAGACTACTATTTCTCTATTTAGTGTGGTCTTCAGATTGATTATATTTTTGCAGCCAAAGATGAAGAAACTCTATACAGTCAGCAAAAACAAGACCGGGAGGTGACTGTGGCTCAGATCATGAACTCCTTATTGCCAAATTTAGACTTAAATTGAAGAAAGTAGGGAAAACCACTAGACCATTCAGGTATGACCTAAATCAAATCCCTTATGATTATACAGTGGAAATGAGAAATAGATTTAAGGGACTAGATCTGATAGACAGAGTGCCTGATGAACTATGGATGAAGGTTCATGACATTGTACAGGAGACAGGGATCAAGACCATCCCCATGGAAAAGAAATGCCAAAAGCAAAATGGCTGTCTGAGGAGGCCTTACAAACAGCTGTGAAAAGAAGAGAAGCGAAAAGCAAAGGAGGAAAGGAAAGACATTCCCATTTGAATGCAGAGTTCCAAAGAATAGCAAGGAGAGATAAGAAAGCCTTCCTCAGTGATCAATGCAAAGAAATAGAGGGAAAGAACAGAATGGGAAAGACTTGAGATCTCTTCAAGAACATTAGAGATACCAAGGGAACATTTCATGCAAAGATGGGCTCGATAAAGGGCAGAAATTGTACGGACATAACAGAAGCAGAAGATATTAAGAGGTGGCAAGAATACACGGAAGAACTGTACAAAAAAGATCTTCACAACCAAGAGAATCATGATGATGTGATCACTCACCTAGAGCCAGACATCCTGGAATGTGAAGTCAAGTGGGCCTTAAGAAGCATCACTACGAACAAAGCTAGTGGAGGTGATGGAATTTCAGTTGAGCTATTTCAAATCCTGAAAGATGATGGTGTGAAACTGCTGCATTCAATATGCCAGCAAATTTGGGAAATTCAGCAGTGGCCATAGGACTGGAAAAGGTCAGTTTTCATTCCAATCCCAAACAACGGTAATGTCAAATAATGTTCAAACTACCGCACAATTGCACTCATCTCACATGCTAGTAAAGTCATGCTCAAAATTCTCCAAGCCAGGCTTCAGCAACACGTGAACTGTGAACTTCCAGATGTTCAAGCTGGATTTAGAAAAGGCAGAGGAACCATAGATCAAATTGCCAACATCTGCTGGATCATCAAAAAAGCAAGAGAATTCCAGAAAAACATCTATTTCTGCTTTATTGACTATGCCAAAGCCTTTGACTGTGTGTATCACAATAAACTGTGGAAAATTCTTCGAGATGGGAATACCAGACCACTTGACCTGCCTCTTGAGAAACCTACATGCAGGTCAGGAAGCAACAATCAGAACTGGACATGGAACAACAGACTGGTTACAAACAGGAAAAAGAGTATGTCAAGGCTGTATACTGTCATCCTGCTTATTTAACTTATATGCAGAGTACATCATGAGAAACTCTGGGCTGGAAGAAGCACAAGCTGGAATCAAGATTGCCGGAAGGACTATCAATAACCTCAGATATGAAGATGACACCACCCTTATGGCAGAAAGTGAAGAGAAACTAAAAGCCTCTTGATGAAAGTGAAAGAGGAGAGTGAAAAAGTTGGCTTAAAGCTCAACATTCAGAAAATGAAGATCATGGCATCTGGTCCCATCACTTCATGGGGAAACAGTGGAAACAGTGTCAGACTTTATTATTTAGGGCTCCAAAATCACCGCAGATGGTGATGCAGCCAGGAAATTAAAAGACACTTACTCCTTGGAAGGAAAGTTATGACCAACCTAGATAGCATATTCAAAAGCAGAGACATTACTTTGTCAAAAAAGGTCCGTCTAGTCAAGGCTATGGTTTTTCCAGTGGTCATGTATGGATGTGAGAGTTGGACTGTGCAGAAAGCTGAGCACCAAAGAATTGATGCTTTTGAACTGTGGTGTTGGAGAAGACTCTTGAGAGTCCCTTGGACTGCAAGGAGATCCAACCAGTCCATTCTCAAGGAGATCAGCCCTGGGATTTCTTTGGAGGGAATGATGCTGAAGCTGAAACTCCAGTACTTTGGCCACCTCATGAGAAGAGTTGACTCATTGGAAAAGACTCTGATGCTGGGAGGGATTGGGGGCAGGAGGAGAAGGATATGACAGAGGATGAGATGGCTGGATGGCATCACTGACTTGATGTACATGAGTTTGGGTGGACTCTGGAAGTTGGTGATGGACAGGGAGGCCTGGCGTGCTGCGATTCATGAGGTCGCAAAGAGTCGGACACAACTGAACGACTGAACTGAACTGAACTGGGATCTGTAACACATCTTATATCCTGACTATATATTTCAAGATGTTCCATCCATCTATCCGTTTATGCACCCATCCCCTTTTACATCTATCCATAAATCCATCAATCTTGTATCCTTTTCTTTCCTTTATCCATCCTTTTAACAATGTACCATTCCATCATCTTACCTTCTTCCTTCATTCATTGCTTCCTTTCTTCCTTAAATCCATCTACTCAGCAACTGTCTACTAATCTATTCTCAATTGAAAACAAAAATGTATAATCTAAAAGTTGAGAACTATCTCTTACTCAGCAAACAGACTGAAGACGAAAGCCTGGGGGAAGCCCCTCAGGTACCTCTGAGGGGCTTTTCTGAAGAGGTAAGGGAAGAGCTAGTTTTGGCTTTTTTTTTTTTTTATTTAATACATCCAGGTAGTCAGAACTTAGAAATATTGCTGTTAATTAAATAAAACCAGATATCTTAAGTTAGCGAATTTAGCACTTTTCTATGTATGGGAAAATACAAGAATCTGGGCTCGCTGAAATTATTCCTTTGATATACACCTTAACTATCTAGGACCAGTATCCTGCTGTTGTCCATCCTAAACCTCCTCAGGGTGCAGTACCGGGCAGGTGCAGTGGCTGACAGCTTGAAGGCCACAACATCCTTTTATTACTGGTATGGCAGGTAACATTTTTCACTCACACATAATTGGCCCACTACTCTGTTTCCAACATTGTACTGAGCTCTAGGTTTACAAAGATAAGACACACACATAACATAGTATGATAGTCAAGAAAGGGGTCAGCAAAGAGAGAGAACTGAGTTAATAGCTGGGCTCTGTCACTGACAATCTGACTTGTAAGTGACAATTACAATTGTCTGAGCCTCTCTGAATCTCAGCTTCCACTTAAATAAAATGGGGGGAGATAGTTCATGACACCTAAAGTTACTTGTGAGGAGAAGACAAGATGAAGCACACAGTCAGTGCACAAACACGCTCAGCTGGCATTGTTATTATAAAGCCAGTTCCTGCCCTGGAGGAACTCACAGGAAGGCACACTTGTAAATAAGTTAAGACTTGTGATAAGAGACCAAATGGTGGGAAGTAAATAAAGTCAGCCTGAGGCATTAAGGCATCAAGAAAAAGAAAGATCCCAGCTTTTTTTTCTAATAAAAAGGCACCTCTTCCAAGAGAAGGTACATCCTGAATTACTTGACGACCTTGAGGCATTTAAAATGACTTTACGAGTAATCACCTCTCTCCTCCCCTTGACCAAGGTCTCTGCCAAAGTATTTTCAACACCCTGGTTCTGTGCTAATATCCTGTGTCTGTTTTTGAGTTTAACAGAGCTTCATTCTTCCATATACTGCATCCAGAAGGTACTTGGATCTTAATATATCTTAGGTACATCATAAAATTATGGCAGTGAAAAGCACCTTAGGTACCATCTACACTTCTACACTCACTAGAAGAAAAGGCCCAGAGAAGTTAAGTGAGTTGTCTCAGATGTCACAACTAACCCTGTGACTCAGTTGAGATCTGATCCAAAGTATTGTAAATCCTACTCCAAGGTTACTTCCAGCCTACCATGATACCTACTCCTGTAATTTCTTATGCAACCTAACACCACCCTGCCATTCTATAGTTCTCTTTCTGTGTGTTACTTTATCTCTTCCTCACCTATCATGGGGTGGCAAGTTGAGGGCCAAATTATTTGAGAAAACTACTTTGCCTTGCTTCACTGAGTCTGTTTCCCCAACTGTAAATTATCTTGAAAAAGCCAGCTTCATGGATTAGATGTAAGAACCAAAGGAGAGAATTTAAGTGAAAGCACTTCAAGAAATGCTATATATTGCCTTCAACTTTCAGAACAGTCTATAAGTGGTAGAATTAGGACTCAGACTTAGCTGGACCTAATGGCAATGTATATGTGCTTTGTACTACATTTCTGGCACTTAGTTGATGATTACCAAATAAATTAGCTTCCAAGAAGGTTAAGTAGATGTACTTTTCTATATTCCTCCTGCTAAGTCCAACTAAAATCCCTGGACATTATATATAAAACAAACGTAAATACAACTTCTACTTCTACCTGAAAGTGCAAGGCAGCACCACTCCTCTCCCCTGCCAGAACAGTGTCAGGAGAAAAAAAAAAAAAAGCTCACCCAAAGGCTTCAGGAAGATCCAGGGTCTCACAACATAATACAAAAACATACACACTTCAATTAAAAATCACTCATAAAACCAAAAACCAGGGTTTTTTTCAAGATGGCGGAGGAGTAGGTGGATATAGAGTGCTTCTCTCTCCACAGATGCATCAGGAATACGTCTACAGCTGCCACAGTTCTCACAGAACACTGAATACTAGCAGGAGTCCTGATCACATGGGTCCATGCATAACTGGCTGTGATGAAAGAAAGAAGGAAGCAGGGGAGCAAGCGGGACCAATCCATACCCAGGGGTGACGGAGTTTAATCAAGGGAGAGATTCCTGCATCTGAGGAAATTCCTGCATCTGAGGAAACTGGTTGAGACAGAAGGGAAGCATTTGAAGGTATCAGAGAAGGGTGAAGCAGCTTATCTGTGACAGTCTGGACAGAGTGAGAAACACACAGACAATCCTTGCCATGGCCCTAGGTGCTCCAGACTGGGACTTCTGTCCACTGGTGCATGCAGGGACTGGGAAGAACATGGGGATAGAGAGAGAGTTAATTCTTAGGTAGGTTAATAAGGAGTCCAGGGCTTTCAAGGAGGACTAAGGGGTCCAGAGCCCTTGAGGAGGAGAAAAGGACAAACTTTTTTTTTCTACATTCCTTTGTTTTAATCACATAAGACATTTTTTCTTAAATTCTGAGTTGTTATGACAACAATCTTTAAGACTAACCTTCTATAAGCCCAGAGCTAATGGCTAAAGGGTATATTTTTTCTTAAGCTTTGTACTAATGATAATGTAACTGTACTAATGATTCAGTTAGTTCAGTTCAGTCACTCAATCATCACCATCTCTTTGAGACCCCATGGACTGCAGCACACCAGGCTTCCCTGTCCATCACGAACTCCCGGAGTTTACTCAGACTCATGCCCATTGAGTCAGTGATGCCATCCAACCATCTCATCCTCTGTTGTCCCCTTCTCCTTTTGCCTTCCATCTTTCCCAGCATCATGGTCTTTTCAAATGAGTCAGCTCTTCGCATCAGGTGGCCAAAGTATTGGAGTTTCAGCTTCAGCATCAGTCCTTCCAATGAATATTCAGGACTGATTTCCTTTAGGATGGACTGGTTGGATCTCCTTGCAGTCCAAGGGGCTCTCAAGAGTCTTCTCCAACACCACAGTTCAAAAGCATCAATTCTTCAGTGCTCAGTTTTCTTTCTAGTCCAACTCTCACATCCATACATGACTACTAGAAAAACCACCGGTTTGCCTAAACAGACCTTGTTGTCTCTGCTTTTGAATATGCTGTCTAGGTTGGTCATAACTTTTCTTCCAAAGAGCAAGCGTCTTTTAATTTCATGGCTGCAGTCACCATCTGCAGTTTTAGAGTAACACATAGGCAGAACACTCTTTGACATAAATCCAACAAGATCCTCTTTGACCCACCATCTAGAGTAATGGAAATAAAAGCAAAAATAAGCAAATGGGCCCTAATCAAACTTCAAGGCTTTTATACAGCAAAAGAAACTATAAACAAGATGAAAGACAGCTCTCAGAATGGAGAAAATAATTGCAAACAAAGCAACTGACAAAAGATTAATCTCCAAAATATACAAGTAGCTCATGCAACTCAATATCAAAAAAACAAGCAACTCAATCCAAAAAAAAAAAAAAGAGCAGACCAGACATTTCTCCAAAGAAGATGACATACAGATGGCAAACAAACACATGAAAAGATATTCAGCATTGCTCACTATTATAGAAATGCAAATCAAAACTAGAATGAGTTATCACCTCACACCAGTCAGAATGGCCATCATCAAAAAATCTACAAACAATAAATGCTGGAGAGGTTATAGAGAAAGGTGAACCCTCTTGCACTGTTGGTAGGAATGTAAATTGATATAGTCACTATGCAGAATGGTATGGAGATTCCTTAAGAGACTAGGAATAAAACTACCTTATGACCCAGCAACCCCACTACTGGGGCATACACACTGAGGAAACCATAATGCAAAACAACACATGTACCCTAATGTTCACAGCAGCACTATTTACAATAGCCTGTCTTACTTTCAATATGCTAACATTAAAAGAAAAGAGAAATAGAAAGAGCAGAGAGTACATCACCAAATTGGGTTTTGACCAACATCCAGACTTAAACAGCACTGGGAAGTCCCATGTCACAGCACATCTGGAGTCCCAATTGGGAAAGGGACATTCATTCATCAAGAGATGAATGAATAAAGAAGTTCTGGTACATATATACAATGGAATATTAGCCATAAGAAGGAATTAAATTGATTCAGTTGTAGTGAGTTGGATAAACCTAGAGTCTATCACACAGAGTAAAGTAAGTCAGAAAGAGAAAAATAAATATTGTATAGTAATGCATATATGTGGAATCTAGAAAATGGCACTGATGAACTTATTTGCAGGGCAAGAATAGAGACACAGATGTGGTGAACATGTTTACAGGAGACAGTGGGACTAATTGAGAGAGTAGTACTGACATATACATGCTACCATGTGTAATAATACAGGGATTTCAGCTTGGAACTCTGTGATGACATAGAGGGGTGGGATGAGGGGTTGCAAGGGAAGCTCCAGAGGGAGGGGATATATATAAACCTATATCTGATTCATGTTGTTCAGCAAAAAAACTAAAACAACATTGTAAACAATTATCTTCCAATCAAAAATTTAAAAAGTTGAAGTTAGGAAAAAATACAACTGAGAATATCTTAGATTGAATGAAAAATGCAATTAATAGATGCCAACACCAAGACGTCAGAGAGGCTAAAATGATCTGACAAGAAATTTAAAGCAACCATTGTAAAATTGCTTTAATGAGCAATTACAAATACATGAGACAAATAAGAAGATTGAAAATCTCCATTAATAAGTAGCAACTGTTTATAGAAATATGATAGAAACTGTCAGAAACAGGTAAAAGATAGGAAAAAGAACCAAATGATATTTTAAAAAATGAAAAATACAATAACAAAAATTTTTAAAGTCAGTGAATGTGATCAGAAACATAATGGATGGGAGAGAGGAAATAATCAGTGGACTGGAAGATAGAATAATAGCAATTACTCAATGACTTCATGGCAAATAGATGGGGAAACAGTGTCAGACTTTTTTTTTTTTTTTTTTGGCTCCAAAATCACTGCAGATGGTGACTGGAGCCATGAAATTAAAAGACGTTTACTCCTTGGAAAGAAAGTTATACCAACCTAGACAGCATATTAAAAAGCAGAGACATTACTTTGCCAACAAAGGTCCATCTAGTCAAGGCTATGGTTTTTCCTGTGGTCACGTATGGATGTGAGAGTTGGACTGTGAAGAAGGCTGAGCACCAAAGAACTGACGCTTTTGAACTGTGGTGTTGGAGAAGACTCTTGAGAGTCCCTTGGACTGCAAGGAAATCCAACCAGTCCATCCTAAAGGACACCAGTCCTGGGTGTTCATTGGAAGGACTGATGCTGAAACTCCAATTCTTCGGCCACCTCATACGAAGAGCTGACTCATTGGAAAAAAACTCTGATGCTGGGAGGGATTGGGGGCAGGAGGAGAAGGGGATGACAGAGGATGAGATGGTTGGATGGCATCATCGACTCAATGGACATGGGTTTGAGTGAACTCTGGGAGTTGGTGATGGACAGGGAGGCCTGGCGTGCTGTGGTTCACGGGGTTGCAGAGTCGGACACGACTGAGCGACTGAACTGAACTGAACTGAACTCAATCTAAATAATAGAGAAAATATGCTGAAAAAACGAAAAGTGAAAAAAGCCTCATGGACCTATGGGACTCTACAAGGTCTAAGACTCAAGTCATTAGAGTCCGAAATGGAGAAAGAGGTTGAGTTTGAAAAAATACTCAAAGAAATAATGGCCAAGACTTCCCAAATTTGGCAAGAGAAAGAGACCTTCAGATTCAAGAAGCTAAGCTATTCCCAAACCCAAAGAGAGTCACACATCATGAACAACCTTCTGGAAACTAAAGAAAAACAAATAAAAAATTTTGAGAACAGCCAGTAAAAGAAAAATGACATCTTACCAATAGGAAAGAAAAAGTTCAGATAACGTCAGATTTACTATCAGAAACCATGGAAGCTGAAAGGAAATGGCGCAATATATTCTGGTGCTGAAAGAAAGAACTGTCAATCCAGAATCCTATACTCAGTGAAAACATCCTTTAGGAATAAAGAGGAAATCAGTATATCATCAGGTGAAAAAAATAAGAGAATTTGTCACCAGAAGCCTAAAGAGTGGCTAAAGAAGGCTCTCTGAACAGAAAGGTAATACTTTTTAAATTATTACCTAGGACCATCAAGAAGGAAGAAAGAACACAATAAATAAAATATAAATAAATATAATAGTTTTCCCTTTTTCTATTGTGTTTTCTAAACAATGTTTAATGGTTGGAGAAAAATAGATAAATCATCATTATAAGAAGAGAAAAAATACTTGGAACTAATAAAAATTTTGGAAATTTTCAAATAAATATCTTCTTAATATGTGCATGATTTAGAATATCCAAAAACTTCATTTTTCATTTTCCCTCTAAAAACTCCAAATGCCAAGAAGATCTATCTGTCATACTTCACTTCTTCCTCATCAAATTCCACCCAGGTAAGGCAAAATGTGCCTAGCACCCAGAAAATTCTCCTTTGTCTCTCTAGAAACTTTCCTTAAGCATAGCTAAATTAGAACTCTTTGATTGCAAATAACAAATACTCAGTTTGAACTTTTTAAAGTCAAACAATAGGAAGGTCAGGCCTGGTGCTAAAAAATGACTAGAAAAGGTGTCTCCAATGCCATCAATTTACCTTCCATCTGTCTCTTGCACTTCTTTCTGCACACCAATTTCATGACTTCCTGTCTGGGCTTTCTCTGAGTTTACATCCTAAGAGCCCTGGACAAGAGTAGAAAAATATTGTTTCCTCTGCCTTTCATTTGAGAAAAAAATATCTTGGGAAATCTCTTGCATCCAGTGATCAGGACTCAATGCTTTCACTGCCAGGGCCCAGGTTCAATCCATAGTCAAGGAACCAAGATCTTGCAAGCTGCCCAGCATGGCCAAAAAGTGAAAAAGCAAATTCTTAGCGAAGAACTCTTGTTATTCCTGAGAATTTTCTTCCCTTTTGACCAATTTCTTAAACCTAGGCCTAGAGGGTGGAATCTTTTACCAAAAGAGAGTTTTGATGCTTGTGAAACACTTAAAAAGCATTGAATCAAAGCAAGGCTTGACTATTCTTCTCCCACTAAATATATCTTCCCTAGTTAAGAATCCTTAAGGAATCTGATCATAGCAAGGCAGGGTTTCTCTGCCTCAGCTCTACTGATGTTAGTTGTCAAATAAGCCTTTGTTGTAGGGGACTGCCCTGTGCACAGGAGGATGTTGGATAGCATCCTTGGTCTGTAGGGAGATGCCAGGAGCAGTGCTCCATCTCCCATTTGCAACAACCAAAAATATCTCCAGATGTTGCCAAGTGTACCCTGGGAAACGAAACTGCTCCCAGCACAATCACTGCAGTAAGGGAATGTGACATGGGAGAACAGAGGACCTTTCCCCAGAAGCTATTACCAAAATGTGCATCTTAAGGGGTGAGGGGAAGATAAGGAGAATAACATGGAAAAGGGGAAAGAGGAAGGATTGAGACGGCAGTGCTTCCAGCACCTTCCATTTCATTTACCATTTTCCCATTAGCCCCTGCTACTGCTGCTGCTGCTGCTGCTGCTTGCTGCTAAGTCACTTCAGTCGTGTCCGACTCTGTGCAACCCCATAGACAGCAGCCCACCAGGCTCCCCCATCCCTGGGGTTCTCCAGACAAGAGTACTAGAGTGGGTTGCCATTGCCTTCTCCACCATTAGCCTCTGGGAACCAATTAATTTATCATGTTTTCTAGCTGTCACCTTGGAAGAAGAGCTAGGATCCCAGGGTTTATGAAACAGAATGAAGCATATGAATACTTCAACCTGGGGATGTGGGGAGGAAAGAATGGACTAAGGATTCAGACTCCTTAATTAAGTAGATGGTGATAGTTCAGCATCAGTGACCACAACCTGAGGGTCCTGGACTGTGTTTCTTGTGAAGGTACTGAATTTTTTCTTGTATCTACTACCAATTGTTATCCATACTAAAAAAAGAGATCACTTGTAATCTAGAGCTTTCACTGGGCTTTACAGACCCAGTCTTCTTTGATTCTCCTCGAAACCCTTGAAGTGGGCAAGGTAATATCTTGTTACGCCCATTTTCATATGAGAAAACTGATATCCATTATATAGGAAATAGAGACACTACCACATGGGCACTGAAATATGGGGCTTTTAATACAGACAAATCAGACTTCAATTCTTGGTTCCACAACTTACTGGTTATTTGATCTTGTCATGTTACTTAAAACTTCATCTGTAAAATGTAGTCAATGCCTAGGTAATACAGGTTGTCATGAGAACCAGGTTGATTAATGCAGGTAAAGTATCTGCTATGGTACCTGACACTTAGTAAGCACATAATAAAAGATAGCAGGTATTATAATCATAGTTATAAATACCTTCACTGAAATTCCAAGAAAAATTTAAAATATAGCAATATAGCCAGAGTCTCACAGCCTTTAAAGAATGGGTCACGTCCTTAAAATCACCTTTTGAACATCTGGTATCATTTTAATATTCTGTGATAACAGATTGAGTAAGGGGATAAAGACTGATTATTCACTATTTACATTACCTTACTTAACCTCACTGTGTTAGAGAATCAGTCAATGGTATCTGCATTTCACAGGAAAGAAAATTTGAGATTTAGAGAAATAACTTGCCCCTGTCACCCAGGTTGAGAGTAGGGTTGGATTATCAGTTTTGTAGTACTGTTGCAAGAAGAGGGACCCCTTTCAGAACGTAAACCTAATACCTAGATTTAGATCAGGTGGGGAGAGTCTTCTACTGTATTAGACAAGACAGCACCCACTCCAAAGAGATGTCTACCCCAGTTCCCAAGATGTATCTTAAGTGAGGTCTCTCAGGGATGAGGGAAGGGGGGCAGTTATTAGGGAACTGTTGACCAAAACTACTTGCCTTGGCCAGGTTGGTTTACCCTGGTTGTCTCACAACAGGAGGCTCCTGTAAGGAACATGGTGCTGATGCTTAAAATTAACTGGGAGAATTCAAGAAGCCAAAAGTTTCTGGACCACCTGTCTTACAAGCCTAGGAAATATTCCCTCTTGTTGCTTATTCCTGTATCTAGAGTTACACTATTACAGTTATTGATCTCATATAGAACTCTATATCATCGGTTTATCGGAGGCT